>NW_027077666.1:0-362318 GCF_963924675.1 Phocoena phocoena
CCATACCCTAACACGTACGCTCACCCTAAACCGTTGTCGTACACTAACCTGTCCC
Organism: Phocoena phocoena; assembly: GCF_963924675.1. Classification (NCBI taxonomy): domain Eukaryota; kingdom Metazoa; phylum Chordata; class Mammalia; order Artiodactyla; family Phocoenidae; genus Phocoena; species Phocoena phocoena. The sequence goes on from NW_027077666.1 coordinate 56, forward strand.
CTAAAGCGTCCCCGTCCTCTAACCCTAACCCTAACACTAACACTAAAACTTACCCGAAGCCTTACCCCGTATCCTAACACGTATGCTCAGCCTAAACAGTTGTCATACGCTAACCTGTCCCCTAAACCATCCCGGTCCCCTAACCCTAACCCTACCCTAAACCTAAACCTAACACTTACCCGAAGCCTTACCCTAACCCGTCCCCTAATCCTAACCCGTACGCTAACACTAACCCATACCCTAACACGTACGCTCACCCTAAACCGTTGTCGTACCCTAACCTGTCCCCTAAACCGTCCCCGTAACCTAACCCTAACCCTAACCCTAACCCTAACCCCAAGCCTTACCCGAAGGCTTACCCTAACCCGTCCCCTAATCCTAATCCGTACGCTAACACTAAACCGTACCCTAACACGTACGCTAACGCTAAACCGTTGTGGTACCCTAACCTGTCCCCTAAACCGACCCGTCCCCGTCCCCGTCCCCTAACCCTAACCCTAAACCTAACCCTTACCCGAAGCCTTACCCTAACCCGTCCCCTAATCCTAACCCGTACGCTAACACTAACCCGTACCCTAATACGTACGCTCACACTAAACCGTTGTCGTTCTCTAACCTGTCCCCTAAACCGTCCCCGTCCCCTAACACAAACCCTAACCCTAACACTAACCCTAACCTGTCCCCTAAATCGTCCCCGTCCCCTAACCCTAACCTTTACCCTAACCCTAAACCTTACCCGAAGCCTTACCCTAACCCGTCCCCTAATCCTAACGCGTAGGCTAACACTAAACCGTACCCTAACAGGTAGGCTCACCCTAAACAGTTGTCGTACCTTAACCTGTTCCCTAAACAGTCTCCGTCTCCTAACCCTAACCCTAACCCTAAACCTAACCCTAACCCTTACCTGAAGCCTTAACCTAACCTGTCCCCTAATCCTAACCCGTATGCTAACACTAACACGTACCCTAACACGTACGCTCACCCTAAACCGTTGTCGTACACTAACCTGTCCGCTAAACCTTCCCCATCCCCTAACCCTAACCCTAACCCTAACCCTAAACCTAATCCTTACCCGAAGCCTTACCCTAACCCGTACCCTATTCCTAATCCGTACGCTAACACTAACCCGTACCCTAACACTTATGCTCACCCTAAACCGTTGTTGTACCCTAACCTGTCCCCTAAACCGTCCCCGTCCCCTAACCCTAACCCTAACCCTAACCCTAACCCTTACGCGAAGCCTTACCCTAACCCGTCCCCTAATCCTAACACGTACGCTAACACTAACCCGTACCCTAACACGTACGCTCACCTTAAAACGTTGTGGTACCCTAACCTGTCCCCTAAACCCACCACGTCCCCCAACCTTAACACTAACCCTAACCCTAACCCTAACCCTTACCCGAAGCCTTACCCTAACCCGTCCCCGGATCATAAACCGTACGCTACCAATAACCCGTACCCTAACACGTACGCACACCCTAAACGGTTGTCGTACCCTAACCAGTCCCCTAAACCGTCCCCGACCCCTAACACTAACCCTAACCCTAACCCTAACCCTAACCCTTACCCGAAGCCTTACACTAACCCATCCCCTAATCCTAACCCGTACGCTAACACTAACCCATACCCTAACACGTACGCTCACACTAAACTGTTGTCGTACCCTAACCTGTCCCCTAAACCGTCCCCGTAACCTAACCCTAAACCTAACCCTAACCCTAACCCTAAACCTTACCTGAAGCCTTACCCTAACCCGTCCCCTAATCCTAACCCATACCGTAACACTACCCCGTACCCTAACACGTACGCTCAGCCTAAACCGTTGTCATACCCTAACATGTCCCCTAAACCGTCCCCGTCCCCTAACCCTAACCCTAACCCTAACCCTAACCCTAACACTTAACCGAAGCCTTACCCTAACCCGTCCCCAATCCTAACCCGTATGCTAAAACTAACCCGTACCCTAACACTTACGCTCACCCTAAACCGTTTACGTACCATAACCTGTCCCCTAAACCGTCTCCATCCCCGTCCCCTAACCCTAACCCTAACCCTAACCCTTAACCGAAGCCTTACACTAACCCGTACCCTAATCCTAACACGTACCGTAACACTAACCGGTACCCTAACACGTACGCTCACCCTAAACCGTTGTCGTACCCCAACATGTCCCCTAAAATGTCCCCGTCCCGTAACCCTAACCCTAACCCTAAACCTTACCCGAAGCCTTACACTAACCCGTCCCATAATCCTAACCCGTACGCTAACACTAACCCGTACCCTAACACGTATGCTCACCCTAAACAGTTGTCGAACCCTAACCTGTCCCCTAAACCGTCCCGGTCCCCTAACCCTTACCCTAACATTAACCCTAAACCTAACCCTTACCCGAAGCCTTACCCTAACCCGTCCCTTAATCCTAACCCGTACGCTAACACTAATCCGTACCCTAACACGTACGCTCACCCTAAAACTTTGTCATACCCTAACCTGTCCCCTAAACTGTCTCCGTCCCCTAACCCTAACCCTAACCCTAACACTAACCCTAACCCTAACCCTTACCCGAAGCCTTACCCTAACCCGTCCCCTAATCCTAAACCGTACGCTAACACTAACCCGTACCCTAACACGTATGCTCACCCTAAACAGTTGTCATACCCTAACCTGTCCCCTAACGGTCCCGGTCCCCTAACCCTAACCCTAACCCTTACCCTAAACCTAACGCTTACCCGAAGCCTTACACTAACCCGTCCCCTAATCCTACCCCGTACGCTAACACTAATCCGTACCCTATCACGTACGCTCACCCTAAACCGTTGTCGAACCCTAACCTGTCCCCTAAACCGTCCCCGTCCCCGTCTCCTAACCCTAACCCTAACCCTAACCCTAACCCTTACTCGAAGACTTACCCTAACCCGTCCCCAATCCTAAACCGTACGCTATCACTAACCCGTACCCTAACACGTACGCTCACCCTAAACCGTTTTCGTACCATAACCTGTCCCCTAAACCGTCCCCGTCCCCGTCCCCTAACTCTAACCCTAACCCTAACCCTTACCCGAAGCCTTACCCTAACCCGTCCCCTAATCCTAACCCGTACGCTACCACTAACCCATACCCTAACACGCACGCTCACCCTAAACCGTTGTCCTACCCTAACCTGTCCCCTAAACTTTTCCCGTCCCCTAACCTTAACCCTAACCGTAACCCTAAACCGAACCCTTACCCGAAGCCTTACCCTAACCCGTCCCCTAATCCTAACACGTACGCTAACACTAACCCGTACCCGAACACATACGCTCACCCTAAATCGTTGTCGTATCCTAACCTCTCCCCTAAAACGTCCCTGTCCCCTAAACCTAACCCTAACCCTAACCTAAACCTAACCCTTTCCCGAAGGCTTACACTAACCCATCCCCTAATCCTAAACCGTACACTAACACTAACCCGTACCCTAACATGTACGCTCACCCTAAACCATAGTCGTACCCTAACCTGTCCCCTAAACCGTCCCCGTCCCCGTCCCCTAACGCTAACCCTAACCCTAACCCTAACCCTTACCCGAAGCCTTACCCTAACCCGTCCCGTAATCCTAACCCGTACGCTAACACTAACCCGTACCGTAATACGTACACTCACCCTAAACCGTTGTTGTACCCTAACCTGTCCCCTAAACCGTCCCCGTAACCTAACCCTATCCATAACCCTAACCCTAACCCTAACCCTTACTCGAAGCCTTACCCTAACCCGTCCCCTAATGCTAACCAGTACCCTAACACTAACCCGTACGCTAACACGTACGCTCACCCTAAACCATTGTCGTACCCTAACATGTCCCCTAAACTGTCCCCGTCACCTAACCCTAACCCTAACCCTAAACCTAACCCTTACCCGAAGCCTTACACTAACCCGTCCCGTAATCCTAAACCGTACGCTAACACTAAACCGTACCCTAACACGTACGCTCACCCTAAACCGTTGTCGTATTCTAACCTGTCCCCTAAACAGTCCCCGTCTCCTAACCCTAACCCTAACCCTAACCCTAACCCTAACCCTTACCCGAAGCCTTAACCTAACCAGTCCCCTAATCCTAACCCGTATGCTAACACTAACCCGTACCCTAACACGTACGCTCAGCCTAAACCGTTATCGAACCCTATCCTGTCCGCTAAACCTTCCCCATCCCCTAATCCTAACCCTAACCCTAACCCTAAACCTAATCCTTACCCGAAGCCTTACCCTAACCCGTACCCTAATCCTAATCCGTACGCTAAAACTAACCCATACCCTAACACTTATGCTCACCCTAAACTGTTGTTGTACCCTAACCTGTCCCCTAAACCGTCCCCGTCCCCGTCCCCTAACCCTAACCCTAACCCTTACCCGAAGCCTTACCCTAACCCGACCCCTAATCCTAACCCGTACGCTAACACTAACCCGTACCCTAACATGTACGCTCACCCTAAACCGTTGTCGTACACTAACCTGTCCCCTAAACCATCCCAGACCCCTAACCCAAACCCTAACCCTAACCCTAAATCTAACCCTTACAAGAAGCCTTAAACTAACCCGTCCCATAATCCTAAACCGTACGCTAACACTAACCCGTACACTAACACGTACGCTCACCCTAAACCGTTGTTGTACCCTTACCTCACCCCTAAACGGTCCCCGTCCCCTAACCCTAACCCTAACTATAACCCTAACCCTTACCCGAAGCCTTACCCTAACCCGTCCCCTAATCCTAACCTGTACGCTAACACTAACCCGTACCCTAACATGAACGCTCACCCTAAACAGTTGTCGTACACTAACCTGTCCCTGAAACCGTCCCGGTCCCCTAACCCTAACCCTAACCCTAACCCTAAACCTAACTCTTACCCGAATACTTACCCTAACCCGTCCCCTAATCCTAACCCGTACGCTAACACTAACACGTACCCTAACACGTACGCTCACCCTAAACCATTGTCGTACCCTAACCTGTACCCTAAAACGTCCCCGTCCCCTAACCCTAACCCTAACCCTAACCCTAACCCTAACCCTAACCCTTATCCGAAGCCTTACCCTAACCCGTCCCCTGATCCTAAACCGTACGCTACCACTAACCCGTACCCTAACACGTACGCACACCCTAAACCATTGTCGTACCCTAACCTGTCCCCTAAACCGTCCCCGACCCCTAACACTAACCCTAACCCTAACCCTAACCCTTACCCGAAGCCTTACCCTAAACCGTCCCCTAATCCTAACCCGTATGCTAACACTAACCCGTACCCTAACACGTACGCTCACACTAAACCGTTGGTATACACTAACCTGTCCCCTAAACCGTCCCCTTCCCCTAACCCTAACCCTAACCCTAACCTTAATCCATACTCGAAGCCTTACACTAACCCGTACCTTAATCCTAACCCGTACGCTAACACTAACACGTACCCCAACACGTACGCTCACCCTAAATCGTTGTCGTACCCTAACCTGTCACCTAAACCGTCCCCATCCCCTAACACTAACCCTAACCCTAACCCTAACCATAACACTTACCTGAAGCCTTACACTAACCCGTCCCGTAATCCTAAAACTTACGCTAACACTAAACCGTACCCTAACACGTACGCTCACCCTAAACCGTTGTCGCACACTAACCTGTCCCCTAAACCGTCCCCGTCCCCTAACCCTAACCCTAACCTGACCCTAACCCTTACCCGAAGCCTTACCCTAACCCGTCCCCTAATCCTATCCCGTACGCTACCACTAAACCGTACCCTAACACGTACGCTAACCCTAAACCGTTGTCCTACCATAACCTTGCCCCTAAACCGTCCCCGTCCCCTAACCCTAACCCTAACCCTAACCCTAAACCTAACTCTTACCCGAATACTTACCCTAACCCGTCCCCTAATCCTAACCCGTACGCTAACACTAACACGTACCCTAACACGTACGCTCACCCTAAACCGTTGTCGTACCCTAACCTGTACCCTAAAACGTCCCCGTCCCCTAACCCTAACCCTAACCCTAACCCTAACCCTAACCCTAACCCTTATCCGAAGCCTTACCCTAACCCGTCCCCTGATCCTAAACCGTACGCTACCACTAACCCGTACCCTAACACGTACGCACACCCTAAACCATTGTCGTACCCTAACCTGTCCCCTAAACCGTCCCCGACCCCTAACACTAACCCTAACCCTAACCCTAACCCTTACCCGAAGCCTTACCCTAAACCGTCCCCTAATCCTAACCCGTATGCTAACACTAACCCGTATCCTAACACGTACGCTCACACTAAACCGTTGGTATACACTAACCTGTCCCCTAAACCGTCCCCTTCCCCTAACCCTAACCCTAACCCTAACCTTAATCCATACTCGAAGCCTTACACTAACCCGTACCTTAATCCTAACCCGTACGCTAACACTAACACGTACCCCAACACGTACGCTCACCCTAAATCGTTGTCGTACCCTAACCTGTCACCTAAACCGTCCCCATCCCCTAACACTAACCCTAACCCTAACCCTAAACATAACACTTACCTGAAGCCTTACACTAACCCGTCCCGTAATCCTAAACTTACGCTAACACTAAACCGTACCCTAACACGTACGCTCACCCTAAACCGTTGTCGCACACTAACCTGTCCCCTAAACCGTCCCCGTCCCCTAACCCTAACCCTAACCTGACCCTAACCCTTACCCGAAGCCTTACCCTAACCCATCCCCTAATCCTATCCCGTACGCTACCACTAAACCGTACCCTAACACGTACGCTAACCCTAAACCGTTGTCCTACCATAACCTTGCCCCTAAACCGTCCCCGTCCCCTAACCCTAACCCTAACCCTAACCCTAACCCTAACCCTAACAATTACCCGAAGCCTTACCCTAATCCGTCCCCTAATCCTAACCCGTACGCTAACACTAACCCATACCCTAACACGTACGCTCAACCTAAACAGTTGTCGTACCCTAATCTCTCCCCTAAACCGTCGCCTTCACCTAACACTCACCCTAACCCTAACCCTAACCCTTACCCGAAGCCTTAACCTAACCCGTCCCCTAATCCTAACCCGTATGCTAACACTAACCCGTACCCTAACACGTACGCTCACCCTAAACCGTTGTCATACACTAACCTGTCTGCTAAACCTTCCCCATCCCCTAACCCTAACCCTAACCCTAACCCTAATCCTTACCCGAAGCCTTACCCTAACCCGTACCCTAATCCTAATCCGTACGCTAACACTAACACGTACCCTAACACGTATGCTCACCCCAAACCGTTGTTGTACCCTAACCTGTCCCCTAAACCGTCCCCGTCCCCTAACCTTAAACCTAACCCTAACCCTAACCCTAACCCTTACCCGAAGCCGTACCTTAACCCGTCCCCTAATCCTAACCCGTACGCAAACACTAACACGTACCCTAACACGTACGCTCACCATAAACCATTGTCGTACCCTAACCTGTCCCCTAAACCTTCCCCATCCCCTAAACTTAACCCTAACCGTAACCCTAAACCTAACACTTACCCGAAGCCTTACCCTAACCCGTCCCCTAATCCTAACACGTATGCTAACACTAACCCGTACCCTAACACATACGCTCACACTAAATCGTTGTCGTACCCTAACCTGTCCCCTAAAACGTCCCCGTCCCCTAAACCTAACCCTAACCCTAACCTAAACCTAACCCTTTCCCGAAGGCTTACCGTAACCCATCCCCTAATCCTAAACCGTACACTAACACTAACCCGTACCCTAACACGTACGCTCACCCTAAACCGTTGTCGTATTCTAACCTGTCCCCTAAACAGTCCCCGTCTCCTAACCCTAAGCCTAACCCTAACCCTAACCCTTACCCGAAGCCTTAACCTAACCAGTCCCCTAATCCTAACCCGTATGCTAACACTAACCCGTACCCTAACACGTACGCTCAGCCTAAACCGTTGTCGAACCCTAACCTGTCCGCTAAACCTTCCCCATCCCCTAACCCTAACCCTAACCCTAACCTTAAACCTAATCCTTACCCGAAGCCTTACCCTAACCCGTACCCTAATCCTAATCCGTACGCTAAAACTAACCCGTACGCTAACACGTACGCTCACCCTAAACCGTTGTCGTACTCTAACGTGTCACCTAAACCGTCCCCGTCCCCTAAAACTAACCCTAACCCTAACCCTTACCCGAAGCCTTACCCTAACCCGTCCCCTAATCCTAACACTTACGATAACACTAACCCGTACCCTAACACGTACGCTCACCCTAAACCGTTGTCGTACCCTAACCTGTCCACTAAACCGTCCCCGTTCCCTAACCCTAACCCTAACCCTAACCCTAACCCTTACCCGAAGCCTTACCCTAACCCGTCCCCTAATCCTAAACCGTACGCTAACACTAACCCGTACCCTAACACGTACGCTCACCCTAAACCTTTGTCATACACTGACCTGTCCCCTAAATCGTCCCCGTCCCCGTCCCCTAACCCCAACTTTAACCCTAACCCTAACACTTACCCGAAGCCTTACACTAACCCGTCACCTAATCCTAACCCGTATGCTAACACTAACCCGTACCCTAACACGTACGCTCACCCTAAACCGTTGTCGTACCCTAACCTGTCCCCTAAACCGTCCCCGTCTCCTAACCCTAACCCTAACCCTAAGCCTAACCCTTACCCGAAGCCTTACACTAACCCATCCCCTAATCCTAACCCGTACGCTAACACTAACCCTTAGCCTAACACGTACGCTCACCATAAACCGTTGTTGTACCATAACCTGTCCCCTAAACCGTCCCCGTCCCCGTCCCCTAACCCTGACCCTAACCCTAACCCTAACCCTTACCCAAAGCCTTACCCTAAACCGTCCCCTAATCCTAACCCGTACGCTAACACTACACCGTACCCTAACACATACGCACACCCTAAACCGTTGTCATACACTAACATGTCCCCTAAACCGTCCCTGTCTCCTAACCCTAACCCTAACCCTAACCCTAACCCTAACCCTAACCCTGACCCGAAGCCTTATACTCACACGTCCTCTAATCCTAACCCATATGCTAACACTAACCCGTACCCTAACACGTACGATCACCCTAAACCGTTGTCGTACCCTAACCTGTCGCCTAAACCGTCCCCGTCTCCTAACTCTAACCCTAACCCTAACCCTAACCCTTACCCGAAGCCTTATCCTAACCCGTCCCCTAATCCTAACCCGTCCGCTAACACTAACCCGTACCCTAACACGTACGCCCACCCTAAACCATTGTCGTACCCTAACCTGTCCCCTAAACCGTCACCGTCCCATAAACCTAACCCTAACCCTAACCCTAACCCTAACCCTTACCCGAAGCCTTACACTAACCCGTCCCCTAATCCTAACCCGTACGCTAACACTAACCCGTACCCTAACACGTACGCTCACCCTAAACCGTTGTCGTATCCTAACCTGTCCCCTAAACCGTCCCCGTCCCCTAACCCTAACCCTAACCCTAACCCTAACACTAACACTTACCCGAAGCCTTACCCTTACCCGTTCCCTAATCCTAACCCATACGATAACACTAAACTGTACCCTAACCCGTACTCTCACCCTAAACCGTTGTCATACACTAACCTGTCCCCTAAACTTTCCCCGTCCCCTAACCCTAACCCTAACCCTAACCCTATCCCTAAACCTTACCCGAAGCCTTACCCTAACCCGTCCCCTAATCCTAACCCGTACGCTAACACTAACCCGTACCCTAACACGTACGCTCACCCTAAACCGTTGTCGTACACTAACCTGTCCCCCAAACCGTCCCCGTCCCCTAACCCTAACCCTAACCCTAACCCTAACCCTAAACCTAACCCTAAACCTAACGCTTACCCGAAGCCTTACCGTAAACCGTCCCCTAATCCTAACCCATACGATAACACTAACCCGTACACTAACACGTACGCTCACCCTAAACCGTTGTCGTACCCTAACCTGTCCCCTAAACCGTCCCCGTCCCCTAACCCTAACCCTAACCCTTACCCGAAGCCTTACCCTAACCCGTCCCCTAATCCTAACCCGTACGCTAACACTAACCCGTACCCTAACACGTACGCTCACCCTAAACTGTTGTCGTACCCTAACCTGTCCCCTAAACCGTCCCCATCCCCTAACCCTAACCCTAACCCTAACCCTAACCCTTACCCGAAGCCTTACCCTAACCCATCCCCTAATCCTAACCCGTACGCTAACACTAACCCGTAGCCTAACACGTACGCTCAACATAAACCGTTGTCGTACCATAACCTGTCCCCTAAACCGTCCCCGTCCCCTAACCCTAACCCTAACCCTAACCCTAATCCTAACCCTTACCCGAAGCCTTACCCTAACCCGTCCCCTAATCTTAACCCGTACACTAACACTAAACCGTACCCTAACACATACGCACACCCTAAACCGTTGTAATACACTACCCTGTCCCCTAAACCGTCCTCGTCTCCTAACCCTAACCCTAACCCTAACCCTAACCCTTACCCGAAGCCTTACTCTAACACGTCCTCTAATCCTAACCCGTACGCTAACACTAACCATTACCCTAACACGTACGCTCACCCTAAACTGTTGTCGTACCCTGACCTGTCCCCTAAACCGTCCCCGTCCCCTAACCCTAACCGTAACCCTAACCCTAACCCTAACCCTAACCCGAAGCCTTACCCTAACCCGTCCCCTAATCCTAACCCGTATGCTAACTCTAACACGTACCCTAACACGTACCCTCACCCTAAACCGTTGTCGTACCCTAACCTGTCCCCTAAACCGTCCCCATTCACTAACATTAACCATAACCCTAACCTTAACCCTAACCCTTACCCGAAGCCTTACCCTAACCCGTACCCTAATCCTAACCCGTACGCTAACACTACACCGTACCCTAACACATACGCACACCCTAAACCGTTGTCATACACTAACCTGTCCCCTAAACCGTCCCCGTCTCCTAACCCTAACCCTAACCCTAAGCCTAAACCTAAACCTGACCCGAAGCCTTATACTAACACGTCCTCTAATCCTAACCCATACTCTAACACTAACCCGTACCCTAACACGTACGCTCACCCTAAATCGTTGTCGTACCCTAACCTGTCCCCTAAACCATCCCCGTCCCCTAACACTAACCCTAAACCTTACCCTAACCCTTACCCGAAGCCTTACCCTAACCCGTCCCCTAATCCTAACCCGTACGCTAACACTAAACCGTACCCTAACACGTACGCTCACCCTAAACCTTTGTCGTACCCTAACCTGTCCCCTAAACCGTCACCGTCCCCTAAACCTAACCCTAACCCTAACCCTAACCCGAACCCTTACCCGAAGCCTTACCCTAAACCGTCCCCTAATCCTAACCCGTATGCTAACTCTAACCCGTAACCTAACACGTACGCTCAACCTAAACCCTTGTCGTACCCTAACCTGTCCCCTAAACCGTCCCAGTTCCCTCACCCTAACCCTAACCCTAACCCTAACCCTAACCCTTACCCGAAGCCTTACCCTAAACCGTCCCCTAATCCTAACCCGTACGCTAACACTAACCCGTACCCTAACACGTACGCTCACCCTAAACCGTTGTCGTACCCTAACCTGTCCCCTAAACCGTCCCAGTCCCCTAACCCTAACCCTAACCCTAAATCTAACACTAACCCTTACCCGAAGCCTTACCCTAACCCGTCCCCTAATCCTAACCCATACGATAACACTAACCTGTACCCTAATACGTACGCTCAACATAAACCGTTGTCATACACTAAACTGTCCCCTAAACCGTCCCCATCCCCTAACCCTAACCCTAACCCTAACCCTAGCCCTTACCTGAAGCCTTACCCTAACCCGTCCCCTAATCCTAACCCGTACGCTAACACTAACCTGTACCCTAACACGTACGCTCACCCTAAACCGTTGTCGTACCCTAACCTGTCCCTTAAACCGTCCCCGTCCCCTAACCCTAACCCTAACCCTAACCCTAACCCTAACCCTTACCCGAAGCCTTACCCTAACCCGTCCCCTAATCCTAACCCGTATGCTAACTCTAACACGTACCCTAACACGTACCCTCACCCTAAACCGTTGTCGTACCCTAACCTGTCCCCTAAACCGTCCCCATTCACTAACACTAACCATAACCCTAACCTTAACCCTAACCCTTACCCGAAGACTTACCCTAACCCGTACCCTAATCCTAACCCGTACGCTAACACTACACCGTACCCTAACACATACGCACACCCTAAACCGTTGTCATACACTAACCTGTCCCCTAAACCGTCCCCGTCTCCTAACCCTAACCCTAACCCTAAGCCTAAACCTAAACCTGTCCCGAAGCCTTATACTAACACGTCCTCTAATCCTAACCCATACTCTAACACTAACCCGTACCCTAACACGTACGCTCACCCTAAATCGTTGTCGTACCCAAACCTGTCCCCTAAACCATCCCCGTCCCCTAACCCTAACCCTAAACCTTACCCTAACCCTTACCCGAAGCCTTACCCTAACCCGTCCCCTAATCCTAACCCGTACGCTAACACTAACCCGTACCCTAACACGTACGCTCACCCTAAACCTTTGTCGTACCCTAACCTGTCGCCTAAACCGTCACCGTCCCCTAAACCTAACCCTAACCCTAACCCTAACCCGAACCCTTACCCGAAGCCTTACCCTAAACCGTCCCCTAATCCTAACCCGTATGCTAACTCTAACCCGTAACCTAACACGTACGCTCAACCTAAACCCTTGTCGTACCCTAACCTGTCCCCTAAACCGTCCCAGTTCCCTCACCCTAACCCTAACCCTAACCCTAACACTAACCCTTACCCGAAGCCTTACCCTAACCCGTCCCCTAATCCTAACCCATACGATAACACTAACCTGTACCCTAACACGTACTCTCACCCTAAACCGTTGTCATACACTAACCTGTCCCCTAAACTGTCCCCGTCCCCTAACCCTAACCCTAACCCTAACCCTAAACCTTACCCGAAGCCTTACCCTAACCCGTCCCCTAATCCTAACCCGTACGCTAACACTAACCCGTACCCTAACACGTACGCTCACCCTAAACCGTTGTCGTACACTAACCTGTCCCCTAAACCGTCCCCGTCCCCTAACCCTAAACCTAAACCTAACCCTAACCCTAACCCTTACCCGAAGCCTTACCGTAAACCGTCCCCTAATCCTAACCCATTCGATAACACTAACCCGTACCCTAACACGTACGCTCACCCTAAACAGTTGTCGTACCCTAACCTGTCCCCTAAACCGTCACCGTCCCCTAAACCTAACCCTAACCCTAACACTAACCCTAACCCGAACGCTTACCCGAAGCTTTAACCTAAACCGTCCCCTAATCCTAACCTGTATGCTAACTCTAACCCATACCCTAACCCGTACGCTCACCCTAAACAGTTGTCGTACCCTAACCTGCCCCCTAAACCGTCCCCGTTCCCTAACCCTAACCCTAACCCTAACTCTAACCCTAACCCTTACCCGAAGCCTTACCCTAACCCGTCCCCTTATCCTAACCCGTACGCTAACACTAACCCGTACCCTAACACGTACGCTCACCCTAAACCGTTGTCGTAACCTAACCTGTCCCCTAAACCGTCCCCGTCCCCTAACCCTAACCCTAACCCTAACACTAACACTAACCCTTACCCGAAGCCTTACCCTAACCCGTCCACTAATCCTAACCCATACGATAACACTAACCTGTACCCTAACACGTACGCTCACCATAAACCGTTGTCGTACACTAACCTGTCCCCTAAACCGTCCCCATCCCCTAACCCTAACCCCAACCCTAACCCTAGCCCTTACCTGAAGCCTTACCCTAACCCGTCCCCTAATCCTAACCCGTACGCCAACACTAACCTGTACCCTAACACGTACGCTCACCCTAAACTGTTGTCGTACCCTAACCTGTCCCTTAAACCGTCCCCGTCGCCTTTCCCTAACCCTAACCCTAAACCTAACCCTAACACTTACCCGAAGCCTTACCCCAACCCGTCCCCTAATCCTAACCCGTATGCTAACTCTAACACGTACCCTAACACGTACGCTCACCCTAAACTGTTGTCGTACCCTAACCTGTCCACTAAACCGTCCCCGTCCCCTAACCCTAACCCTAACCCTAACCCTAGCCCTTACCTGAAGCCTTACACTAACCCGTCCCCTAATCCTAACCCGTACGCTAACACTAACCTGTACCCTAACACGTACGCTCACCCTAAACCGTTGTCGTACCCTAACCTGTCCCTTAAACCGTCCCCGTCCCCTAACCCTAACCCTAACCCTAACCCTAACCCTAACCCTTACCCGAAGCCTTACCCTAACCCGTCCCCTAATCCTAACCCGTATGCTAACTCTAACACGTACCCTAACACGTACCCTCACCCTAAACCGTTGTTGTACCCTAACCTGTCCCCTAAACCGTCCCCATTCACTAACACTAACCATAACACTAACCTTAACCCTAACCCTTACCCGAAGCCTTACCCTAACCCGTACCCTAATCCTAACCCGTACGCTAACACTACACCGTACCCTAACACATACGCACACCCTAAACCGTTGTCATACACTAACCTGTCCCCTAAACCGTCCCCGTCTCCTAACCCTAACCCTAACCCTAAGCCTAAACCTAAACCTGACCCGAAGCCTTATACTAACACGTCCTCTAATCCTAACCCATACTCTAACACTAACCCGTACCCTAACACGTACGCTCACCCTAAATCGTTGTCGTACCCTAACCTGTCCCCTAAACCATCCCCGTCCCCTAACCCTAACCCTAAACCTTACCCTAACCCTTACCCGAAGCCTTACCCTAACCCGTCCCCTAATCCTAACCCGTACGCTAACACTAACCCGTACCCTAACACGTACGCTCACCCTAAACCTTTGTCGTACCCTAACCTGTCCCCTAAACCGTCACCGTCCCCTAAACCTAACCCTAACCCTAACCCTAACCCGAACCCTTACCCGAAGCCTTACCCTAAACCGTCCCCTAATCCTAACCCGTATGCTAACTCTAACCCGTAACCTAACACGTACGCTCAACCTAAACCCTTGTCGTACCCTAACCTGTCCCCTAAACCGTCCCAGTTCCCTCACCCTAACCCTAACCCTAACCCTAACCCTAACCCTTACCCGAAGCCTTACCCTAAACCGTCCCCTAATCCTAACCCGTACGCTAACACTAACCGGTACCCTAACACGTACGCTCACCCTAAACCGTTGTCGTACCCTAACCTGTCCCCTAAACCGTCCCCGTCCCCTAACCCTAACCCTAACCCTAACCCTAACACTAACCCTTACCCGAAGCCTTACCCTAACCCGTCCCCTAATCCTAACCCATACGATAACACTAACCTGTACCCTAACACGTACTCTCACCCTAAACCGTTGTCATACACTAACCTGTCCCCTAAACTGTCCCCGTCCCCTAACCCTAACCCTAACCCTAACCCTAAACCTTACCCGAAGCCTTACCCTAACCCGTCCCCTAATCCTAACCCGTACGCTAACACTAACCCGTACCCTAACACGTACGCTCACCCTAAACCATTGTCGTACACTAACCTGTCCCCTAAACCGTCCCCGTCCCCTAACCCTAAACCTAAACCTAACCCTAACCCTAACCCTTACCCGAAGCCTTACCGTAAACCGTCCCCTAATCCTAACCCATTCGATAACACTAACCCGTACCCTAACACGTACGCTCACCCTAAACAGTTGTCGTACCCTAACCTGTCCCCTAAACCGTCACCGTCCCCTAAACCTAACCCTAACCCTAACACTAACCCTAACCCGAACGCTTACCCGAAGCTTTAACCTAAACCGTCCCCTAATCCTAACCTGTATGCTAACTCTAACCCGTACCCTAACCCGTACGCTCACCCTAAACAGTTGTCGTACCCTAACCTGCCCCCTAAACCGTCCCCGTTACCTAACCCTAACCCTAACCCTAACTCTAACCCTAACCCTTACCCGAAGCCTTACCCTAACCCGTCCCCTTATCCTAACCCGTACGCTAACACTAACCTGTACCCTAACACGTACGCTCACCCTAAACCGTTGTCGTACCCTAACCTGTCCCTTAAACCGTCCCCGTCCCCTAACCCTAACCCTAACCCTAACCCTAACCCTAACCCTTACCCGAAGCCTTACCCTAACCCGTCCCCTAATCCTAACCCGTATGCTAACTCTAACACGTACCCTAACACGTACCCTCACCCTAAACCGTTGTCGTACCCTAACCTGTCCCCTAAACCGTCCCCATTCACTAACACTAACCATAACCCTAACCTTAACCCTAACCCTTACCCGAAGACTTACCCTAACCCGTACCCTAATCCTAAACCGTACGCTAACACTACACCGTACCCTAACACATACGCACACCCTAAACCGTTGTCATACACTAACCTGTCCCCTAAACCGTCCCCGTCTCCTAACCCTAACCCTAACCCTAAGCCTAAACCTAAACCTGTCCCGAAGCCTTATACTAACACGTCCTCTAATCCTAACCCATACTCTAACACTAACCCGTACCCTAACACGTACGCTCACCCTAAATCGTTGTCGTACCCTAACCTGTCC
This sequence comes from Phocoena phocoena, assembly GCF_963924675.1. Classification (NCBI taxonomy): domain Eukaryota; kingdom Metazoa; phylum Chordata; class Mammalia; order Artiodactyla; family Phocoenidae; genus Phocoena; species Phocoena phocoena. The sequence goes on from NW_027077666.1 coordinate 16,696, forward strand.
CCTAAACCATCCCCGGCCCCTAACCCTAACCCTAAACCTTACCCTAACCCTTACCCGAAGCCTTACCCTAACCCGTCCCCTAATCCTAACCCGTACGCTAACACTAACCCGTACCCTAACACGTACGCTCACCCTAAACCTTTGTCGTACCCTAACCTGTCCCCTAAACCGTCACCGTCCCCTAAACCTAATCCTAACCCTAACCCTAACCCGAACCCTTACCCGAAGCCTTACCCTAAACCGTCCCCTAATCCTAACCCGTATGCTAACTCTAACCCGTAACCTAACACGTACGCTCAACCTAAACCCTTGTCGTACCCTAACCTGTCCCCTAAACCGTCCCAGTTCCCTCACCCTAACCCTAACCCTAACCCTAACCCTAACCCTTACCCGAAGCCTTACCCTAAACCGTCCCCTAATCCTAACCCGTACGCTAACACTAACCCGTACCCTAACAGGTACGCTCACCCTAAACCGTTGTCGTACCCTAACCTGTCCCCTAAACCGTCCCCGTCCCCTAACCCTAACCCTAACCCTAACCCTAACACTAACCCTTACCCGAAGCCTTACCCTAACCCGTCCCCTAATCCTAACCCATACGATAACACTAACCTGTACCCTAACACGTACTCTCACCCTAAACCGTTGTCATACACTAACCTGTCCCCTAAACTGTCCCCGTCCCCTAACCCTAACCCTAACCCTAAACCTTACCCGAAGCCTTACCCTAACCCGTCCCCTAATCCTAACCCGTACGCTAACACTAACCCGTACCCTAACACGTACGCTCACCCTAAACCGTTGTCGTACACTAACCTGTCCCCTAAACCGTCCCCGTCCCCTAACCCTAAACCTAAACCTAACCCTAACCCTAACCCTTACACGAAGCCTTACCGTAAACCGTCCCCTAATCCTAACCCATTCGATAACACTAACCCGTACCCTAACACGTACGCTCACCCTAAACAGTTGTCGTACCCTAAGCTGTCCCCTAAACCGTCACCGTCCCCTAAACCTAACCCTAACCCTAACACTAACCCTAACCCGAACGCTTACCCGAAGCTTTAACCTAAACCGTCCCCTAATCCTAACCTGTATGCTAACTCTAACCCATACCCTAACCCGTACGCTCACCCTAAACAGTTGTCGTACCCTAACCTGCCCCCTAAACCGTCCCCGTCCCCTAACCCTAACCCTAACCCTAACACTAACACTAACCCTTACCCGAAGCCTTACCCTAACCCGTCCACTAATCCAAACCCATACGATAACACTAACCTGTACCCTAACACGTACGCTCACCATAAACCGTTGTCGAACACTAACCTGTCCCCTAAACCGTCCCCATCCCCTAACCCTAACCCCAACCCTAACCCTAGCCCTTACCTGAAGCCTTACCCTAACCCGTCCCCTAATCCTAACCCGTACGCCAACACTAACCTGTACCCTAACACGTACGCTCACCCTAAACTGTTGTCGTACCCTAACCTGTCCCTTAAACCGTCCCCGTCGCCTATCCCTAACCCTAACCCTAAACCTAACCCTAACACTTACCCGAAGCCTTACCCCAACCCGTCCCCTAATCCTAACCCGTATGCTAACTCTAACCCGTACCCTAACACGTACGCTCACCCTAAACTGTTGTCGTACCCTAACCTGTCCACTAAACCGTCCCCGTCCCCTAACCCTAACCCTAACCCTAACCCTAGCCCTTACCTGAAGCCTTACCCTAACCCGTCCCCTAATCCTAACCCGTACGCTAACACTAACCTGTACCCTAACACGTACGCTCACCCTAAACCGTTGTCGTACCCTAACCTGTCCCTTAAACCGTCCCCGTCCCCTAACCCTAACCCTAACCCTAACCCTAACCCTAACCCTTACCCGAAGCCTTACCCTAACCCGTCCCCTAATCCTAACCCGTATGCTAACTCTAACACGTACCCTAACACGTACCCTCACCCTAAACCGTTGTTGTACCCTAACCTGTCCTCTAAACCGTCCCCATTCACTAACACTAACCATAACACTAACCTTAACCCTAACCCTTACCCGAAGCCTTACCCTAACCCGTACCCTAATCCTAACCCGTACGCTAACACTACACCGTACCCTAACACATACGCACACCCTAAACCGTTGTCATACACTAACCTGTCCCCTAAACCGTCCCCGTCTCCTAACCCTAACCCTAACCCTAAGCCTAAACCTAAACCTGACCCGAAGCCTTATACTAACACGTCATCTAATCCTAACCCATACTCTAACACTAACCCGTACCCTAACACGTACGCTCACCCTAAATCGTTGTCGTACCCTAACCTGTCCCCTAAACCATCCCCGTCCCCTAACCCTAACCCTAAACCTTACCCTAACCCTTACCCGAAGCCTTACCCTAACCCGTCCCCTAATCCTAACCCGTACGCTAACACTAACCCGTACCCTAACACGTACGCTCACCCTAAACCTTTGTCGTACCCTAACCTGTCCCCTAAACCGTCACCGTCCCCTAAACCTAACCCTAACCCTAACCCTAACCCGAACCCTTACCCGAAGCCTTACCCTAAACCGTCCCCTAATCCTAACCCGTATGCTAACTCTAACCCGTAACCTAACACGTACGCTCAACCTAAACCCTTGTCGTACCCTAACCTGTCCCCTAAACCGTCCCAGTTCCCTCACCCTAACCCTAACCCTAACCCTAACCCTAACCCTTACCCGAAGCCTTACCCTAAACCGTCCCCTAATCCTAACCCGTACGCTAACACTAACCGGTACCCTAACACGTACGCTCACCCTAAACCGTTGTCGTACCCTAACCTGTCCCCTAAACTGTCCCCGTCCCCTAACCCTAACCCTAACCCTAACCCTAACACTAACCCTTACCCGAAGCCTTACCCTAACCCGTCCCCTAATCCTAACCCATACGATAACACTAACCTGTACCCTAACACGTACTCTCACCCTAAACCGTTGTCATACACTAACCTGTCCCCTAAACTGTCCCCGTCCCCTAACCCTAACCCTAACCCTAACCCTAAACCTTACCCGAAGCCTTACCCTAACCCGTCCCCTAATCCTAACCCGTACGCTAACACTAACCCGTACCCTAACACGTACGCTCACCCTAAACCGTTGTCGTACACTAACCTGTCCCCTAAACCGTCCCCGTCCCCTAACCCTAACCCTAAACCTAACCCTAACCCTAACCCTTACCCGAAGCCTTACCGTAAACCGTCCCCTAATCCTAACCCATTCGATAACACTAACCCGTACCCTAACACGTACGCTCACCCTAAACAGTTGTCGTACCCTAACCTGTCCCCTAAACCGTCACCGTCCCCTAAACCTAACCCTAACGCTAACACTAACCCTAACCCGAACGCTTACCCGAAGCTTTAACGTAAACCGTCCCCTAATCCTAACCTGTATGCTAACTCTAACCCATACCCTAACCCGTACGCTCACCCTAAACAGTTGTCGTACCCTAACCTGCCCCCTAAACCGTCCCCGTTACCTAACCCTAACCCTAACCCTAACTCTAACCCTAACCCTTACCCGAAGCCTTACCCTAACCCGTCCCCTTATCCTAACCCGTACGCTAACACTAACCCGTACCCTAACACGTACGCTCACCCTAAACCGTTGTCGTAACCTAACCTGTCCCCTAAACCGTCCCCGTCCCCTAACCCTAACCCTAACCCTAACACTAACACTAACCCTTACCCGAAGCCTTACCCTAACCCGTCCACTAATCCTAACCCATACGATAACACTAACCTGTACCCTAACACGTACGCTCACCATAAACCGTTGTCGTACACTAACCTGTCCCCTAAACCGTCCCCATCCCCTAACCCTAACCCTAACCCTAACCCTAGCCCTTACCTGAAGCCTTACCCTAACCCGTCCCCTAATCCTAACCCGTACGCCAACACTAACCTGTATCCTAACACGTACGCTCACCCTAAACCGTTGTCGTACCCTAACCTGTCCCTTAAACCGTCCCCGTCGCCTAACCCTAACCCTAACCCTAAACCTAACCCTAACACTTACCCGAAGCCTTACCCCAACCCGTCCCCTAATCCTAACCCATATGCTAACTCTAACCCGTACCCTAACACGTACGCTCACCCTAAACTGTTGTCGTACCCTAACCTGTCCACTAAACCGTCCCCGTCCCCTAACCCTAACCCTAACCCTAACCCTAACCCTTACCCGAAGCCTTACCCTAACCCGTCCGCTAATCCTAAACCGTACGCTAACACTAACCCGTACCCTAACACGTACGCTCACCCTAAACAGTTGTCATACACTGACCTGTCCCCTAAACCGTCCCCGTCCCCATCCCCTAACCCTAACTCAACCCTAACCCTAACCCTTACCCGAAGCCTTACCCTAACCCGTCCCCTAATCCTAACCCGTACGCTAACACTAACCCGTAGCCTAACACGTACGCTCACCATAAACCGTTGTCGTACCATAACCTGTCCCCTAAACCGTCCCCGTCCCCTAACCCTAACCCTAACCCTAACCCTAACCCTTACCCGAAGCCTTACCCTAACACGTCCTCTAATCCTAACCCGTACGCTAACACTAACACGTAACCTAACACGTACGCTCACCCTAAACCGTTTTCGTACCCTAACCTGTCCCCTAAACCGTCCCCGTTCCCTAACCCTAACTCTAACCCTAACCATAACCCTTACCCGAAGCCTTACCCTAACTCTTCCCCTAATCCTAACCCGTACGCTGACACTAACCCGTACCCTAACACGTACGCTCACCCTAAACCGTTGTCGTACCCTAACCTGTCCCCTAAACCGTCCCCGTCACCTAACCCTAACCCTAACCCTAACCCTAACCCTAACCCTAACCCTAACCCTTACCCGAAGCCTTACCCTAACCCGTCCCCTAATCCTAACCCATACGATAACACTAACCTGTACCCTAACACGTACGCTCACCCTAAACCGTTGTCATACACTAACCTGTCCCCTAAACTGTCCCCGTCCCCTAACCCTAACCCTAACCCTAACCCTAAACCTTACCCGAAGCCTTACCCTAACCCGTCCCCTAATCCTAACCCGTACGCTAACACTAACCCGTACCCTAACACGTACGCTCACCCTAAACCGTTGTCGTGCAGTAACCTGTCCCCTAAACGGTCCCCGTCCCCTAACCCTAACCCTAAACCTAACCCTAACCATTACCCGAAGCGTTACCGTAAACCGTCCCTTAATCCTAACCCATACGATAACACTAACCCGTACCCTAACACGTACGCTCACCCTAAACCGTTGTCGTACCCTAACCTGTCCCCTAAACCGTCCCCGTCCCCTAACCCTAACCCTAACCCTATCCCTAACCCTTACCCGAAGCCTTACCATAACACGTCAACTAATCCTAACCAGTATGCTAACACTCACCCGTACACTAACGCGTACGCTCACCCTAAACCGTTGTCGTACACTAACCTGTCCCCTAAACCGTCCCCGTCCCCTAACCCTAACCCTAACCCTAACCCTAACCCTAACCCTTACCACAAGCCTTAACGTAACCCATCCCCTAATCCTAACCCATACGATAACACTAACCCGTACCCTAACACGTATGCTCACCCTAAACCGTTGTCGTACCCTAACCTGTCCCCTAAACCGTCCCCGTCCCCAAACCCTAACCCTAACCCTAGCCCTAACCCTTACCCGAAGCCTTACCCTAACCCGTCCCCTAATCCTAACCCGTACGCTAACACTAACCCGTACCCTAACACGTACGCTCACCCTAAACCGTTGTCGTACCCTAACCTGTCCCCTAAACCGTCCCCGTCCCCTAACCCTAACCCTAAACCTAACCCTAACCCTTACCCAAAGCCTTACTCTAACCCGTCACCTACTCCTAAACCGTACGCTAACACTAACACATAGCCTAACACGTACGCTCACCCTAAACCGTTGTCGTACCCTAACCTGTCCCCTAAACCGTCCCCATCCCCTAACCCTAACCCTAACCCTAACCCTAACCCTTACCTGAAGCCTTACCCTAACCCGTCCCCTAATCCTAACCCGTACGTTAACACTAAACCGTATCCTAACACATACACACACCCTAAACCGTTGTTGTACACTAACCTGTCCCCTAAACCGTTCCCGTCTCCTAACCCTAACCCTAACCCTAACCCTAACCCTAACCCTTACCCGAAGCCTTACCCTAACCCGTCCTCTAATCCTAACCCGTACGCTAACACTAACCCGTACCCTAACACGTACGCTCAACGTAAACCGTTGTCGTACCCTAACCTGTCCCCTAAACCGTCCCCGTCCCCTAACCCTATCCCTAACCCAGCCCTAACCCTGTCCCAAAGCCTTACCCTAACCCGTCCCCTAATCCTAACCCGTACGCTAACACTAACCCGTACCCTAACACGTACGCTCACTCTAAACCGTTGTCGTACCCTAACCTCTCCCCTAAACCGTCACCGTCCCCTCACCCTATCCCTAACCCTAACCCTAACCCTAACCCGAACCCTTACCCGAAGCCTTACCCTAAACCGTCCCCTAATCCTAACCCGTACGCTAACACTAACCCGTATCCTAACACGTACGCTCACCCTAAACCTTTGTTGTACCCTAACCTGTCCCCTAAACCGTCCCCGTCCCCTAAGCCTAACACTAAACCTAACTCTAACCCTTACCCGAAGCCTTACCCTAAACCGTCCCCTAATCCTAACCCGTACGCTAACACTAACCCATACCCTAACACGTACGCTCACCCTAAACCGTTGTCGTACCCTAAGCTGTCCCTTAAACCGTCCCCTTCCACTAACCCTAACCCTTACCCTAACCGTAAACCTTACCCGAACCCTTACTCTAACCCGTCCCCTAATCCTAACCGGTATGCTAACTCTAACCCATACCCTAACACGTACGCTCACCCTAAACCGTTGTCGTACCCTAACCTGTCCCCTAAACGGTCCCCGTTCCCTAACTCTAACCCTAACCCTAACCTTAACCCTAACCCTTATCCGAAGCCTTACCCTAACTCGTCCCCTAATCCTAACTCGTACGCTAACACTAACCTGTACCCTAACACGAACGCTCACCCTAAACCGTTGTCGTACTCTAACCTGTCCCCTAAACCGTCCCCGTCCCCTAACCCTAACCCTAACCCTAACCCTAACCCTAAACCTTTCCCGAAGCCTTACACTAACCCGTCCCCTAATCCTAACCCTTACGATAACACTCAACCGTACCCTAACACATACGCTCACCCTAAACCGTTGTCGTACCCTAACCTGTCCCCTAAACCGTCCCCGTCCCCTAACCCTAACCCTAACCCTAACCCTAACCCTTACCCGAAGCCTTACCCTAACCCATCCCCTAATCCTAACCCGTACGCTAACCCTAACCTGTAGCCTAACACGTACACTCACCATAAACCGTTGTTGTACCATAACCTGTCCCCTAAACCGTCCCCATCCCCTAACCCTAACCCTAAACCTAACCCTAACCCTAACCCTTACCCGAAGCCTTACCCTAACACGTCCTCTAATCCTAACCCGTACGCTAACACTAACCCGTAACCTAACACGTACGCTCACCCTAAACCGTTGTCGTACCCTAACCTGTCCCCTAAACCGTCCCCATCCCCTAACCCTAACCATAACACTAACCCTAACCCTTCCCCGAAGCCTTACCCTAACCCATCCCCTAATCCTAACCCATACGATAACACTAACCCGTACCCTAACACGAACGCTCACCCTAAACCGTTGTCGTACCCTAACCTGTCCCCTAAACCGTCCCCGTCCTCTAACCCTAACCCTAACCCTAGCCCTAACCCTTACCCGAAGCCTTACCCTAACCCGTCCCCTAATCCTAACCCGTACGCTAACACTAACCCGTACCCTAACACGTACGCTCACCCTAAACCGTTGTCGTACACTAACCTGTCCCCTAAACTGTCCCCGTCCATGTCCCCGTCCCCGTCCCCTAACCCTAACCCTAACCCTAACCCTTACCCGAAGCCTTACCCTAACCCATCCCCTAATCCTAACCCGTAAGCTAACACTAACTCGTACCCTAACACGTAGGGTCACCCTAAACCGTTGTCGTACCCTAACCTGTTCCCTAAACCGTCACCGTCCCCTAAACCTAACCCTAACCCTAACCCTAACCCTAGCCCTAACCCTTACCCGAAGACTTACCCTAACCCGTCCCCTAATCCTAACCCGTACGCTAACACTAAACCGTACCCTAACACGTACGCTCACCCTAAACCTTTGTCGTACACTAACCTGTCCCCTAAACCGTCCCCGTCCCCTAACCCTAAACCTAACCCTAACCCTTACCCAAAGCCTTACCCTAACCCGTCCTCTAATCCTAAACCGTACGCTAACACTAAACCATAGCCTAACACGTACGCTCACCATAAACCGTTGTCGTACCCTAACCTGTCCCCTAAACCATCCCGATCCCCTAACCCTAACCCTAACCCTAACCCTAACCCTTACCTGAAGCCTTACCCGAACCCGTCCCCTAATCCTAACCCGTACGCTAACACTAAACCGTATCCTAACACATACACACACCCTAAACCGTTGTTGTACACTAACCTGTCCCCTAAACCGTCCCCGTCTCCTAACCCTAACCCTAACCCTAACCCTAAACCTTACCCGAATCCTTACCCTAACACGTCCTCTAATCCTAACCCGTACGCTAACACTAACCCGTACCCTAACACGTACGCTCAACGTAAACCGTTGTCGTACCCTAACCTGTCCCCTAAACCGTCCCCGTCCCCTAACCCTATCCCTAACACTAACCCTAAACCTGACCAGAAGCCTTACCCTAACCTGTCCCCTAATTCTAACCCGTACGCTAACACTAACCCGTACCCTAACACGTACGCTCACCCTAAACCGTTCTCGTACTCTAACCTGTCCCCTAAATCGTCACCATCCCCTAACCGTAACCCTAACCCTAAACCTAACCCTAAACCTTACCCGAAGCCTTACCCTAACCCGTCCCATAATCCTAACCCTTACGATAACACTAAACCGTACCCTAACACGTACGCTCACCCTAAACCGTTGTCGTACACTAACCTGTCCCCTAAACCGGCCCCGTCCCGTAACCCTAACCCTAACACTAGCCCTAACCCTTACCCGAAGCCTTACCCTAACCCGTCCCCTAATCCTAACCCGTACGCTATCACTAACCCTTACCCTAACACGAACGCACACCCTAAACCGTTGTCGTACACTAACCTATCCCCTAAACTGTCCCCGTACCCGTCCCCGTCCCCTAAACCTAACCCTAACCCTAACCCTAACCTGTCCCCTAAACTGTCCCCGTCACCTAACCCTAACCCTAACCCTAACCCTAACCCTAAACCTTACCCGAAGCCTTACCGTAAACCGTCCCCTAATCCTAACCCATACGATAACACTAACCCGTACCCTAACACGTACGCTCACCCTAAACCGTTGTCGTACCCTAACCTGTCCCCTAAACCGTCCCCGTCCCCTAATCCTAACCCTAACCCTAACCCTAACCCTAACCCTTACCCTTACCCGAAGCCTTACCATAACCCATCCCCTAATCCTAACCCGTATGCTAACACTAACCCGTACCCTAACACGTACGCTCACCCTAAACCGTTGTCGTACACTAACCTGTCCCCTAAACCATCCCCGTCCCCTACCCCTAACCCTAACCCTAACCCTAACCCTTACCCGAAGCCTTACCGTAACCCATCCCCTAATCCTAAACCATACGATAACACTAACCCGTACCCTAACACGTACGCTCACCCTAAACCGTTGTCGTACCCTAACCTGTCCCCTAAACCGTCCCCGTCCCCTAACCCTAACCCTAACCCTAACCCTAGCCCTTACCTGAAGCCTTACCCTAACCCGTCCCCTAATCCTAACCCTTACGCCAACACTAACCTGTACCCTAACACGTACGCTCACCCTAAACCGTTGTCGTACCCTAACCTGTCCCCTAAACCGTCCCCGTCCCCTAACCCTAACCCTAACCCTAACCCTAACCCTGTCCCTTACACGAAGCCTTACCCTAACCCGTCCCCTAATCCTAACCCGTATGCTAACTCTAACCCGTACCCTAACACGTACGCTCACCCTAAACCGTTGTCGTATCCTAACCTGTCCCCTAAACCGTCCCCGTTCCCTAACCCTAACCCTAACCCTAACCTTAACCCTAACCCTTATCCGAAGCCTTACACTAAACCGTCCCCTAATCCTAACTCGTACGCTAACACTAACACGTACGCTCACCCTAAATCGTTGTCGTACTCTAACCTGTCCCCTAAACCGTCCCCTAACCCTAACCCTAACCCTAATCCTTACCCGAAGCCTTACCCTAACCCGTCTCCTAATCCTAACCCTTACGATAACACTAACCCGTACCCTAACACGTACGCTTACCCTAAACCGTTGTCGTACACTAACCAGTCCACTAAACCGTCTCCGTCACCTAACCCTAACCCTAACCCTAACCCTAACCCTAACCCGAACCCTTAACCGAAGCCTTACCCTAAACCGTCCCCTAATCCTAACCCTCATGCTAACTCTAACCCGTACCCTAACTCGTACGCTCACCCTAAACCGTTGTCATACACTAACCTTTCCCCTAAACCTTCCCCGTTCCCTAAACCTAACCCTAACCCTAACCCTAACCCTAACACTTACCCGAAACCTTACACTAAACCGTCCCCTAATCCTAAACCGTACGCTAACACTAAACCGTACCCTAACATGTACGCTCAACCTAAACCGTTGTCGTACCCTAACCCCTCCCCTAAACCGTCCCCGTCCCCTAACCCTAAACCTAACCCTAACCCTAACCCTTACCCGAAGCCTTACCCTAACCCGTCCCCTAATCCTAACACGTACGCTAACACTAAAGCGTACCCTAACACATACGCACACCCTAAACCGTTGTCGTACACTAACCTGTCCCCTAAACCGTCCCCGTCTCCTAACCCTAACCCTAACCCTAACCCTAACCCTAACCCTTACCCGAAGCCTTACCCTAACCCGTCCTCTAATCCTAACCCATACGCTAACACTAACCCGTACCCTAACACGTACGCTCACCCTAAACCGTTGTCGTACCCTAACCTGTCCCCTAAACCGTCCCCGTCCCCTAACCCTAACCCTAACCCTAACCCTAACACCCGAAGCCTTACACTAACCCGTCCCCAAATCCTAACCCGTACGCTAACACTAACCCGTACCCTAACACGTACGCTCACCCTAAACCGTTGTCGTACCCTAACCTGTCCCCTAAACCGTCAACGTCCCCGAACCCTAACCCTAACCCTAACCCGAACCCTTACCGGAAGCCTTACCCTAATCCGTCCCCTAATCCTAACCCGTACGCTAACACTAACACGTACCCTAACATGTACGCTCACCCTAAAGCGTTGTCGTACCCTAACCTGTCCCCTAAACCGTCACCGTACCCTAACCCTAAACCTAAACCTAACCCTAAACCGAAACCTTACCCGAAGCCTTACCCTAACCCGTCCCCAATCCTAACCCGTACGCTAACACTAACCCGTACCCTAACACGTATGCTCACCCTAAACCGTTGTCGTACCCTAACCTGTCCCCTAAACCGTCGCCATCATCTAACCCTAACCCTAACCCTAACCCTAACCCTAACCCTTACCCAAAGCCTTACTCTAACCCATCCCCTAATCCTAAACCGTACGCTAACAGTAACCCGTACCCTAACACGTACGCTCACCCTAAACCATTGTCATACCCTAACCAGTACCCTAAACCATCCCCGTCCCCTATCCCTATCCCTGACCCTAACCCTAACCCTTACCCGAAGCCTTATCCTAACCCGTCCCCTAATCCTAACCCGTCAGCTAACACTAACCCATACCCTAAAAGGTACGCTCACCCTAAACCGTTGTCGTACCCTAACCTGTCCCCTAAACCGTCCCCGTCCCCTAACCCTAACCCTAACCCTAACCCTAACCCTTTCCCGAAGCCTTACACTAACCCATCCCCTAATCCTAACCCGTACGCTAACACTAACCCGTAGCCTAACACGTACGCTCATCATAAACCGTTGTCGTACCATAACCTGTCCCCTAAACGGTCCCCGTCCCCTAACCCTAACCCTAACCATAACCCTAAACCTAACCCTTACCCGAGGCCTTATCCTAACCCGTCCCCTAATCCTAACCTGTACGCTAACACTAACCCGTACCCTAACACGTACGCTCACCCTAAATCGTTGTCGTACACTAACCTGTCCCCTAAACCATCCCCGTCCCCGTCCCCTAACCCTAACCCAAACCCTAACCCTTACCCGAAGCCTTACCCTAACCCGTCCCCTAATCCTAACCCGTTGGCTAACACTAACCCGTACACTAACACGTATGCTCACCTTAAACCGTTGTCGTACCCTAACCTGTCCCCTAAACCGTCCCCGTCCCCTAACCCTAACCCTAACCCTAACCCTTACCCGAAGCCTTACACTAACCCGTCCCCTAATCCTAAACCTTACGCTAACACTAAACCGTACCCTAACACGTACGCTCACCCTAAACCGTTGTCGTACACTAACCTGTCCCCTAAACCGTCCCCGTCCCCTAACCCTAACCCTAACCCTAATCCTAACACTTACCCGAAGCCTTACCGTAACCCGTCCCCTAATCCTAACCTGTACGCTAACACTAAAGTGTACCCTAACACATACGCACACCCTAAACCATTGTCGTACACTAACCTGTCCCCTAAACCGTCCCCGTCTCCTAACCCTAACCCTAACCCTAAACCTAACCCTATCCCTTACCTGAAGCCTTACCCTAACCCGTCCTCTAATCCTAACCCGTACGCTAACACTAACCGGTACCCTAACACGTACGCTCACCCTAAAACGTTGTCGTACCCTAACCTGTCCCCTAAAACGTCCCCGTCCCCTAACCCTAACCCTAACCCTAACCCTTACCCGAAGCCTTACACTAACCCATCCCCTAATCCTAACCCGTACGCTAACACTAACCCGTACCCTAACACGTACGCTCACCCTAAACCGTTGTCGTACACTAACCTGTCCCCTAAACCGTCCCCGTCCCCTAACCCTAACCCTAACCCTAACCCAAACCCTAACCCTTACCCGAAGCCTTACCCTAACCCTTCCCCTAATTCTAACCCATACGATAACACTAACCTGTACCCTAACACGTACGCTCACCCTAAACCGTTGTCATACACTAACCTGTCCCCTAAACCGTCCCCTTCCCCGTCCCCTAACCCTAACCCTAACCGTAACCCTAACCCTTACCCGAAGCCTTACCCTAACCCGTCCCCTAATCCTAAACCATACACTAACACTAACCCGTACCCTAACACGTACACTCACCCTAAATCGTTGTCGTACCCTAACCTGTCCCGTAAACCGTCCCTGTCCCCTAACCCTAACCCTAACCCTAACCCTAACCCTTACCCGAAGCCTTACCCTAACCCATCCCCTAATCCTAACCCGTATGATAACACTAACCCGTAGCCTAACACTTACGCTCACCATAAACCGTTATCGTATCATAACCTGTCCCCTAAACGGTCCCCGTCCCCTAACCCTAACCCTAACCCTAACCCTAACCCTGTCCCTTACCCGAAGCCTTACCCTAACCCGTCCCCTAATCCTAACCCGTACGCTAACACTAAACCGTACCCTAACACATACGCACACCCTAAACCGTAGTCGTACACTAACCTGTCCCCTAAACCGTCCCCGTCTCCTAACCCTAACCCTAACCCTAACCCTAACCCTAACCCTTACCCGAAGCCTTACCCTAACACGTCCTCTAATCCTAACCCGTATGCTAACACTAACCCGTACCCTAACACGTACGCTCACCCTAAACAGTTGTCGTACCCTAATCTCTCCCCTAAACCGTCGCCTTCACCTAACACTCACCCTAACCCTAACCCTAACCCTTACCCGAAGCCTTAACCTAACCCGTCCCCTAATCCTAACCCGTATGCTAACACTAACCCGTACCCTAACACGTACGCTCAACCTAAACCGTTGTCATACACTAACCTGTCTGCTAAACCTTCCCCATCCCCTAACCCTAACCCTAACCCTAACCCTAATCCTTACCCGAAGCCTTACCGTAACCCGTACCCTAATCCTAATCCGTACGCTAACACTAACCCGTACCCTAACACGTATGCTCACCCCAAACCGTTGTTGTACCCTAACCTGTCCCCTAAACCGTCCCCGTCCCCTAACCTTAAACCTAACCCTAACCCTAACCCTAACCCTTACCCGAAGCCGTACCTTAACCCGTCCCCTAATCCTAACCCGTACGCAAACACTAACACGTACCCTAACACGTACGCTCACCATAAACCATTGTCGTACCCTAACCTGTCCCCTAAACCTTCCCCATCCCCTAAACTTAACCCTAACCGTAACCCTAAACCTAACACTTACCCGAAGCCTTACCCTAACCCGTCCCCTAATCCTAACACGTATGCTAACACTAACCCGTACCCTAACACATACGCTCACACTAAATCGTTGTCGTACCCTAACCTGTCCCCTAAAACGTCCCCGTCCCCTAAACCTAACCCTAACCCTAACCTAAACCTAACCCTTTCCCGAAGGCTTACCGTAACCCATCCCCTAATCCTAAACCGTACACTAACACTAACCCGGACCCTAACACGTACGCTCACCCTAAACCGTTGTCGTATTCTAACCTGTCCCCTAAACAGTCCCCGTCTCCTAACCCTAAGCCTAACCCTAACCCTAACCCTTACCCGAAGCCTTAACCTAACCAGTCCCCTAATCCTAACCCGTATGCTAACACTAACCCGTACCCTAACACGTACGCTCAGCCTAAACCGTTGTCGAACCCTAACCTGTCCGCTAAACCTTCCCCATCCCCTAACCCTAACCCTAACCCTAACCTTAAACCTAATCCTTACCCGAAGCCTTACCCTAACCCGTACCCTAATCCTAATCCGTACGCTAAAACTAACCCGTACCCTAACACGTACGCTCACCCTAAACCGTTGTCGTACTCTAACGTGTCACCTAAACCGTCCCCGTCCCCTAAAACTAACCCTAACCCTAACCCTTACCCGAAGCCTTACCCTAACCCGTCCCCTAATCCTAACACTTACGATAACACTAACCCGTACCCTAACACGTACGCTCACCCTAAACCGTTGTCGTACCCTAACCTGTCCACTAAACCGTCCCCGTTCCCTAACCCTAACCCTAACCCTAACCCTAACCCTTACCCGAAGCCTTACCCTAACCCGTCCCCTAATCCTAAACCGTACGCTAACACTAACCCGTACCCTAACACGTACACTCACCCTAAACCTTTGTCATACACTGACCTGTCCCCTAAATCGTCCCCGTCCCCGTCCCCTAACCCCAACTTTAACCCTAACCCTAACACTTACCCGAAGCCTTACACTAACCCGTCACCTAATCCTAACCCGTATGCTAACACTAACCCGTACCCTAACACGTACGCTCACCCTAAACCGTTGTCGTACCCTAACCTGTCCCCTAAACCGTCCCCGTCTCCTAACCCTAACCCTAACCCTAAGCCTAACCCTTACCCGAAGCCTTACACTAACCCATCCCCTAATCCTAACCCGTACGCTAACACTAACCCTTAGCCTAACACGTACGCTCACCATAAACCGTTGTTGTACCATAACCTGTCCCCTAAACCGTCCCCGTCCCCGTCCCCTAACCCTGACCCTAACCCTAACCCTAACCCTTACCCAAAGCCTTACCCTAAACCGTCCCCTAATCCTAACCCGTACGCTAACACTACACCGTACCCTAACACATACGCACACCCTAAACCGTTGTCATACACTAACCTGTCCCCTAAACCGTCCCTGTCTCCTAACCCTAACCCTAACCCTAACCCTAACCCTAACCCTAACCCTGACCCGAAGCCTTATACTCACACGTCCTCTAATCCTAACCCATACGCTAACACTAACCCGTACCCTAACACGTACGATCACCCTAAACCGTTGTCGTACCCTAACCTGTCGCCTAAACCGTCCCCGTCTCCTAACTCTAACCCTAACCCTAACCCTAACCCTTACCCGAAGCCTTATCCTAACCCGTCCCCTAATCCTAACCCGTCCGCTAACACTAACCCGTACCCTAACACGTACGCCCACCCTAAACCATTGTCGTACCCTAACCTGTCCCCTAAACCGTCACCGTCCCCTAAACCTAACCCTAACCCTAACCCTAACCCTAACCCTTACCCGAAGCCTTACACTAACCCGTCCCCTAATCCTAACCCGTACGCTAACACTAACCCGTACCCTAACACGTACGCTCACCCTAAACCGTTGTCGTATCCTAACCTGTCCCCTAAACCGTCCCCGTCCCCTAACCCTAACCCTAACCCTAACCCTAACACTAACACTTACCCGAAGCCTTACCCTTACCCGTTCCCTAATCCTAACCCATACGATAACACTAAACTGTACCCTAACCCGTACTCTCACCCTAAACCGTTGTCATACACTAACCTGTCCCCTAAACTTTCCCCGTCCCCTAACCCTAACCCTAACCCTAACCCTATCCCTAAACCTTACCCGAAGCCTTACCCTAACCCGTCCCCTAATCCTAACCCGTACGCTAACACTAACCCGTACCCTAACACGTACGCTCACCCTAAACCGTTGTCGTACACTAACCTGTCCCCCAAACCGTCCCCGTCCCCTAACCCTAACCCTAACCCTAACCCTAACCCTAAACCTAACCCTAAACCTAACGCTTACCCGAAGCCTTACCGTAAACCGTCCCCTAATCCTAACCCATACGATAACACTAACCCGTACACTAACACGTACGCTCACCCTAAACCGTTGTCGTACCCTAACCTGTCCCCTAAACCGTCCCCGTCCCCTAACCCTAACCCTAACCCTTACCCGAAGCCTTACCCTAACCCGTCCCCTAATCCTAACCCGTACGCTAACACTAACCCGTACCCTAACACGTACGCTCACCCTAAACTGTTGTCGTACCCTAACCTGTCCCCTAAACCGTCCCCATCCCCTAACCCTAACCCTAACCCTAACCCTAACCCTTACCCGAAGCCTTACCCTAACCCATCCCCTAATCCTAACCCGTACGCTAACACTAACCCGTAGCCTAACACGTACGCTCAACATAAACCGTTGTCGTACCATAACCTGTCCCCTAAACCGTCCCCGTCCCCTAACCCTAACCCTAAACCTAACCCTAATCCTAACCCTTACCCGAAGCCTTACCCTAACCCGTCCCCTAATCTTAACCCGTACACTAACACTAAACCGTACCCTAACACATACGCACACCCTAAACCGTTGTCATACACTACCCTGTCCCCTAAACCGTCCTCGTCTCCTAACCCTAACCCTAACCCTAACCCTAACCCTAACCCTTACCCGAAGCCTTACTCTAACACGTCCTCTAATCCTAACCCGTACGCTAACACTAACCATTACCCTAACACGTACGCTCACCCTAAACCGTTGTCGTACCCTGACCTGTCCCCTAAACCGTCCCCGTCCCCTAACCCTAACCGTAACCCTAACCCTAACCCTAACCCTAACCCGAAGCCTTACCCTAACCCGTCCCCTAATCCTAACCCGTATGCTAACTCTAACACGTACCCTAACACGTACCCTCACCCTAAACCGTTGTCGTACCCTAACCTGTCCCCTAAACCGTCCCCATTCACTAACATTAACCATAACCCTAACCTTAACCCTAACCCTTACCCGAAGCCTTACCCTAACCCGTACCCTAATCCTAACCCGTACGCTAACACTACACCGTACCCTAACACATACGCACACCCTAAACCGTTGTCATACACTAACCTGTCCCCTAAACCGTCCCCGTATCCTAACCCTAACCCTAACCCTAAGCCTAAACCTAAACCTGACCCGAAGCCTTATACTAACACGTCCTCTAATCCTAACCCATACTCTAACACTAACCCGTACCCTAACACGTACGCTCACCCTAAATCGTTGTCGTACCCTAACCTGTCCCCTAAACCATCCCCGTCCCCTAACCCTAACCCTAAACCTTACCCTAACCCTTACCCGAAGCCTTACCCTAACCCGTCCCCTAATCCTAACCCGTACGCTAACACTAAACCGTACCCTAACACGTACGCTCACCCTAAACCTTTGTCGTACCCTAACCTGTCCCCTAAACCGTCACCGTCCCCTAAACCTAACCCTAACCCTAACCCTAACCCGAACCCTTACCCGAAGCCTTACCCTAAACCGTCCCCTAATCCTAACCCGTATGCTAACTCTAACCCGTAACCTAACACGTACGCTCAACCTAAACCCTTGTCGTACCCTAACCTGTCCCCTAAACCGTCCCAGTTCCCTCACCCTAACCCTAACCCTAACCCTAACCCTAACCCTTACCCGAAGCCTTACCCTAAACCGTCCCCTAATCCTAACCCGTACGCTAACACTAACCCGTACCCTAACACGTACGCTCACCCTAAACCGTTGTCGTACCCTAACCTGTCCCCTAAACCGTCCCAGTCCCCTAACCCTAACCCTAACCCTAAATCTAACACTAACTCTTACCCGAAGCCTTACCCTAACCCGTCCCCTAATCCTAACCCATACGATAACACTAACCTGTACCCTAACACGTACGCTCAACATAAACCGTTGTCATACACTAAACTGTCCCCTAAACCGTCCCCATCCCCTAACCCTAACCCTAACCCTAACCCTAGCCCTTACCTGAAGCCTTACCCTAACCCGTCCCCTAATCCTAACCCGTACGCTAACACTAACCTGTACCCTAACACGTACGCTCACCCTAAACCGTTGTCGTACCCTAACCTGTCCCCTAAACCGTCCCCGTCCCCTAACCCTAACCCTAACCCTTACCCGAAGCCTTACCCTAACCCGTCCCCTAATCCTAACCCGTACGCTAACACTAACCCGTACCCTAACACGTACGCTCACCCTAAACCGTTGTCGTACCCTAACCTGTCCCCTAAACCGTCCCCGTCCCCTAACCCTAACCCTAACCCTTACCCGAAGCCTTACCCTAACCCGTCCCCTAATCCTAACCCGTACGCTAACACTAACCCGTACCCTAACACGTACGCTCACCCTAAACTGTTGTCGTACCCTAACCTGTCCCCTAAACCGTCCCCATCCCCTAACCCTAACCCTAACCCTAACCCTAACCCTTACCCGAAGCCTTACCCTAACCCATCCCCTAATCCTAACCCGTACGCTAACACTAACCCGTAGCCTAACACGTACGCTCAACATAAACCGTTGTCGTACCATAACCTGTCCCCTAAACCGTCCCCGTCCCCTAACCCTAACCCTAACCCTAACCCTAATCCTAACCCTTACCCGAAGCCTTACCCTAACCCGTCCCCTAATCTTAACCCGTACACTAACACTAAACCGTACCCTAACACATACGCACACCCTAAACCGTTGTCATACACTACCCTGTCCCCTAAACCGTCCTCGTCTCCTAACCCTAACCCTAACCCTAACCCTAACCCTAACCCTTACCCGAAGCCTTACTCTAACACGTCCTCTAATCCTAACCCGTACGCTAACACTAACCATTACCCTAACACGTACGCTCACCCTAAACCGTTGTCGTACCCTGACCTGTCCCCTAAACCGTCCCCGTCCCCTAACCCTAACCGTAACCCTAACCCTAACCCTAACCCTAACCCGAAGCCTTACCCTAACCCGTCCCCTAATCCTAACCCGTATGCTAACTCTAACACGTACCCTAACACGTACCCTCACCCTAAACCGTTGTCGTACCCTAACCTGTCCCCTAAACCGTCCCCATTCACTAACATTAACCATAACCCTAACCTTAACCCTAACCCTTACCCGAAGCCTTACCCTAACCCGTACCCTAATCCTAACCCGTACGCTAACACTACACCGTACCCAAACACATACGCACACCCTAAACCGTTGTCATACACTAACCTGTCCCCTAAACCGTCCCCGTCTCCTAACCCTAACCCTAACCCTAAGCCTAAACCTAAACCTGACCCGAAGCCTTATACTAACACGTCCTCTAATCCTAACCCATACTCTAACACTAACCCGTACCCTAACACGTACGCTCACCCTAAATCGTTGTCGTACCCTAACCTGTCCCCTAAACCATCCCCGTCCCCTAACCCTAACCCTAAACCTTACCCTAACCCTTACCCGAAGCCTTACCCTAACCCGTCCCCTAATCCTAACCCGTACGCTAACACTAAACCGTAGCCTAACACGTACGCTCACCCTAAACCTTTGTCGTACCCTAACCTGTCCCCTAAACCGTCACCGTCCCCTAAACCTAACCCTAACCCTAACCCTAACCCGAACCCTTACCCGAAGCCTTACCCTAAACCGTCCCCTAATCCTAACCCGTATGCTAACTCTAACCCGTAACCTAACACGTACGCTCAACCTAAACCCTTGTCGTACCCTAACCTGTCCCCTAAACCGTCCCAGTTCCCTCACCCTAACCCTAACCCTAACCCTAACCCTAACCCTTACCCGAAGCCTTACCCTAAACCGTCCCCTAATCCTAACCCGTACGCTAACACTAACCCGTACCCTAACACGTACGCTCACCCTAAACCGTTGTCGTACCCTAACCTGTCCCCTAAACCGTCCCAGTCCCCTAACCCTAACCCTAACCCTAAATCTAACACTAACCCTTACCCGAAGCCTTACCCTAACCCGTCCCCTAATCCTAACCCATACGATAACACTAACCTGTACCCTAACACGTACGCTCAACATAAACCGTTGTCATACACTAAACTGTCCCCTAAACCGTCCCCATCCCCTAACCCTAACCCTAAACCTAACCCTAGCCCTTACCTGAAGCCTTACCCTAACCCGTCCCCTAATCCTAACCCGTACGCTAACACTAACCTGTACCCTAACACGTACGCTCACCCTAAACCGTTGTCGTACCCTAACCTGTCCCTTAAACCGTCCCCGTCCCCTAACCCTAACCCTAACCCTAACCCTAACCCTAACCCTTACCCGAAGCCTTACCCTAACCCGTCCCCTAATCCTAACCCGTATGCTAACTCTAACACGTACCCTAACACGTACCCTCACCCTAAACCGTTGTCGTACCCTAACCTGTCCCCTAAACCGTCCCCATTCACTAACACTAACCATAACCCTAACCTTAACCCTAACCCTTACCCGAAGACTTACCCTAACACGTACCCTAATCCTAACCCGTACGCTAACACTACACCGTACCCTAACACATACGCACACCCTAAACCGTTGTCATACACTAACCTGTCCCCTAAACCGTCCCCGTCTCCTAACCCTAACCCTAACCCTAAGCCTAAACCTAAACCTGTCCCGAAGCCTTATACTAACACGTCCTCTAATCCTAACCCATACTCTAACACTAACCCGTACCCTAACACGTACGCTCACCCTAAATCGTTGTCGTACCCTAACCTGTCCCCTAAACCATCCCCGTCCCCTAACCCTAACCCTAAACCTTACCCTAACCCTTACCCGAAGCCTTACCCTAACCCGTCCCCTAATCCTAACCCGTACGCTAACACTAACCCGTACCCTAACACGTACGCTCACCCTAAACCTTTGTCGTACCCTAACCTGTCCCCTAAACCGTCACCGTCCCCTAAAACTAACCCTAACCCTATCCCTAACCCGAACCCTTACCCGAAGCCTTACCCTAAACCGTCCCCTAATCCTAACCCGTATGCTAACTCTAACCCGTAACCTAACACGTACGCTCAACCTAAACCCTTGTCGTACCCTAACCTGTCCCCTAAACCGTCCCAGTTCCCTCACCCTAACCCTAACCCTAACCCTAACCCTAACCCTTACCCGAAGCCTTACCCTAAACCGTCCCCTAATCCTAACCCGTACGCTAACACTAACCCGTACCCTAACAGGTACGCTCACCCTAAACCATTGTCGTACCCTAACCTGTCCCCTAAACCGTCCCCGTCCCCTAACCCTAACCCTAACCCTAACCCTAACACTAACTCTTACCCGAAGCCTTACCCTAACCCGTCCCCTAATCCTAACCCATACGATAACACTAACCTGTACCCTAACACGTACTCTCACCCTAAACCGTTGTCATACACTAACTTGTCCCCTAAACTGTCCCCGTCCCCTAACCCTAACCCTAACCCTAACCCTAAACCTTACCCGAAGCCTTACCCTAACCCGTCCCCTAATCCTAACCCGTACGCTAACACTAACCCGTACCCTAACACGTACGCTCACCCTAAACCGTTGTCGTACACTAACCTGTCCCCTAAACCGTCCCCGTCCCCTAACCCTAAACCTAAACCTAATCCTAACCCTAACCCTTACCCGAAGCCTTACCGTAAACCGTCCCCTAATCCTAACCCATTCGATAACACTAACCCGTACCCTAACACGTACGCTCACCCTAAACAGTTGTCGTACCCTAACCTGTCCCCTAAACCGTCACCGTCCCCTAAACCTAACCCTAACCCTAACACTAACCCTAACCCGAACACTTACCCGAAGCTTTAACCTAAACCGTCCCCTAATCCTAACCTGTATGCTAACTCTAACCCATACCCTAACCCATACGCTCACCCTAAACAGTTGTCGTACCCTAACCTGCCCCCTAAACCGTCCCCGTTCCCTAACCCTAACCCTAACCCTAACTCTAACCCTAACCCTTACCCGAAGCCTTACCCTAACCCGTCCCCTTATCCTAACCCGTACGCTAACACTAACCCGTACCCTAACACGTACGCTCACCCTAAACCGTTGTCGTAACCTAACCTGTCCCCTAAACCGTCCCCGTCCCCTAACCCTAACCCTAACCCTAACACTAACACTAACCCTTACCCGAAGCCTTACCCTAACCCGTCCACTAATCCTAACCCATACGATAACACTAACCTGTACCCTAACACGTACGCTCACCATAAACCGTTGTCGTACACTAACCTGTCCCCTAAACCGTCCCCATCCCCTAACCCTAACCCCAACCCTAACCCTAGCCCTTACCTGAAGCCTTACCCTAACCCGTCCCCTAATCCTAACCCGTACGCCAACACTAACCTGTACCCTAACACGTACGCTCACCCTAAACTGTTGTCGTACCCTAACCTGTCCCTTAAACCGTCCCCGTCGCCTTTCCCTAACCCTAACCCTAAACCTAACCCTAACACTTACCCGAAGCCTTACCCCAACCCGTCCCCTAATCCTAACCCGTATGCTAACTCTAACCCGTACCCTAACACGTACGCTCACCCTAAACTGTTGTCGTACCCTAACCTGTCCACTAAACCGTCCCCGTCCCCTAACCCTAACCCTAACCCTAACCCTAGCCCTTACCTGAAGCCTTACCCTAACCCGTCCCCTAATCCTAACCCGTACGCTAACACTAACCTGTACCCTAACACGTACGCTCACCCTAAACCGTTGTCGTACCCTAACCTGTCCCTTAAACCGTCCCCGTCCCCTAACCCTAACCCTAACCCTAACCGTAACCCTAACCCTTACCCGAAGCCTTACCCTAACCCGTCCCCTAATCCTAACCCGTATGCTAACTCTAACACGTACCCTAACACGTACCCTCACCCTAAACCGTTGTTGTACCCTAACCTGTCCCCTAAACCGTCCCCATTCACTAACACTAACCATAACACTAACCTTAACCCTAACCCTTACCCGAAGCCTTACCCTAACCCGTACCCTAATCCTAACCCGTACGCTAACACTACACCGTACCCTAACACATACGCACACCCTAAACCGTTGTCATACACTAACCTGTCCCCTAAACCGTCCCCGTCTCCTAACCCTAACCCTAACCCTAAGCCTAAACCTAAACCTGACCCGAAGCCTTATACTAACACGTCCTCTAATCCTAACCCATACTCTAACACTAACCCGTACCCTAACACGTACGCTCACCCTAAATCGTTGTCGTACCCTAACCTGTCCCCTAAACCATCCCCGTCCCCTAACCCTAACCCTAAACCTTACCCTAACCCTTACCCGAAGCCTTACCCTAACCCGTCCCCTAATCCTAACCCGTACGCTAACACTAACCCGTACCCTAACACGTACGCTCACCCTAAACCTTTGTCGTACCCTAACCTGTCCCCTAAACCGTCACCGTCCCCTAAACCTAACCCTAACCCTAACCCTAACCCGAACCCTTACCCGAAGCCTTACCCTAAACCGTCCCCTAATCCTAACCCGTATGCTAACTCTAACCCGTAACCTAACACGTACGCTCAACCTAAACCCTTGTCGTACCCTAACCTGTCCCCTAAACCGTCCCAGTTCCCTCACCCTAACCCTAACCCTAACCCTAACCCTAACCCTTACCCGAAGCCTTACCCTAAACCGTCCCCTAATCCTA
Organism: Phocoena phocoena; assembly: GCF_963924675.1. Taxonomy (NCBI): domain Eukaryota; kingdom Metazoa; phylum Chordata; class Mammalia; order Artiodactyla; family Phocoenidae; genus Phocoena; species Phocoena phocoena. The sequence goes on from NW_027077666.1 coordinate 41,172, forward strand.
ACCCGTACGCTAACACTAACCGGTACCCTAACACATACGCTCACCCTAAACCGTTGTCGTACCCTAACCTGTCCCCTAAACCGTCCCCGTCCCCTAACCCTAACCCTAACCCTAACCCTAACACTAACCCTTACCCGAAGCCTTACCCTAACCCGTCCCCTAATCCTAACCCATACGATAACACTAACCTGTACCCTAACACGTACTCTCACCCTAAACCGTTGTCATACACTAACCTGTCCCCTAAACTGTCCCCGTCCCCTAACCCTAACCCTAACCCTAACCCTAAACCTTACCCGAAGCCTTACCCTAACCCGTCCCCTAATCCTAACCCTTACGCTAACACTAACCCGTACCCTAACACGTACGCTCACCCTAAACCGTTGTCGTACACTAACCTGTCCCCTAAACCGTCCCCGTCCCCTAACCCTAACCCTAAACCTAACCCTAACCCTAACCCTTACCCGAAGCCTTACCGTAAACCGTCCCCTAATCCTAACCCATTCGATAACACTAACCCGTACCCTAACACGTACGCTCACCCTAAACAGTTGTCGTACCCTAACCTGTCCCCTAAACCGTCACCGTCCCCTAAACCTAACCCTAACGCTAACACTAACCCTAACCCGAACGCTTACCCGAAGCTTTAACGTAAACCGTCCCCTAATCCTAACCTGTATGCTAACTCTAACCCGTACCCTAACCCGTACGCTCACCCTAAACAGTTGTCGTACCCTAACCTGCCCCCTAAACCGTCCCCGTTACCTAACCCTAACCCTAACCCTAACTCTAACCCTAACCCTTACCCGAAGCCTTACCCTATCCCGTCCCCTTATCCTAACCCGTACGCTAACACTAACCTGTACCCTAACACGTACGCTCACCCTAAACCGTTGTCGTACCCTAACCTGTCCCTTAAACCGTCCCCGTCCCCTAACCCTAACCCTAACCCTAACCCTAACCCTAACCCTTACCCGAAGCCTTACCCTAACCCGTCCCCTAATCCTAACCCGTATGCTAACTCTAACACGTACCCTAACACGTACCCTCACCCTAAACCGTTGTCGTACCCTAACCTGTCCCCTAAACCGTCCCCATTCACTAACACTAACCATAACCCTAACCTTAACCCTAACCCTTACCCGAAGACTTACCCTAACCCGTACCCTAATCCTAACCCGTACGCTAACACTACACCGTACCCTAACACATACGCACACCCTAAACCGTTGTCATACACTAACCTGTCCCCTAAACCGTCCCCGTCTCCTAACCCTAACCCTAACCCTAAGCCTAAACCTAAACCTGTCCCGAAGCCTTATACTAACACGTCCTCTAATCCTAACCCATACTCTAACACTAACCCGTACCCTAACACGTACGCTCACCCTAAATCGTTGTCGTACCCTAACCTGTCCCCTAAACCATCCCCGGCCCCTAACCCTAACCCTAAACCTTACCCTAACCCTTACCCGAAGCCTTACCCTAACCCGTCCCCTAATCCTAACCGGTACGCTAACACTAACCCGTACCCTAACACGTACGCTCACCCTAAACCTTTGTCGTACCCTAACCTGTCCCCTAAACCGTCACCGTCCCCTAAACCTAACCCTAACCCTAACCCTAACCCGAACCCTTACCCGAAGCCTTACCCTAAACCGTCCCCTAATCCTAACCCGTATGCTAACTCTAACCCGTAACCTAACACGTACGCTCAACCTAAACCCTTGTCGTACCCTAACCTGTCCCCTAAACCGTCCCAGTTCCCTCACCCTAACCCTAACCCTAACCCTAACCCTAACCCTTACCCGAAGCCTTACCCTAAACCGTCCCCTAATCCTAACCCGTACGCTAACACTAACCCGTACCCTAACAGGTACGCTCACCCTAAACCGTTGTCGTACCCTAACCTGTCCCCTAAACCGTCCCCGTCCCCTAACCCTAACCCTAACCCTAACCCTAACACTAACCCTTACCCGAAGCCTTACCCTAACCCGTCCCCTAAACCTAACCCATACGATAACACTAACCTGTACCCTAACACGTACTCTCACCCTAAACCGTTGTCATACACTAACCTGTCCCCTAAACTGTCCCCGTCCCCTAACCCTAACCCTAACCCTAACCCTAAACCTTACCCGAAGCCTTACCCTAACCCGTCCCCTAATCCTAACCCGTACGCTAACACTAACCCGTACCCTAACACGTACGCTCACCCTAAACCGTTGTCGTACACTAACCTGTCCCCTAAACCGTCCCCGTCCCCTAACCCTAAACCTAAACCTAACCCTAACCCTAACCCTTACCCGAAGCCTTACCGTAAACCGTCCCCTAATCCTAACCCATTCGATAACACTAACCCGTACCCTAACACGTACGCTCACCCTAAACAGTTGTCGTACCCTAACCTGTCCCCTAAACCGTCACCGTCCCCTAAACCTAACCCTAACCCTAACACTAACCCTAACCCGAACGCTTACCCGAAGCTTTAACCTAAACCGTCCCCTAATCCTAACCTGTATGCTAACTCTAACCCATACCCTAACCCGTACGCTCACCCTAAACAGTTGTCGTACCCTAACCTGCCCCCTAAACCGTCCCCGTTACCTAACCCTAACCCTAACCCTAACTCTAACCCTAACCCTTACCCGAAGCCTTACCCTAACCCGTCCCCTTATCCTAACCCGTACGCTAACACTAACCCGTACCCTAACACGTACGCTCACCCTAAACCGTTGTCGTAACCTAACCTGTCCCCTAAACCGTCCCCGTCCCCTAACCCTAACCCTAACCCTAACACTAACACTAACCCTTACCCGAAGCCTTACCCTAACCCGTCCACTAATCCTAACCCATACGATAACACTAACCTGTACCCTAACACGTACGCTCACCATAAACCGTTGTCATACACTAACCTGTCCCCTAAACCGTCCCCATCCCCTAACCCTAACCCCAACCCTAACCCTAGCCCTTACCTGAAGCCTTACCCTAACCCGTCCCCTAATCCTAACCCGTACGCCAACACTAACCTGTACCCTAACACGTACGCTCACCCTAAACTGTTGTCGTACCCTAACCTGTCCCTTAAACCGTCCCCGTCGCCTATCCCTAACCCTAACCCTAAACCTAACCCTAACACTTACCCGAAGCCTTACCCCAACCCGTCCCCTAATCCTAACCCGTATGCTAACTCTAACCCGTACCCTAACACGTACGCTCACCCTAAACTGTTGTCGTACCCTAACCTGTCCACTAAACCGTCCCCGTCCCCTAACCCTAACCCTATCCCTAACCCTAGCCCTTACCTGAAGCCGTACCCTAACCCGTCCCCTAATCCTAACCCGTACGCTAACACTAACCTGTACCCTAACACGTACGCTCACCCTAAACCGTTGTCGTACCCTAACCTGTCCCTTAAACCGTCCCCGTCCCCTAACCCTAACCCTAACCCTAACCCTAACCCTAACCCTTACCCGAAGCCTTACCCTAACCCGTCCCCTAATCCTAACCCGTATGCTAACTCTAACACGTACCCTAACACGTACCCTCACCCTAAACCGTTGTTGTACCCTAACCTGTCCCCTAAACCGTCCCCATTCACTAACACTAACCATAACACTAACCTTAACCCTAACCCTTACCCGAAGCCTTACCCTAACCCGTACCCTAATCCTAACCCGTACGCTAACACTACACCGTACCCTAACACATACGCACACCCTAAACCGTTGTCATACACTAACCTGTCCCCTAAACCGTCCCCGTCTCCTAAACCTAACCCTAACCCTAAGCCTAAATCTAAACCTGACCCGAAGCCTTATACTAACACGTCCTCTAATCCTAACCCATACTCTAACACTAACCCGTACCCTAACACGTACGCTCACCCTAAATCGTTGTCGTACCCTAACCTGTCCCCTAAACCATCCCCGTCCCCTAACCCTAACCCTAAACCTTACCCTAACCCTTACCCGAAGCCTTACCCTAACCCGTCCCCTAATCCTAACCCGTACGCTAACACTAACCCGTACCCTAACACGTACGCTCACCCTAAATCTTTGTCGTACCCTAACCTGTCCCCTAAACCGTCACCGTCCCCTAAACCTAACCCTAACCCTAACCCTAACCCGAACCCTTACCCGAAGCCTTACCCTAAACCGTCCCCTAATCCTAACCCGTATGCTAACTCTAACCCGTAACCTAACACGTACGCTCAACCTAAACCCTTGTCGTACCCTAACCTGTCCCCTAAACCGTCCCAGTTCCCTCACCCTAACCCTAACCCTAACCCTAACCCTAACCCTTACCCGAAGCCTTACCCTAAACCGTCCCCTAATCCTAACCCGTACGCTAACACTAACCGGTACCCTAACACGTACGCTCACCCTAAACCGTTGTCGTACCCTAACCTGTCCCCTAAACCGTCCCCGTCCCCTAACCCTAACCCTAACCCTAACCCTAACACTAACTCTTACCCGAAGCCTTACCCTAACCCGTCCCCTAATCCTAACCCATACGATAACACTAACCTGTACCCTAACACGTACTCTCACCCTAAACCGTTGTCATACACTAACCTGTCCCCTAAACTGTCCCCGTCCCCTAACCCTAACCCTAACCCTAACCCTAAACCTTACCCGAAGCCTTACCCTAACCCGTCCCCTAATCCTAACCCGTACGCTAACACTAACCCGTACCCTAACACGTACGCTCACCCTAAACCGTTGTCGTACACTAACCTGTCCCCTAAACCGTCCCCGTCCCCTAACCCTAACCCTAAACCTAACCCTAACCCTAACCCTTACCCGAAGCCTTACCGTAAACCGTCCCCTAATCCTAACCCATTCGATAACACTAACCCGTACCCTAACACGTACGCTCACCCTAAACAGTTGTCGTACCCTAACCTGTCCCCTAAACCGTCACCGTCCCCTAAACCTAACCCTAACGCTAACACTAACCCTAACCCGAACGCTTACCCGAAGCTTTAACGTAAACCGTCCCCTAATCCTAACCTGTATGCTAACTCTAACCCGTACCCTAACCCGTACGCTCACCCTAAACAGTTGTCGTACCCTAACCTGCCCCCTAAACCGTCCCCGTTACCTAACCCTAACCCTAACCCTAACTCTAACCCTAACCCTTACCCGAAGCCTTACCCTAACCCGTCCCCTTATCCTAACCCGTACGCTAACACTAACCCGTACCCTAACACGTACGCTCACCCTAAACCGTTGTCGTAACCTAACCTGTCCCCTAAACCGTCCCCGTCCCCTAACCCTAACCCTAACCCTAACACTAACACTAACCCTTACCCGAAGCCTTACCCTAACCCGTCCACTAATCCTAACCCATACGATAACACTAACCTGTACCCTAACACGTACGCTCACCATAAACCGTTGTCGTACACTAACCTGTCCCCTAAACCGTCCCCATCCCCTAACCCTAACCCTAACCCTAACCCTAGCCCTTACCTGAAGCCTTACCCTAACCCGTCCCCTAATCCTAACCCGTACGCCAACACTAACCTGTACCCTAACACGTACGCTCACCCTAAACCGTTGTCGTACCCTAACCTGTCCCTTAAACCGTCCCCGTCGCCTAACCCTAACCCTAACCCTAAACCTAACCCTAACACTTACCCGAAGCCTTACCCCAACCCGTCCCCTAATCCTAACCCATATGCTAACTCTAACCCGTACCCTAACACGTACGCTCACCCTAAACTGTTGTCGTACCCTAACCTGTCCACTAAACCGTCCCCGTCCCCTAACCCTAACCCTAACCCTAACCCTAACCCTTACCCGAAGCCTTACCCTAACCCGTCCCCTAATCCTAAACCGTACGCTAACACTAACCCGTACCCTAACACGTACGCTCACCCTAAACAGTTGTCATACACTGACCTGTCCCCTAAACCGTCCCCGTCCCCATCCCCTAACCCTAACTCAACCCTAACCCTAACCCTTACCCGAAGCCTTACCCTAACCCGTCCCCTAATCCTAACCCGTACGCTAACACTAACCCGTACCCTAACACGTACGCTCACCCTAAACCGTTGTCGTACCCTAAGCTGTCCCCTAAACCGTCCCCGTCCCCTAACCCTAACCCTAACCCTAACCCTAACCTTTACCCGAAGCCTTACCCTAACCCATTCCCTAATCCTAACCCGTACGCTAACACTAACCCGTAGCGTAACACGTACGCTCACCATAAACCGTTGTCGTACCATAACCTGTCCCCTAAACCGTCCCCGTCCCCTAACCCTAACCCTAACCCTAACCCTAACCCTTACCCGAAGCCTTACCCTAACACGTCCTCTAATCCTAAACCGTACGCTAACACTAACACGTAACCTAACACGTACGCTCACCCTAAACCGTTTTCGTACCCTAACCTGTCCCCTAAACCGTCCCCGTTCCCTAACCCTAACCCTAACCCTAACCATAACCCTTACCCGAAGCCTTACCCTAACTCTTCCCCTAATCCTAACCCGTACGCTGACACTAACCCGTACCCTAACACGTACGCTCACCCTAAACCGTTGTCGTACCCTAACCTGTCCCCTAAACCGTCCCCGTCACCTAACCCTAACCCTAACCCTAACCCTAACCCTAACCCTAACCCTAACCCTTACCCGAAGCCTTACCCTAACCCGTCCCCTAATCCTAACCCATACGATAACACTAACCTGTACCCTAACACGTACGCTCACCCTAAACCGTTGTCATACACTAACCTGTCCCCTAAACTGTCCCCGTCCCCTAACCCTAACCCTAACCCTAACCCTAAACCTTACCCGAAGCCTTACCCTAACCCGTCCCCTAATCCTAACCCGTACGCTAACACTAACCCGTACCCTAACACGTACGCTCACCCTAAACCGTTGTCGTACAGTAACCTGTCCCCTAAACGGTCCCCGTCCCCTAACCCTAACCCTAAACCTAACCCTAACCCTTACCCGAAGCGTTACCGTAAACCGTCCCTTAATCCTAACCCATACGATAACACTAAACCGTACCCTAACACGTACGCTCACCCTAAACCGTTGTCGTACCCTAACCTGTCCGCTAAACCGTCCCCGTCCCCTAACCCTAACCCTAACCCTATCCCTAACCCTTACCCGAAGCCTTACCATAACCCGTCAACTAATCCTAACCAGTATGCTAACACTCACCCGTACACTAACGCGTACGCTCACCCTAAACCGTTGTCGTACACTAACCTGTCCCCTAAACCGTCCCCGTCCCCTAACCCTAACCCTAACCCTAACCCTAACCCTAACCCTTACCACAAGCCTTAACGTAACCCATCCCCTAATCCTAACCCATACGATAACACTAACCCGTACCCTAACACGTACGCTCACCCTAAACCGTTGTCGTACCCTAACCTGTCCCCTAAACCGTCCCCGTCCCCTAACCCTAACCCTAACCCTAGCCCTAACCCTTACCCGAAAACTTACCCTAACCCGTCCCCTAATCCTAACACGTACGCTAACACTAACCCGTACCCTAACACGTACGCTCACCCTAAACCGTTGTCGTACACTAACCTGTCCCCTAAACTGTCCCCGTCCCTGTCCCCGTACCCTAACCCTAACCCTAACCCTAATCCTTACCCGAAGCCTTACCCTAACCCGTCTCCTAATCCTAACCCTTACGATAACACTAACCCGTACCCTAACACGTACGCTTACCCTAAACCGTTGTCGTACACTAACCAGTCCACTAAACCGTCTCCGTCACCTAACCCTAACCCTAACCCTAACCCTAACCCTAACCCGAACCCTTAACCGAAGCCTTACCCTAAACCGTCCCCTAATCCTAACCCTCATGCTAACTCTAACCCGTACCCTAACTCGTACGCTCACCCTAAACCGTTGTCATACACTAACCTTTCCCCTAAACCTTCCCCGTTCCCTAAACCTAACCCTAACCCTAACCCTAACCCTAACACTTACCCGAAACCTTACACTAAACCGTCCCCTAATCCTAAACCGTACGCTAACACTAAACCGTACCCTAACACGTACGCTCAACCTAAACCGTTGTCGTACCCTAACCCCTCCCCTAAACCGTCCCCGTCCCCTAACCCTAAACCTAACCCTAACCCTAACCCTTACCCGAAGCCTTACCCTAACCCGTCCCCTAATCCTAACCCGTACGCTAACACTAAAGCGTACCCTAACACATACGCACACCCTAAACCGTTGTCGTACACTAACCTGTCCCCTAAACCGTCCCCGTCTCCTAACCCTAACCCTAACCCTAACCCTAACCCTAACCCTTACCCGAAGCCTTACCCTAACCCGTCCTCTAATCCTAACCCATACGCTAACACTAACCCGTACCGTAACACGTACGCTCACCCTAAACCGTTGTCGTACCCTAACCTGTCCCCTAAACCGTCCCCGTCCCCTAACCCTAACCCTAACCCTAACCCTAACACCCGAAGCCTTACACTAACCCGTCCCCAAATCCTAACCCGTACGCTAACACTAACCCGTACCCTAACACGTACGCTCACCCTAAACCGTTGTCGTACCCTAACCTGTCCCCTAAACCGTCAACGTCCCCGAACCCTAACCCTAACCCTAACCCGAACCCTTACCGGAAGCCTTACCTTAATCCGTCCCCTAATCCTAACCCGTACGCTAACACTAACACGTACCCTAACATGTACGCTCACCCTAAAGCGTTGTCGTACCCTAACCTGTCCCCTAAACCGTCACCGTACCCTAACCCTAAACCTAAACCTAACCCTAACCCGAAACCTTACCCGAAGCCTTACCCTAACCCGTCCCCAATCCTAACCCGTACGCTAACACTAACCCGTACCCTAACACGTATGCTCACCCTAAACCGTTGTCGTACCCTAACCTGTCCCCTAAACCGTCGCCATCATCTAACCCTAACCCTAACCCTAACCCTAACCCTAACCCTTACCCAAAGCCTTACTCTAACCCATTCCCTAATCCTAACCCGTACGCTAACAGTAACCCGTACCCTAACACGTACGCTCACCCTAAACCATTGTCATACCCTAACCAGTACCCTAAACCATCCCCGTCCCCTATCCCTATCCCTGACCCTAACCCTAACCCTTACCCGAAGCCTTATCCTAACCCGTCCCCTAATCCTAACCCGTCAGCTAACACTAACCCATACCCTAAAAGGTACGCTCACCCTAAACCGTTGTCGTACCCTAACCTGTCCCCTAAACCGTCCCCGTCCCCTAACCCTAACCCTAACCCTAACCCTAACCCTTTCCCGAAGCCTTACACTAACCCATCCCCTAATCCTAACCCGTACGCTAACACTAAACCGTAGCCTAACACGTACGCTCATCATAAACCGTTGTTGTACCATAACCTGTCCCCTAAACGGTCCCCGTCCCCTAACCCTAACCCTAACCATAACCCTAAACCTAACCCTTACCCGAGGCCTTATCCTAACCCGTCCCCTAATCCTAACCTGTACGCTAACACTAACCCGTACCCTAACACGTACGCTCACCCTAAATCGTTGTCGTACACTAACCTGTCCCCTAAACCATCCCCGTCCCCGTCCCCTAACCCTAACCCTAACCCTAACCCTTACCCGAAGCCTTACCCTAACCCGTCCCCTAATCCTAACCCGTTGGCTAACACTAACCCGTACACTAACACGTATGCTCACCTTAAACCGTTGTCGTACCCTAACCTGTCCCCTAAACCGTCCCCGTCCCCTAACCCTAACCCTAACCCTAACCCTTACCCGAAGCCTTACACTAACCCGTCCCCTAATCCTAAACCGTACGCTAACACTAAACCGTACCCTAACACGTACGCTCACCCTAAACCGTTGTCGTACACTAACCTGTCCCCTAAACCGTCCCCGTCCCCTAACCCTAACCCTAACCCTAATCCTAACACTTACCCGAAGCCTTACCGTAACCCGTCCCCTAATCCTAACCTGTACGCTAACACTAAAGTGTACCCTAACACATACGCACACCCTAAACCGTTGTCGTACACTAACCTGTCCCCTAAACCGTCCCCGTCTCCTAACCCTAACCCTAACCCTAAACCTAACCCTATCCCTTACCTGAAGCCTTACCCTAACCCGTCCTCTAATCCTAACCCGTACGCTAACACTAACCGGTACCCTAACACGTACGCTCACCCTAAAACGTTGTCGTACCCTAACCTGTCCCCTAAAACGTCCCCGTCCCCTAACCCTAACCCTAACCCTAACCCTTACCCGAAGCCTTACACTAACCCATCCCCTAATCCTAACCCGTACGCTAACACTAACCCGTACCCTAACACGTACGCTCACCCTAAACCGTTGTCGTACACTAACCTGTCCCCTAAACCGTCCCCGTCCCCTAACCCTAACCCTAACCCTAACCCAAACCCTAACCCTTACCCGAAGCCTTACCCTAACCCTTCCCCTAATCCTAACCCATACGATAACACTAACCTGTACCCTAACACGTACGCTCACCCTAAACCGTTGTCATACACTAACCTGTCCCCTAAACCGTCCCCTTCCCCGTCCCCTAACCCTAACCCTAACCGTAACCCTAACCCTTACCCGAAGCCTTACCCTAACCCGTCCCCTAATCCTAAACCATACTCTAACACTAACCCGTACCCTAACACGTACACTCACCCTAAATCGTTGTCGTACCCTAACCTGTCCCGTAAACCGTCCCTGTCCCCTAACCCTAACCCTAACCCTAACCCTAACCCTTACCCGAAGCCTTACCCTAACCCATCCCCTAATCCTAACCCGTATGATAACACTAACCCGTAGCCTAACACTTACGCTCACCATAAACCGTTGTCGTATCATAACCTGTCCCCTAAACGGTCCCCGTCCCCTAACCCTAACCCTAACCCTAACCCTAACCCTGTCCCTTACCCGAAGCCTTACCCTAACCCGTCCCCTAATCCTAACCCGTACGCTAACACTAAACCGTACCCTAACACATACGCACACCCTAAACCGTAGTCGTACACTAACCTGTCCCCTAAACCGTCCCCGTCTCCTAACCCTAACCCTAACCCTAACCCTTACCCTAACACTTACCCGAAGCCTTACCCTAACACGTCCTCTAATCCTAACCTGTACGCTAACACTAACCCGTACCCTAACACGTACGCTCACCCTAAACTGTTGTCGTACCCTAACCTGTCCCCTAAACCGTCCCCGTCCCCTAACCCTAACCCTAACCCTAACCCTTACCCGAAGCCTTACCCTAACCCGTCCCCTAATCCTAACCCGTACGCTAACACTAACCCGTACCCTAACACGTACGCTCACCCTAAACCGTTGTCGTACACTAACCTGTCCCCTAAACCGTCTCCGTCCCCTAACCCTAACCCTAACCCTAACACTCACCCTAACCCGAACGCTTACCCGAAGCCTTACCCTAAACCGTCCCCTAATCCTAACCCTCATGCTAACTCTAACCCATACCCTAACACGTACGCTCACCCTAAACCGTTGTCGTACACTAACGTTTCCCCTAAACCGTCCCCGTCCCCTAACCCTAACCCTAACACTTACCCGAAGCCTTACACTAACCCGTCCCCTAATCCTAAACCGTACGCTAACACTAAACCGTACCCTAACACGTACGCTCACCCTAAACCGTTGTCTTACCGTAACCCATCCCCTAAACCGTCCCCGTCCCCTAACCCTAAACCTAACCCTAACGCTAACCCTTACCCGAAGCCTTACCGTAACCCGTCCCCTAATCCTAACCCGTACGCTAACACTAAAGCGTACCCTAACACATACGCACACCCTAAACCGTTGTCGTACACTAACCTGTCCCCTAAATCGTCCCCGTCTCCTAACCCTAACCCTAACCCTAACCCTAACCCTTACCCGAAGCCTTTCCCTAACCCGTCCTCTAATCCTAACCTGTACGCTAACACTAACCCGTACCCTAACACGTACGCTCACCCTAAACCGTTGTCGTACCCTAACCTGTCCCCTAAAACGTCCCCGTCCCCTAACCCTAACCCTAACCCTAACCCTTACCCGAAGCCTAACACTAACCCATCCCCTAATCCTAACCCGTACGCTAACCCTAACCCGTACCCTAACACGTACGCTCACCCTAAACCGTTGTCGTACACTAACCTGTCCCCTAAACTGTCCCCATCCCCTAACCCTAACCCTAACCCTAACCCAAACCCTAAACCTTACCCGAAGCCTTACCCTAACCCTTCCCCTAATCCTAACCCATACGATAACACTAACCCGTACCCTAACACGTACGGTCACCCTAAACCGTTGTCATACACTAACCTGTCCCCTAAACCGTCCCTGTCCCCTAACCCTAACCCTAACCCTAGCCCTAACACTTACCCGAAGCCTTACCCTAACCCGTCCCCTAATCCTAACCCGTACGCTAACACTAACCCGTACCCTAACACATACGCTCACCATAAACCTTTGTCGTACCCTAACCTATCCCCTAAACCGACCCCGTCCCCGTCCCCTAACCCTAACCCTAACCGTAACCCTAACCCTTACCCGAAGCCTTACCCTAACCCGTCCCCTAATCCTAAAACATACACTAACACTAACCCGTACCCTAACACGTACGCTCAATCTAAACCATTGTCGTACCCTAACCTGTACCCTAAACCATCCCTGTCCCCTATCCCTAACCCTAACCCTAACCCTAACCCTTACCCGAAGCCTTACACTAACCCATCCCCTAATCCTAACCCGTACGCTAACCCTAACCGTACCCTAACACGTACGCTCACCCTAAACCGTTGTCGTACCCTAACCTGTCCCGTAAACCGTCCCCGTCCCCTAACCCTAACCCTAACCCTAACCCTAACACCCGAAGCCTTACCCTAACCCGTCCCCTAATCCTAACCCGTACGCTAACACTAACCCGTACCCTAACACGTACGCTCACCCTAAACCGTTGTCGTACCCTAACCTGTCCCCTAAACCGTCAACGTCCCCGAACCCTAACCCTAACCCTAACCCGAACCCTTACCGGAAGCCTTACCCTAATCCGTTCCCTAATCCTAACCCGTACGCTAACACTAACACGTACCCTAACATGTACGCTCACCCTAAAGCGTTGTCGTACCCTAACCTGTCCCCTAAACCGTCACCGTACCCTAACCCTAAACCTAAACCTAACCCTAACCCGAAACCTTACCCGAAGCCTTACCCTAACCCGTCCCCAATCCTAACCCGTACGCTAACACTAACCCGTACCCTAACACGTACGCTCACCCTAAACCGTTGTCGTACCCTAACCTGTCCCCTAAACCGTCGCCATCATCTAACCCTAACCCTAACCCTAAACCTAACCCTAACCCTTACCCAAAGCCTTACTCTAACCCATCCCATAATCCTAAACCGTACGCTAACCCTAACCCGTACCCTAACACGTACGCTCACCCTAAACCATTGTCATACCCTAACCAGTACCCTAAACCATCCCCGTCCCCTATCCCTAACACTAACCCTAACCCTAACACTTACCCGAAGCCATACCCTAACCCGTCCCCTAATCCTAACCCATCAGCTAACACTAACCCATACCCTAAAAGGTACGCTCACCCTAAACCGTTGTCGTACCCTAACCTGTCCCCTAAACCGTCCCCGTCCCCTAACCCTAACCCTAACCCTAACCCTAACCCTTTCCCGAAGCCTTACCCTAACCCATCCCCTAATCCTAACCCGTACGCTAACACTAACCCGTAGCCTAACACGTACGCTCATCATAAACCGTTGTCGTACCATAACATGTCCCCTAAACGGTCCCCGTCCCCTAACCCTAACCCTAACCCTAACCCTAACCCTAACCCTAACCCTAACCCTTACCCGAGGCCTTACCCTAACCCGTCCCCTAAACCTAACCCGTACGCTAACCCTAAACCGTACCCTAAAACATATGCACACCCTAAACCGTTGTCGTACACTAACCTGTCCCCTAAACCGTCCCCGTCTCCTAACCCTAACCCTAACCCTAACCCTAACCCTAACCCATACCCGAAGCCTTACCCTAACCCGTCCCCTAATCCTAAACCGTATGCTAACTCTAACCCGTACCCTAACACGTACGCTCACCCTAAACTGTTGTCCTACCCTAACCTGTCCCCTAAACCGTCCCCGTTCCCTAACCCTAACCCTAACCCTAACCTTAACCCTAACCCTTATCCGAAGCCTTACCCTAACCCGTCCCCTAATCCTAACCCGTACGCTAAAACTAACCCGTACCCTAACACGTACGCTCACCCTAAATCATTGTCGTACCCTAACCTGTCCCCTTAACGGTCCCCGTCCCCAACCCTAACCCTAACCCTAACCCTATCCCTTACCCGAAGCCTTATCCTAACCCGTTGCCTAATCCTAACCCGTACGCTAACAGTAACCCGTACCCTAACACGTACGCTCACCCTAAACCGTTGTCGTACCCTAACCTGTCCCCTAAACCGTCACCGTCCCCTAGCCCTAACCCTAACCCTAACCCTAACCCGAACCATTACCCGAAGCCTTACCCTAACCCGTCCCCTAATCCTTACCCGAACGCAAACACTAATCCATACCCTAACACGTACGCTCACCCAAAACCGTTGTCGTGCCTTAAACTGTCCCCTAAACCGTCCCCGTCCCCTAACCCTAACCCTAACCCTAACGCTTACCCGAAGCATTACCCTACCCCGTCCCATAATCCTAAACCGTATGCTAACTCTAACCCATACCCTAACACGTACGCTCACCCTAAACCGTTGTCGTACCCTAACCTGTCCCCTAAACCGTCCCCGTTCACTAACCCTAACCCTAACCCTAACCCTAACCCTAACCCTAACCCTTCCCCGAAGCCTTACCCTAACCCATTCCGTAATCCTAACCCGTACGCTAACACTAAACGGTACCCTAACACGTACACTCAAGCTAAACATTTGTCGTACACTAACCTGTCCCCTAAACCGTCGCCGTCCCCTAACCCTAACCCTAACCCTAACCCTAACCCTAACCCTTACCTGAAGCCTTACCCTAACCCGTCCCTGAATCCTAACCCGTACGCTAACACTAACCCGTACCCTAACACGTACGTTCACCCTAAACCATTGTCGTACACTAACCTGTCCCCTAAACCATCCCTGTCCCCTAACCCTAACCCTAATCCTAACCCTAACCCTAAACCTTACCCAAAGCCTTACCCTATACCGTCCCCTAAACCTAACACATACGCTAAGACTAACCCGTACCCTAACACGTACGCTCACACTAAACCGTTCTCTTACCCGAACCTGTCCCCTAAACCGTCCCCGTCCCCTAACCCTAACGCTAACCCTAACCCTAACCCTTACCCGAAGCCTTACCCTAACCCGTCCCCTAATACTAACCCGTATTCTAACTCTAATCCGTACCCTAACACTTACGCTCATCCTAAACCATTGTCGTACCCTAACCTGTCCCTTAAACCGTCCCCATCCCCTAACCCTAACCCTAACCCTAACCCTAACCCTAAACCTTACCCGAAGCCTTACCCTAACCCGTCCCCTAATCCAAACCCGTACGCTAACAATAACCCGTACCCTAACACGTACGCTCACCCTAAACCGTTGTCGTACACTAACCTGTCCCCTAAACCGTCCCCATTCCCGTCCCCTAACCCTAACCGTAACCGTAACACTTACCCGAAACCTTACCCTAACCCGTCCCATAAGCCTAACCCGTACGCTAACACTAACACATACCCTAACACGTACGCTCACCCTAAACCGTTTTCGTACACTAAGCTGTCCCCTAAACCGTCCCCGTCCCCTAACGCTAACCCTAAACCTAACCCTAACCCTTACCCGAAGCCTTACCCTAACCCGTCCCCTAATCCTAACCCGTACGCTAACCATAACCAGTACCCTAACACGTACGCTCACCCTAAACCGTTGTCGTACCCTAACCTGTCCCCTAAACCGTCCCCGTCTCCTAACCCTAACACTAACCCTAACCCTAACCTGTCCCCTAAACCGTCCCCATCCCCTAACCCTAACCCTAACCCTAATCCTTACCTGAAGCCTTACGCTAACTCGTCCCGTAATACTAACACATACGCTAACACTAACTCGTACCCTAACACGTACGCTCACCCTAAACCGTTGTCGTACGCTAACCTGTCCCCTAAACCGTCCCCGTCCCCTAACCCTAAACCTCAACCTAACCCTTACCCGAAGCCTTACCCTAACCCGTCCCCTAATCCTAACACGTACGCTAACACTAACCCGTAGCCTAACACGTACGCCCACCATAAACCGTTGTCGTACTCTAACCTTTCCCCTAAACCTTCCCCGTCCCCTAACACTAACCCTAACCCTAACCCTATCCCTAACCCTTACCCGAAGCCTTACCCTAACCCGTCCCCTAGTCCTAACCCGTACGCTAACACTAAACCATACCCTAACACGTACGCTCACTCTAAACCGTTGTCGTACCGTAACCTGTCCCCTAAACCGTCCCCGTCCCCTAACCCTAACCCTAACCCTAACCCTTACCCGAAGCCTTATCCTAACCCGTCCCCTAATCCTAACTCGTACGCTAACACTAACCCGTACCCTAACACGTACGCTCACCATAAACCGTTGTCGTACCCTAACCTGTCCCTTAAACCATCCCCGTCCCCGTCCCCTAACCGTAACCCTAACCCTAACCCTAACCCTTACCCGAAGCCTTACCCTAACCCGTCCCCTAATCCTAACCCGTATGCTAACTCTAACCCGTACCCTAACACCTACGCTCACCCTAAACCGTTGTCGTATCCTAACCTGTCCCCTAAACCGTCTCCTTTCCCTAACCCTAACCCTAACCCTAACCTTAACCCTAACCCTTATCCGAAGCCTTACACTAAACCGTCCCCTAATCCTAACTCGTACGCTAACACTAACACGTACGCTCACCCTAAATCGTTGTCGTACTCTAACCTGTCCCCTAAACCGTCCCCTAATCCTAACCCTAACCCTAACCCTTACCCGAAGCCTTACCCTAACCCGTCTCCTAATCCTAACCCTTACGATAACACTAACCCGTACCCTAACACGTACGCTTACCCTAAACCGTTGTCGTACACTAACCTGTCCACTAAACCGTCTCCGTCCCCTAACCCTAACCCTAACCCTAACCCTAACCCGAACCCGAACCCTTAACCGAAGCCTTACCCTAAACCGTCCCCTAATCCTAACCCTCATGCTAACTCTAACCCGTACCCTAACTCGTACGCTCACCCTAAACCGTTGTCATACACTAACCTTTCCCCTAAACCTTCCCCGTTCCCTAAACCTAACCCTAACCCTAACCCTAACCCTAACACTTACCCGAAACCTTACACTAAACCGTCCCCTAATCCTAAACCGTACGCTAACACTAAACCGTACCCTAACACGTACGCTCAACCTAAACCGTTGTCGTACCCTAACCCCTCCCCTAAACCGTCCCCGTCCCCTAACCCTAAACCTAACCCTAACCCTAACCCTTACCCGAAGCCTTACCCTAACCCGTCCCCTAATCCTAAACCGTACGCTAACACTAAAGCGTACCCTAACACATACGCACACCCTAAACCGTTGTCGTACACTAACCTGTCCCCTAAACCGTCCCCGTCTCCTAACCCTAACCCTAACCCTAACCCTAACCCAAACCCTTACCCGAAGCCTTACCCTAACCCGTCCTCTAATCCTAACCCATACGCTAACACTAACCCGTACCCTAACACGTACGCTCACCCTAAACCGTTGTCGTACCCTAACCTGTCCCCTAAACCGTCCCCGTCCCCTAACCCTAACCCTAACCCTAACCCTAACACCCGAAGCCTTACACTAACCCGTCCCCAAATCCTAACCCGTACGCTAACACTAACCCATACCCTAACACGTACGCTCACCCTAAACATTTGTCCTACCCTAACCTGTCCCCTAAACCCTCCCTGTCCCCTAACCCTAACACTAACCCTAACCCTAACACTTACCCAAAGCCTTACCCTAACCCGTCCCCTAATCCTAAAGCGTACGCTAACACGAACCCGTACCCTAACACTTACGCTCACCCTAAACCGTTATCGTACATTAACCTCTCCCTTAAACCGTACCCATCCCCTAACACTAACCCTAACCCTAAACCTCAAACTAACTCTTACCCGAAGCCTTACCCTAACCCGTCCCCTAATCCTAACACGTACGCTAACACTAACCCGTAGTCTAACACGTACGCGCACCATAAACCGTTGTCGTATTCTAACCTTTCCCCTAAACCTTCCCCGTCCCCTAACATTAACCCTAACCCTAACCCTAACCCTAACCCTTACCCGAAGCCTTACCCTAACCCGTCCCCTAATCCTAACCCGTACGCTAACACTAAACCATACCCTAACACGTACGCTCACTCTAAACCGTTGTCGTACCGTAAACTGTCCCCTAAACCGTCCCCGTCCCCTAACCCTAACCCTAACCTTAACCCTTACCCGAAGCCTTATGCTAACCCGTCCCCTAATCCTAACTCGTACACCAACAGTAACCCGTAGCCTAACACGTACGCTCACCCTAAACCGCTGTCGTACCCTAACCTGCCCCTAAACCGTCACCGTCCCCTAACCCTAACCCTAAACCTAAACCTAACCCGAACCCTTACCCGAAGCCTTACCCTAACCCGTCCCCTAATCCTTACCCGAACGCTAACACTAATCCATACCCTAAAACGTACGCTCACCCAAAACTGGTGTCGTGCCCTAAACTGTCCCCTAAACCGTCCCCGTCCCCTAACCCTAACCCTAACCCTAACCCTAAACCTTACCCGAAGCATTACCCTAACCCGTCCCCTAATCCTAACCCGTATGCTAACTCTAACCCGTACCCTAACACGTACGCTCACGCTAAACCGATGTCGTACCCTAACCTGTCCCCTAAACCGTCCCCATTCCCTAACCCTAACCCTAACCCTAACCCTAACCCTAACCCTTACCCGAAGCCTTACACTAACCCGTCCCCTAATCCTAAACCGTACGCAAACACTAACCCGTACACTAACACGTCCGCTGACCCTAAACCGTTGTCGTACCCTAAACTGTCCCCTAAACCGTCCCCATCCCCTAAACCTAACCCTAAACCTAACCCTTACCCGAAGCCTTACCCTAACCCGTCCCCTAATACTAACACGTATGCTAACACTATCTCGTACCCTAACACGTACGCTCACCCTAAACCGTTGTCGTACCCTAACCTGTCCCCTAAACCGTCCCCGTCCCCTAACCCTAACCCTAACCCTAACCGTTACCCTAAGCCTTACCCTAACCCGTCCCCTAATCCTAACCCGTACGCTAACACTAACCCGTAGCCTAACACGTACGCTCACCATAAACCGTTGTCGTACCCTAACATGTCCCCTAAACCATCCCCGTCCCCTAACCCTAACCCTAACCCTAACCTTAACCTTAACGCTTACCCGAAGACTTACCCTAACACGTCCCCTAATCCTAACCCATACGCTAACACTAAACCGTACCCTAACACGTACGCTCACCCTAAGCCGTTGTCGTACCCTAACCTGTCCCCTAAACCGTCCCCGTCCCCTAACCCTAACCCTAACCCGAACCCTTACCCGAAGCCTTACCCTAACCCGTCCCCTAATCCTTACCCGAACGCTAACACTAATCCATATCCTAACACGTACGCTCACTCAAAACCGTTGTCGTGCCCTAACCTGTCCCCTAAACCGTCCCCGTCCCCTAACCCTAACCCTAACCCTAACCCTTACCCGAAGCATTACACTAACCCGTCCCCTAATCCTAACCCGTATGCTAACTCTAACCCATACCCTAACATGTACGCTCACCCTGAACCGTTGTCGTACCCTAACCTGTCCCCTAAACCGTCCCCGTTACCTAACCCTAACCCTAACCCTAACCCTAACCCTTACCCGAAGCCTTACACTAACCCGTCCCCTAATCCTAACCCGTACGCTAAAACTAACCCGTACACTAACACGTACGCTCACCCTAAACCGTTGTTGTACCCGAACCTGTCCCCTAAACCGTACCCGTCCCCTAACCCTAACCCTAACCCTAACCCTAAACCTAAACCTTACCCGAAGCCTTACCCTAACCCGTCCCCTAATCCGACCCCGTACGCTAACACTAACCCGTACCCTAACACGTACGCTCACCCCAAACCGTTGTCGTACACTAACCTGTCCTCTAAAACTTCCCCGTCCCTGTCCCCTACCCCTAACCCTAACCCTTACCCTAACCCTTACCGAAACCTTACCCTAACCCGTCCCCTAATCCTAACCCGTAGGCTAACACTAACCCATACCCTAACACGTATGCTCACCCTAAACTGTTGTCGTACCCTAACCTGTCCCCTAAACCGTCCCCGTCCCCTAACCCTTACCCTAACCTTACCCTAACACTTACCCGAAGCCTTACCCTAACCCGTCACCTAATCCTAACCCGTACGCTAACACTAACCTGTACTCTAACACGTACGCTCACCCTAAACCGCTGTCGTACCCTAACCTGTCCCCTAAACCGTCCCCGTCCCCTAACCCTAACCCTAACCCTAACCCTTACCCGAAGCCTTACCCTAACCCGTCCCCTAATCCTAACCAGTACGCTAACACTAACCCGTACCCTAACACGTACGCTCACCCTAAACATTTGTCGTACCCTAACCTGTCCCCTAAACCGTCCCCGTCCCCTAACCCTAACACTAACCCTAACCCTAACCCTTAACCAAAGCCTTACACTAACCCGTCGCCTAATCCTAACCCGTACGCTAACAATAAACAGTACCCTAAAACGTACGCTCACCCTAAACCGTTGTCGTACACTAACCTCTCCCCTAAACCGTCCCCGTCCCCGTCCCCTAACCCTAAACCTAACCCTAACCCTAACCCTTACCCGAAGCCTTACACTAACACGTCCACTAATCCTAACCCGTAGGCTAACACTAACCCGTACCCTAACACGTATGCTCACCGTAAACCGTTGTCGTACCCTAACCTGTCCCCTAAACCGTCCCCGTCCCCTAACCCTAACCCTAACCCTAACACTTACCCAAAGCCTTACCCTAACCCATCCCCTAATCCTAAACCGTACGCTAACACTAAACCGTACCCTAACACGTACGCTCACCCTAAACCGTTGTCGTACCATAACCTGTCCCCTAAACCTTCCCCGTCCCCTAACACTAACCCTAACCCTAACCCTAACCGTAACCCTTACCCGAAGCCTTACCGTAACCCGTCCCCTAATCCTAACCCGTACACTAACAATAACCTGTACCCTAACACGTACGCTCACCCTAAACCGTTGTCGTATCCTAACCTGTCCCCTAAACCGTCCCCGTCCCCTAACACTAACCCTAACCCTAACCCTAACCCTAACCCTTACCCGAAGCCTTACCCTAACCCGTCCCGTAATCCTAACCCGTACGCTAACACTAACCCGTACCCTAACACATACACTCATCCTAAACAGTTGTCGTACCCTAACCTGTCCCCTAAACCGTCGCCGTCCCCTAACCCTAACCCTAACCCTAACCCTAACCCTTACATGAAGCCTTAACCTAACCTGTCCCTTAATCCTAACCCGTACGCTAACACTAACCCGTTCCCTAACACGTACGCTCACCACAACCGTTGTCGTACCCTAACCTGTCCCCTAAACTATCCCCGTCCCCTAACCCTAACCCTAATCCTAACCCTAACCCTAAACCTTATACGAAGCCTTAACCTAAGCCGTCCCCTAAACCTAACCCGTACGCTAACACTAACCCATACCCTAACACGTACGCTCACCATATACCGTTGTCGTACCCGAACCTGTCCGCTAAACCGTCCCCATCCCCTCACCCTAACACTAACCCTAACCCTAACCCTTACCCAAAGCCTTACACTAACCCGTCCCTTAATCCTAAATCGTACGCTAACACGAACCTGTACCCTAACACTTACGCTCACCCTAAACCGTTGTCGTACCCTAACCTGTCCCCTAAACAGTACCCGTCCCCTAACCCTAACCCTAACCCTAACCCTAAACCTAAACCTTACCCGAAGCCTTACCCTAACCCGTCCCCTAATCCTAAATCGTACGCTAACACGAACCCGTACCCTAACACTTACGCTCACCCTAAACCGTTGTCGTACCCTAACCTCTCCCCTAAACCGTCCCCATCCCCTAACCCTAACCCTAACCCTACCCCTAACCCTTACCCGAAGCCTTACCCTAACCCGTCCCCTAATCCTAACCCGTATGCTAACTCTAACCCGTACCCTAACACGTACGCTCATCCTAAACCGTTGTTGTACACTAACCTGTCCCCTAAAGCGTCCACGTCCCCTAACCCTAACCCTAACCCTAACCCTAACCCTAACCCTAAACCTTACACGAAGCCTTACCCTAAGCCGTCCACTAATCCTAACCCGTACGCTAACAATAATCCGTACCATAACACGTACACTCAAACTAAACCGTTGTCGTACACTAACCTGTCCCCTAAACCGTCCCCGTCCCCGTCCCCTAACCCTAAACCTAACCCCAACCCTAACCCTTACCCGAAGCCTTACCCTAACACGTCCACTAATCCTAACCCGTAAGCTAACACTAACCCGAACCCTAACACGTATGCTCACCCTAAGCCGTTGTCGTAACCCAACCTGTCCCCTAAACCGTCCCCGTCCCCTAACCCTAACCCTAACACTAACCCTAACCCTAACCCTTACCTGAAGCCTTAACTTAACCCGTCCCTTAATCCTAACCCGTACGCTAACACTAACCCGTACCCTAACACGTACGCTCACTCTAAACAGTTGTCGTACACTAACCTGTTCCCTAAACCGTCCCTGTCCCCTAATCCTAACCCTAACCCTAACCATAACCCTAACCCTTACCCGAAGCCTTAACCTAACCCATCCCCTAATCCTAACCCGTACGCTAACACTAACCCATACCCTAACACGTACGCTCACCCTAAAGTGTTGTCGTACCCTAACCTGTCCCCTAAATCGTCCCCGTCCCCTAACCCTAACCCTAACCCTAACCCTACACCTAACACTTACCCGAACCCTTACCCTAACCCGCCCCCTAATCCTACCCCATACGATAACACTAACCCGTAGCCTAACACGTACGCTCACCCTAAACCGTTGTCGTACCCTAACATGTCCCCTAAAGCGTCCCCATCCCCTAACCCTAACCCTAAACCTAACCCTAACCCTTACCTGAAGCCTTACCCTAACCGTCCCCAATCCTAAACCGTACGCTAACACTAACCTGTACCCTAACACGTACGCTCACCCTAAACCGTTGTCGTACCCTAACCTGTCCCTTAAACCGTCCCCGTCGCCTAACCCTAACCCTAACCCTAACCTTAACCCTAACCCTTACCCGAAGCCTTACCCTAACCCGTCCCCTAATCCTAACTCGTACGCTAACACTAACCCGTACCCTAACACGTACGCTCACCCTAAACCGTTGTCGTATTCTAACCTGTCCCCTAAACCGTCCCCGTCCACTATCCCTAACCCTAACACTAACCCTAACCCTTACCCGAAGCCTTACCCTAACCCGTCCCCTATTCCTAACCCGTACGCTAACACTAACCCGTACCCTAACACGTAGGCTCACCCAAAACCGTTGTCGTACCCTAACCTGTACCCTAAACCGTCACTGTCCCCTAAACCTAACCCTAACCCTAAACCTAACCCTAACCCGAACCCTTACCCGAAGCCTTACCCTAAACCGTCCCCTAATCCTAACCCGTATGCTAACTCTAACCATACCCTAACACGTACGCTCACCCTAAACCATTGTCCTACCCTAACCTGTCCCCTAAACCGTCCCCGTCCCCGTCCCCTAACCCTAACCCTAACCCTAACCCTAACACTAACACTTACCCGAAGCCTTACCCTAACCCGTCCCCTAATCCTAACGCATAAGATAACACTAACCTGTACGCTAACACGTACGCACACCCTAAACCGTTGTCATACACTAACCTGTCCCCTAAACTGTCCCCGTCCCCTAACCCTAACCCTAACCCTAACCCTAACCCTAAACCTTACCCGAAGCCTTACCCTAACCCGTCCCCTAATCCTAACCCGTAGGCTAACACTAACCCATACCCTAACACGTACGCTCAGCCTAAACCGTTGTCGTACAGTAATCTGTCCCCTAAACCGTCCCCGTCCCCTAACCCTAACCCTAAACCTAACCCTAACCCTCACCTGAAGCCTTACCGTAAACCGTCCCCTAATCCTAACCCATACGATAACACTAACCCGTACCCTAACACGTACGCTCACCCTAAACCGTTGTCGTACCCTAACCTGTCCCCTAAACCGTCCCCGTCCCCTAACCCTAACCCTAACCCTAAACCTTACCCGAAGCCTTACCATAACCCGTCCCCTAATCCTAAACCGTATGCTAACACTAACCCGTACCCTGACACGTACGCTCACCCTAAACCGTTGTCGTACACTAACCTGTCCCCTAAACCGTCCCCGTCCCCGTCCCCTAACCCTAACCCTAACCCTAACCCTAACCCTTACCACAAGCCTTACCGTAACCCATCCCCTAATCCTAACCCATACGATAACACTAACCCGTACCCTAACACGTATGCTCACCCTAAACCGTTGTCGTACCCTAACCTGTCCCCTAAACCGTCCCCGTCCCCTAACCCTAACCCTAACCCTAGCCCTAACCCTTACCCGAAGCCTTACCCTAACACGTCACCTAATCCTAACCCGTACGCTAACACTAACCCGTACCCTAACACGTACGCTCACCCTAAACCGTTGTCGTACACTAACCTGTCCCCTAAACTGTCCCCGTCCCTGTCCCCGTTCCCTAACCCTAACCCTAGCCCTAACCCTTACCCGAAGCCTTACACTAACCCGTCCCCTAATCCTAAACCGTACGCTAACACTAACCCGTACCCTAACACGTACGCTCACCCTAAACCTTTGTCGTACCCTAACCTGTCCCCTAAACCGTCCCCGTCCCCTAACCCTAAACCTAACCCTAACCCTTACCCAAAGCCTTACCCTAACCCGGCCCCTAATCCTAAACCGTACGCTAACACTAACACATAGCCTAACACGTACGCTCACCATAAACCGTTGTCGTACCCTAACCTGTCCCCTAAACCGTCCCCATCCCCTAACCCTAACCCTAACCCTAACACTAACCCTTACGTAAAGCCTTACCCTAACCCGTCCCCTAATCCTAACCCGTACGCTAACACTAAACCGTATCCTAACACATACACACACCCTAAACCGTTGTTGTACACTAAACTGTCCCCTAAATCGTTCCCGTCTCCTAACCCTAACCCTAACCCTAACCCTAACCCTAACCCTTACCCGAAGCCTTATCCTAACACGTCCTCTAATCCTAACCCGTACGCTAACACTAACCCGTACCCTAACACGTACGCTCAACGTAAACCGTTGTCGTACCTTAACCTGTCCCCTAAACCGTCCCCCTCCCCTAACCCTATCCCTAAGCCTAACCCTAACCCTGACCCGAAGCCTTACCCTAACCCGTCCCCTAATCCTAACCCGTACGCTAACACTAACCCGTACCCTAACACGTACACTCACTCTAAACCGTTGTAGTACCCTAACCTGTCCCCTAAACCGTCACCGTCCCCTCACCCTATCCCTAACCCTAACCCTAACCCGAACCCTTACCCGAAGCCTTACACTAAACCGTCCCCTAATCCTAACCCGTACGCTAACACTAACCCGTACCCTAACACGTACGTTCACCCTAAACTTTTGTCGTACCCTAACCTGTCCCCTACACCGTCCCCGTCCCCTAACCCTAACACTAACCCTAACCCTAACCCTAACCCGAAGCCTTACCCTAACCCGTCCCCTAATCCTAACCCGTACGCTAACACTAACCCACACCCTAACACGTACGCTCACCCTAAACCGTTGTCGTACACTAACCTGTCCCGTAAACAGTCCCCGTCCCCTAACCCTAACCCTAACCCTACCCCTAACCCTTACCCGAAGCCTTACCCTAACCCGTCCCCTAATCCTAACCCATACGATAACACTAACCTGTACCCTAACACGTACGCTCAGCATAAACCGTTGTCGTACACTAACCTGTCCCCTAAACCGTCCCCATCCCCTAACCCTAACCCTAACCCTAAACCTAGCCGTAAACCTTACCCGAAGCCTTACACTAACCCGTCCCCTAATCCTAACACTTACGATAACACTAAACCGTACCCTAACACGTACGCTCACCCTAAACCATTGTCGTACCCTAACCTGTCCCCTAAACCGTCCCCGTCCCCTAACCCTAACCATAACCGTAACCCTAACCCTTACCCGAAGCCTTACCCTAACCCATCCCCTAATCCTAACCCGTACGCTAACACTAACCTGTAGCCTAACACGTACGCTCACCATAAAACGTTTTCGTACCATAACCTGTCCCCTAAACCGTCCCCGTTCCCTAACCCTAACCCTAACCCTAACCCTAACCCTTACCCGAAGCCTTACCCTAACCCATCCCCTAATCCTAACCCATACGCTAACACTAACCCGTACCCTAACACGTACGCTCACCCTAAACCGTTGTCGTACCCTAACCTGTCCCCTAAACCGTCCGCGTTCCCTAACCCTAACCCTAACCCTAACCCTAACCCTAACCCTAACCCTTACCTGAAGCCTTACACTAACCCGTCCCCTAATCCTAAACCGTACGCTAAAACTAACCCGTACCCTAATACGTACGCTCACCCTAAACCGTTGTCGGACCCTAACCTGTCCCCTAAACCGTCACCGTCCCCTAAACCTAACCCTAACCCTAACCCTAACCCTAACCCTAACACGAACCCTTATCCGAAGCCTTACCCTAAACCGTCCCCTAATCCTAACCCGTATGCTAACTCTAACCCGTACCCTAACACGTACGCTCACCCTAAAACGTTGTCATACCCTAACCTGTCCCCTAAACCGTCCCCGTTCCCTAACCCTAAGCCTAACCCTAACCCTAACCCTAAACCTTACCCGAAGCCTTACACTAACCCGTCCCATAATCCTAACCCGTACGCTAACACTAACCCATACCCTAACACGTACGCTCACCCTAAACCGTTGTCGTACACTAACCTGTACCCTAAACCGTCCCCGTCCCCTAACCCTAACCCTAACCCTAACCCTAACACTAACCCTTACCCGAAGCCTTACCCTAATCCGTCCCCTAATCCTAACCCATACGATAACACTAACCTGTACCCTAACACGTACGCTCACCCTAAACCGTTGTCGTACCCTAACCTGTCCCATAAACCGTCCCCGTCCCCTAACCCTAACCCTAACCCTAACCCTTACCCGAAGCCTTACACTAACCCGTCCCCTAATCCTAACCCGTACGCTAACACTAACCCGTACCCTAACACGTACGCTCACCCTAAACCGTTGTCGTACCCTAACCTGTCCCCTAAACCGTCCCCATCCCCTAACCCTAACGCTAACCCTAACCCTAACCCTTACCCGAAGCCTTAAACTAACCCATCCCCTAATCCTAACCCGTACGCTAACACTAACCCGTAGCCTAACACGTACGCTCACCATAAACTGTTGTCGTAACATAACCTGTCCCCTAAACCCTCCCCGTCCCCTAACCCTAACCCTAACATTAACCCTAACCTTATCCCTTACCCGAAGCCTTACCCTAACCCGTCCCCTAATCCTAACCTGTACGCTAACACTAAACCATACCCTAACACATACGCACACCCTAAACCGTTGTCATACACTAACCTGTCCCCTAAACCGTCCCCGTCTCCTAACCCTAACCCTAAACCTAACCCTAACCCTTACCCGAAGCCTTAACCTAAACCGTCCCTTAATCCTAACCCATATGGTAACTCTAACCCGTACCCTAACACGTACGCTCACCCTAAACCGTTGTCGTACCCTAACCTGTCCCCTAAACCGTCCCCGTTCCCTAAACCTAACCCTAACCCTAACCCTAACACTAACCCTTACCCGAAGCCTTACCCTAACCCATCCCCTAATCCTAACCCGTACGCTAACAGTAACCCGTACCCTAACTCGTACGCTCACCCTAAATCGTTGTCGTACCCTAATCTGTCCCCTAAACCGTCCCCATCCCCTAACCCTAACCCTAACCCTAACCCTAACACTAACCCTTACCCGAAGCCTTACCTTAACCCGTCCCCTAATCCTATACCATACGATAACACTAACCTGTACCCTAACACGTACGCTCACCATAAACCGTTGTCGTACACTAACCTGTCCCCTAAACCGTCCCCATCCCCTAACCCTAACCCTAAACCTAACCCTAACCCTTACCTGAAGCCTTACCCTAACCGTCCCCAATCCTAAACCGTACGCTAACACTAACCTGTACCCTAACACGTACGCTCACCCTAAACCGTTGTCGTACCCTAACCTGTCCCTTAAACCGTCCCCGTCGCCTAACCCTAACCCTAACCCTAACCTTAACCCTAACCCTTACCCGAAGCCTTACCCTAACCCGTCCCCTAATCCTAACTCGTACGCTAACACTAACCCGTACCCTAACACGTACGCTCACCCTAAACCGTTGTCGTATTCTAACCTGTCCCCTAAACCGTCCCCGTCCACTAACCCTAACCCTAACACTAACCCTAACCCTTACCCGAAGCCTTACCATAACCCGTCCCCTATTCCTAACCCGTACGCTAACACTAACCCGTACCCTAACACGTAGGCTCACCCAAAACCGTTGTCGTACCCTAACCTGTACCCTAAACCGTCACTGTCCCCTAAACCTAACCCTAACCCTAAACCTAACCCTAACCCGAACCCTTACCCGAAGCCTTACCCTAAACCGTCTCCTAATCCTAACCCGTATGCTAACTCTAACCATACCCTAACACGTACGCTCACCCTAAACCATTGTCGTACCCTAACCTGTCCCCTAAACCGTCCCCGTCCCCGTCCCCTAACCCTAACCCTAACCCTAACCCTAACACTAACACTTACCCGAAGCCTTACCCTAACCCGTCCCCTAATCCTAACGCATAAGATAACACTAACCTGTACGCTAACACGTACGCTCACCCTAAACCGTTGTCATACACTAACCTGTCCCCTAAACTGTCCCCTAACCCTAACCCTAACCCTAACCCTAACCCTAAACCTTACCCGAAGCCTTACCCTAACCCGTCCCCTAATCCTAACCCGTACGCTAACACTAACCCATACCCTAACACGTACGCTCAGCCTAAACCGTTGTCGTACAGTAATCTGTCCCCTAAACCGTCCCCGTCCCCTAACCCTAACCCTAAACCTAACCCTAACCCTCACCTGAAGCCTTACCGTAAACCGTCCCCTAATCCTAACCCATACGATAACACTAACCCGTACCCTAACACGTACGCTCACCCTAAACCGTTGTCGTACCCTAACCTGTCCCCTAAACCGTCCCCGTCCCCTAACCCTAACCCTAAACCTTACCCGAAGCCTTACCATAACCCGTCCCCTAATCCTAAACCGTATGCTAACACTAACCCGTACCCTGACACGTACGCTCACCCTAAACCGTTGTCGTACACTAACCTGTCCCCTAAACCGTCCCCGTCCCCGTCCCCTAACCCTAACCCTAACCCTAACCCTAACCCTTACCACAAGCCTTACCGTAACCCATCCCCTAATCCTAACCCATACGATAACACTAACCCGTACCCTAACACGTATGCTCACCCTAAACCGTTGTCGTACCCTAACCTGTCCCCTAAACCGTCCCCGTCCCCTAACCCTAACCCTAACCCTAGCCCTAACCCTTACCCGAAGCCTTACCCTAACACGTCACCTAATCCTAACCCGTACGCTAACACTAACCCGTACCCTAACACGTACGCTCACCCTAAACCGTTGTCGTACACTAACCTGTCCCCTAAACTGTCCCCGTCCCTGTCCCCGTTCCCTAACCGTAACCCTAGCCCTAACCCTTACCCGAAGCCTTACACTAACCCGTCCCCTAATCCTAAACCGTACGCTAACACTAACCCGTACCCTAACACGTACGCTCACCCTAAAAGTTTGTCGTAATCTAACCTGTCCCCTAAACCGTCCCCATCCCCTAACCCTACACCTAACCCTAACCCTTACCCAAAGCCTTACCCTAACCCGTCCCCTAATCCTAAACCGTACGCTAACACTAACACATAGCCTAACACGTACGCTCACCATAAACCGTTGTCGTACCCTAACCTGTCCCCTAAACCGTCCCCGTCCCCTAACCCTAACCCTAACCCTAACCCTAACCCTTACCTAAAGCCTTACCCTAAACCGTCCCCTATTCCTAACCCGTACGCTAACACTAAACCATATCCTAACACATACACACACCCTAAACCGTTGTTGTACACTAACCTGTCCCCTAAACCGTTCCCGTCTCCTAACCCTAACCCTAACCCTAACCCTAACCCTTACCCGAAGCCTTACCCTAACACGTCCTCTAATCCTAACCCGTACGCTAACACTAACCCGTACCCTAACACGTACGCTCAACGTAAACCTTTGTCGTACCCTAACCTGTCCCCTAAACCGTCCCCGTCCCCTAAACCTATCCCTAACCCTAACCCTAACCCTGACCCGAAGCCTTACCCTAACCCGTCCCCTAATCCTAACCCGTACGCTAATACTAACCCGTACCCTAACACGTACGCTCATTCTAAACCGTTGTCGTACCCTAACCTGTCCCCTAAACCGTCACCGTCCCCTCACCCTATCCCTAACCCTAACCCTAACCCTAACCCGAACCCTTACCCGAAGCCTTACACTAAACCGTCCCCTAAACCTAACCCGTACGCTAACACTAACCCGTACCCTAACACGTACGCTCACCCTAAACCTTTGTCGTACCCTAACCTGTCCCCTAAACCGTCCCCATCCCCTAACCCTAACACCAACCCTAACCCTAACCCTAACCCAAACCCTTACCCGAAGCCTTACCCTAAACCATCCCCTAATCCTAACCCGTAGGCTAACTCTAACCCATACCCTAACACGTACGCGCACCCTAAACTGTTGTCGTACCCTAACTTGTCCCCTAAACCGTCCCCGTTCCCTAAACCTAACACTAGCCTAACCATAACGCTAACCCTTACCCGAAGCCTTACCCTAACCCTTCCCCTAATCCTAACCCGTACGCTAACACTAACCCGTACCCTAACACGTACGCTCACCCTAAACCGTTGTCGTACCCTAATCTGTCCCCTAAACCGTCCACGTCCCCTAACCCTAAACCTAACCCTAGCCCTAACCCTTACCCGAAGCCTTACACTAACCCGTCCCCTAATCCTAACCCGTACGCTAACACTAACCCATACCCTAACACGTACGCTCACCCTAAACCTTTGTCGTACCCTAACCTGTCCCGTAAACCGACCCCGTCCCCAAACCTAAACCTAAACCTAACCCTTATCTGAAGCCTTACCCTAACCCGTACCCTAATCCTAACCCGTACGCTAACACTAAACCGTATCCTAACACATACACACACCCTAAACCGTTGTTGTACACAAACCTGTCGCCTAAACCGTCCCCGTCTCCTAACCCTAACCCTAACCCTAACCCTAACCGTAACCGTTACCCGAAGCCTTACCCTAACACGTCGTCTAATCCTAACCCGTACGCTAACACTAACCCGTACCCTAACACGTACGCTCACCCTAAACTTTTGTCGTACCCTAACCTGTCCCCTAAACCGTCCCCGTCCCCTAACCCTAACACTAACCCTAACCCTAACCCTTACCCGAAGCCTTACCCTAACTCGTCCCCTAATCCTAAACCGTACGCTAACACTAACCCGTACCCTAACACGTACACTCACCCTAAACCGTTGTCGTACCCTAACCTGTCCCCTAAACCGTCCCCGTCCCCTAACCCTAACCCTAACACTAACCCTAACCCTTATCCGAAGCCTTACCCTAACCCATCCCCTAATCCTAACCCGTACGCTAACACTAACCCGTACCCTAACACGTACGCTCACCCTAAACCTTTGTCGTAGCCTAACCTGTCCCCTAAACCGTCCCCGTCCCCTAACCCTAACCCTAACCCTAACCCTAACCCTAACCCTTACTCGAAGCCTTACCCTAACACGTCCTCTAATCCTAACCCGTACGCTAACACTAACCCGTAACCTAACACGTACGCTCACCCTAAACCGTTGTCGTACCCTAACCTGTCCCCTGAACCGTCCCCGTCCCCTAACCCTAACCCTAACCCTAACCCTAACCCTTACCCGAAGCCTTACTCTAACCCGTCCCCTAATCCTAACCCATACGATAACACTAACCTATACCCTAACACGTACGCTCACCCTAAACCGTTGTCATACACTAACCTGTCCCCTAAACTGTCCCCGTCCCCTAACCCTAACCCTAACCCTAACCCTAAACCTTACCCGAAGCCTTACCCTAACCCGTACCCTAATCCTAACCCGTACGCTAACACTAACCCGTACCCTAACATGTACGCTTACCCTAAACCGTTGTCGTACACTAACCTGTCCCCTAAACCGTCCCCGTCCCCGTCCCCTAACCCTAACCCTAACCCTAACCCTTACCCGAAGCCTTACAATAACCCGTCCCCTAATCCTAACCCGTATGCTAACACTAAATGGTACCCTAACACGTACGCTCACCCTAAACCTTTGTTGTACACTAACCTGTCCCCTAAACCGTCCCCGTCCCGTAACCCTAACCCTAACCCTAACCCTAACCCTAACCCTTACCGGAAGCCTTACCTTAACCCATCCCCTAATCCTAACCCATACGATAACACTAACCCGTACCCTAAGACGTAGGCTCACTCTAAACCGTTGTCGTACCCTAACCTGTCCCCTAAACCGTCCCCGTCCCCTAACCCTAACCCTAACCCTAGCCCTCACCCTTACCCAAAGACTTACCTTAACCCGTCCCCTAATCCTAACCCGTACACTAACACTAATCCGTACCCTAACACGTACGCTCACCCTAAACCGTTGCCGTACACTAACCTGTCCCCTAAACTGTCCCCGTCCCCGTCCCCGTCCCCTAACCCTAACCCTAACCCTAAACCTTACCCGAAGCCTTACCCTAACCCGTCCCCTAATCCTAACCCGTACGCTAACACTAAACCGTACCCTAAAACGTACGCTCACCTTAAACCTTTGTCGTACCCTAACCTGTCCCCTAAACCGTCCCCGTCCCCTAACCCTATCCCTAACACTAACCCTAACCCTGACCCGAAGCCTTACCCTAACCCGTCCCCTAATCCTATCCCGTACGCTAACACTAACCCGTACCCTAACACGTACGCTCACCCTAAACCGTTGTCGTACCCTAACCTGTCCCCTAAACCGTCACCGTCACCTCACCCTATCCCTAACCCTAACCCTAACCCTAACCCGAACCCTTACCCGAAGCCTTACCCTAAACCGTCCCCTAATCCTAACCCGTACGCTAACTCTAACCCATACCCTAACACGTACGCTCACCCTAAACCGTTGTCGTACCCTAACCTGTCCCCTAAACCGTCCCCGTTCCCTAACCCTAACCCTAACCCTAACCGTAACCCTAACACTTACCCGAAGCCTTACCTAACCCTTCCCCTAATCCTAACCCGTACGCTAACACTAACCCGTACCCTAACACGTACGCTCACCCTAAACCGTTGTCGTACCCTAACCTGTCCCCTAAAACGTCCCCGTCCCCGTCCCCTAACCCTAACCCTAACCCTAACCCTTACCCGAAGGCTTACCGTAACCCATCCCCTAATCCTAACCCATACGATAACACTAACCCGTACCCTAACACGTACTCTCACCCTAAACCGTTGTCGTACCCTAACCTGTCCCCTAAACCGTCACCGTCCCCTAACCCTAACCCTAACCCTAGCCCTAACCCTTACCCGAAGACTTACCCTAACCCGTCCCCTAATCCTAACCCGTACGCTAACACTAACCCGTACCCTAACACGTACGCTCACCCTAAACCGCTGTCGTACACTAACCTGTCCCCTAAACTGTCCCCGTCCCCGTCCCCGTCCCCTAACCCTAATCCTAACCCTTACCCGAAGCCTTACCATAACCCGTCCCCTAATCCTAACCCGTATGCTAAAACTAAACCGTACCCTAACACGTACGCTCACCCGAAACCGTTGTTGTACCCTAACCTGTCCCCTAAACCGTCCCCGTCCCCTAACCCTAACCCTAACCCTAGCCCTAACCCTTACCCAAAGACTTACCCTAACCCGTCCCCTAATCCTAACCCGTACGCTAACACTAACCCGTACCCTAACACGTACGCTCACCCTAAACCGTTGTACACTAACCTGTCCCCTAAACTGTCCCCGTCCCCGTCCCCGTCCCCTAACCCTAACCCTAACCCTAACGTTACCCGAAGCCTTACCCTAACCCGTCCCCTAATTCTAACCCGTACGCTAACACTAAACCGTACCCTAACAAGAACGCTCACCCTAAACCTTTGTCGTACCCTAACCTGTCCCCTAAACCGTCCCTGTCCCCTAACCCTAAACCTAACCCTAACCCTTACCCAAAGCCTTACACTAACCCGTCCCCTAAACCTAAACCGTACGCTAACACTAACCCGTACCCTAACACGTACGCTCAACGTAAACCGTTGTCGTACCCTAACCTGTCCCCTAAACCGTCCCCGTCCCCTAACCCTATCCCTATCCCTAACCCTAACCCTGACCCGAAGCCTTACCCTAACCTGTCCGATAATCCTAACCCGTACGCTAACACTAAACCGTACCCTAACACGTACGCTCACCCTAAACCTTCGTCGTACCCTAACCTGTCCCCTAAACCGTCCCCGTCCACTAACCCTAACACTAACCCTAAACCTAACCCTTACCCGAAGCCTTACCCTAACCCGTCCCCTAATCCTAACCCGTACGCTAACACTAACCCGTACCCTAACACGTACGCTCACACTAAAACGTTGTCGTACCCTAACCTGTCCCTTAAACCGTCCCCGTCCCCTAACCCTAACCCTAACCCGAACCCTACCCCTTACCCGAAGCCTTACACTAACCCGTCCCCTAATCCTAAACCGTATGCTAACTCTAACCCATACCCTAACACGTACGCTCATCCTAAATCGTTGTCATACACTAACCTGTCCCCTAAACCGTCCCCGTTCCCTAACCCTAACCCTAACCCTAACCTTAACCCTAACCCTTATCCGAAGCCTTACCCTAACTCGTCCCCTAATCCTAACTCGTACGCTAACACTAACCCGTACCCTAACACGTACGCTCACCCTAAACCGTTGTCGTACTCTAACCTGTCCCCTAAACCGTCCCTGTCCCCTAACCCTAACCCTAACCCTAACCCTAACCCTAAACCTTACCCGAAGCCTTACCCTAACCCGTCCCCTAATCCTAACCCTTACGATAACACTAAACCGTACCCTAACACGTACGCTCACCCTAAACCGTTGTCATACACTGACCTGTCCCCTAAACCGTCCCCGTCCCCGTCCCCTAACCCTAACCCTAACCCTAACCCTAACCCTTACCCGAAGCCTTACTCTAACCTGTCCCCTAATCCTAAACCGTACACTAACACTAACCCGTAGCCTAACACGTACACTCACTCTAAATCGTTGTCGTACCCTAACCTGTCCCCTAAACCGTCCCCGTCCCCTAACCCTAACCCTAACCCTAACCCTAACCCTTACCCGAAGCCTTACCCTAACCCATCCCCTAATCCTAACCCGTACGCTAACACTAACCCATGCCCTAACACGTACACTCAACCTAAACCGTTGTCGTACCCTAACCTGTCCCCTAAACCATCCCCGTCCCCTAACCCTAACCCTAACCCTAACCCTAACCCTTACCCGAAGCCGTACCCTAACCCATCCCCTAATCCTAACCCGTACGCAAACACTAACCCGTAGCCTAACACGTACGCTCTCCATAAACCGTTGTCGTATCATAACCTGTCCCCTAAACCGTCCCCGTCCCCTAACCCTAACCCTAACCCTAACCCTAACCCTAACCCTTACCCGAAGCCTTACCCTAACACGTCCTCTAATCCTAACCCGTACGTTAACACTAAACCGTAACCTAACATGTACGCTCACCCTAAACCGTTGTCGTACCCTAACCTGTCCCCTAAACCGTCCCCGTCCCCTAACCCTAAACCTAACACTAACCCAAACCCTTACCCGAAGCCTTACCCTAACCCGCCCCTATTCCTAACCCGTACGCTAACACTAACCCGTACCCTAACACGTAGGCTCACCCTAAACCGTTGTCGTACCCTAAACTGTCCCCTAAACCGTCACCGTCCCCTAAACCTAACCCTAACCCTAACCCTAACCCTAACCCGAACCCTTACCCGAAGCCTTACCCTAAACCGTCCCCTAATCCTAACCCTTATGGTAAATCTAACCTGTACCCTAACACGTACGCTAACCCTAAACCATTGTCGTACCTTAACCTGTCCCCTAAACCGTCACCGTCCCCTAAACCTAACCCTAACCCTAACCCTAACCGTAACCCTTACCCGAAGCCTTACCATAACCCGTCCCCTAATCCTAACCCGTATGCTAACACTAACCCGTACCCTAACACGTACGCTCACCCTAAACCGTTGTCGTACACTAACCTGTCCCCTAAACCGTCCCCGTCCTTTAACCCTAACCCTAACCCTAACCCTAACCCTAACCCTTACCCGAAGCCTTACCGTAACCCATCCCCTAATCCTAACCCATACGATAACACTAACCCGTACCCTAACACGTACGCTCACCCTAAACCGTTGTCGTACCCTAACCTGTCCCCTAAACCGTCCCCGTCCCCTAACCCTAACCCTAACCCTAGCCCTAACCCTTACCCGAAGACTTACACTAACCCGTCCCCTAATCCTAACCCGTACGCTAACACTAAACCGTACCCTAACACGTACGCTCTCCCTAAACCTTTGTCGTACCCTAAGCTGTCCCCTAAACCGTCCCCGTCCCCTAACCCTAAACCTAACCCTAACCCTTACCCAAAGCCTTACCCTAACCCGTCCCCTAATCCTAAAGCGTACGCTAACACTAACCCATAGCCTAACACGTACGCTCACCATAAACCGTTGTCGTACCCTAACCTGTCCCCTAAACCGTCCCCATCCCCTAACCCTAACCCTAACCCTAACCCTAACCCTAACCCGAAGCCTTACCGTAACCCATCCCCTAATCCTAAACCGTACGCTAACCCTAACCCGTACCCTAACACGTACACTCACCCTAAACCGTTGTCGTACCCTAACCTGTCCCCTAAACCGTCCCCGTCCCCTAACCCTAACCCTAACACTAACCCTAACCCTTATCCGAAGCCTTACCCTAACCCATCCCCTAATCCTAACCCGTACGCTAACACTAACCCGTACCCTAACACGTACGCTCACCCTAAACCTTTGTCGTAGCCTAACCTGTCCCCTAAACCGTCCCCGTCCCCTAACCCTAACCCTAACCCTAACCCTAACCCTAACCCTTACTCGAAGCCTTACCCTAACACGTCCTCTAATCCTAACCCGTACGCTAACACTAACCCGTAACCTAACACGTACGCTCACCCTAAACCGTTGTCGTACCCTAACCTGTCCCCTGAACCGTCCCCGTCCCCTAACCCTAACCCTAACCCTAACCCTAACCCTTACCCGAAGCCTTACTCTAACCCGTCCCCTAATCCTAACCCATACGATAACACTAACCTATACCCTAACACGTACGCTCACCCTAAACCGTTGTCATACACTAACCTGTCCCCTAAACTGTCCCCGTCCCCGTCCCCTAACCCTAACCCTAACCCTAAACCTTACCCGAAGCCTTACCCTAACCCGTCCCCTAATCCTAACCCGTACGCTAACACTAAACCGTACCCTAAAACGTACGCTCACCTTAAACCTTTGTCGTACCCTAACCTGTCCCCTAAACCGTCCCCGTCCCCTAACCCTATCCCTAACACTAACCCTAACCCTGACCCGAAGCCTTACCCTAACCCGTCCCCTAATCCTATCCCGTACGCTAACACTAACCCGTACCCTAACACGTACGCTCACCCTAAACCGTTGTCGTACCCTAACCTGTCCCCTAAACCGTCACCGTCACCTCACCCTATCCCTAACCCTAACCCTAACCCTAACCCGAACCCTTACCCGAAGCCTTACCCTAAACCGTCCCCTAATCCTAACCCGTACGCTAACTCTAACCCATACCCTAACACGTACGCTCACCCTAAACCGTTGTCGTACCCTAACCTGTCCCCTAAACCGTCCCCGTTCCCTAACCCTAACCCTAACCCTAACCGTAACCCTAACACTTACCCGAAGCCTTACCTAACCCTTCCCCTAATCCTAACCCGTACGCTAACACTAACCCGTACCCTAACACGTACGCTCACCCTAAACCGTTGTCGTACCCTAACCTGTCCCCTAAAACGTCCCCGTCCCCGTCCCCTAACCCTAACCCTAACCCTAACCCTTACCCGAAGGCTTACCGTAACCCATCCCCTAATCCTAACCCATACGATAACACTAACCCGTACCCTAACACGTACTCTCACCCTAAACCGTTGTCGTACCCTAACCTGTCCCCTAAACCGTCACCGTCCCCTAACCCTAACCCTAACCCTAGCCCTAACCCTTACCCGAAGACTTACCCTAACCCGTCCCCTAATCCTAACCCGTACGCTAACACTAACCCGTACCCTAACACGTACGCTCACCCTAAACCGCTGTCGTACACTAACCTGTCCCCTAAACTGTCCCCGTCCCCGTCCCCGTCCCCTAACCCTAATCCTAACCCTTACCCGAAGCCTTACCATAACCCGTCCCCTAATCCTAACCCGTATGCTAAAACTAAACCGTACCCTAACACGTACGCTCACCCGAAACCGTTGTTGTACCCTAACCTGTCCCCTAAACCGTCCCCGTCCCCTAACCCTAACCCTAACCCTAGCCCTAACCCTTACCCAAAGACTTACCCTAACCCGTCCCCTAATCCTAACCCGTACGCTAACACTAACCCGTACCCTAACACGTACGCTCACCCTAAACCGTTGTACACTAACCTGTCCCCTAAACTGTCCCCGTCCCCGTCCCCGTCCCCTAACCCTAACCCTAACCCTAACGTTACCCGAAGCCTTACCCTAACCCGTCCCCTAATTCTAACCCGTACGCTAACACTAAACCGTACCCTAACAAGAACGCTCACCCTAAACCTTTGTCGTACCCTAACCTGTCCCCTAAACCGTCCCTGTCCCCTAACCCTAAACCTAACCCTAACCCTTACCCAAAGCCTTACACTAACCCGTCCCCTAAACCTAAACCGTACGCTAACACTAACCCGTACCCTAACACGTACGCTCAACGTAAACCGTTGTCGTACCCTAACCTGTCCCCTAAACCGTCCCCGTCCCCTAACCCTATCCCTATCCCTAACCCTAACCCTGACCCGAAGCCTTACCCTAACCTGTCCGATAATCCTAACCCGTACGCTAACACTAAACCGTACCCTAACACGTACGCTCACCCTAAACCTTCGTCGTACCCTAACCTGTCCCCTAAACCGTCCCCGTCCACTAACCCTAACACTAACCCTAAACCTAACCCTTACCCGAAGCCTTACCCTAACCCGTCCCCTAATCCTAACCCGTACGCTAACACTAACCCGTACCCTAACACGTACGCTCACACTAAAACGTTGTCGTACCCTAACCTGTCCCTTAAACCGTCCCCGTCCCCTAACCCTAACCCTAACCCGAACCCTACCCCTTACCCGAAGCCTTACACTAACCCGTCCCCTAATCCTAAACCGTATGCTAACTCTAACCCATACCCTAACACGTACGCTCATCCTAAATCGTTGTCATACACTAACCTGTCCCCTAAACCGTCCCCGTTCCCTAACCCTAACCCTAACCCTAACCTTAACCCTAACCCTTATCCGAAGCCTTACCCTAACTCGTCCCCTAATCCTAACTCGTACGCTAACACTAACCCGTACCCTAACACGTACGCTCACCCTAAACCGTTGTCGTACTCTAACCTGTCCCCTAAACCGTCCCTGTCCCCTAACCCTAACCCTAACCCTAACCCTAACCCTAAACCTTACCCGAAGCCTTACCCTAACCCGTCCCCTAATCCTAACCCTTACGATAACACTAAACCGTACCCTAACACGTACGCTCACCCTAAACCGTTGTCATACACTGACCTGTCCCCTAAACCGTCCCCGTCCCCGTCCCCTAACCCTAACCCTAACCCTAACCCTAACCCTTACCCGAAGCCTTACTCTAACCTGTCCCCTAATCCTAAACCGTACACTAACACTAACCCGTAGCCTAACACGTACACTCACTCTAAATCGTTGTCGTACCCTAACCTGTCCCCTAAACCGTCCCCGTCCCCTAACCCTAACCCTAACCCTAACCCTAACCCTTACCCGAAGCCTTACCCTAACCCATCCCCTAATCCTAACCCGTACGCTAACACTAACCCATGCCCTAACACGTACACTCAACCTAAACCGTTGTCGTACCCTAACCTGTCCCCTAAACCATCCCCGTCCCCTAACCCTAACCCTAACCCTAACCCTAACCCTTACCCGAAGCCGTACCCTAACCCATCCCCTAATCCTAACCCGTACGCAAACACTAACCCGTAGCCTAACACGTACGCTCTCCATAAACCGTTGTCGTATCATAACCTGTCCCCTAAACCGTCCCCGTCCCCTAACCCTAACCCTAACCCTAACCCTAACCCTAACCCTTACCCGAAGCCTTACCCTAACACGTCCTCTAATCCTAACCCGTACGTTAACACTAAACCGTAACCTAACATGTACGCTCACCCTAAACCGTTGTCGTACCCTAACCTGTCCCCTAAACCGTCCCCGTCCCCTAACCCTAACCCTAACACTAACCCAAACCCTTACCCGAAGCCTTACCCTAACCCGCCCCTATTCCTAACCCGTACGCTAACACTAACCCGTACCCTAACACGTAGGCTCACCCTAAACCGTTGTCGTACCCTAAACTGTCCCCTAAACCGTCACCGTCCCCTAAACCTAACCCTAACCCTAACCCTAACCCTAACCCGAACCCTTACCCGAAGCCTTACCCTAAACCGTCCCCTAATCCTAACCCTTATGGTAAATCTAACCTGTACCCTAACACGTACGCTAACCCTAAACCATTGTCGTACCTTAACCTGTCCCCTAAACCGTCACCGTCCCCTAAACCTAACCCTAACCCTAACCCTAACCGTAACCCTTACCCGAAGCCTTACCATAACCCGTCCCCTAATCCTAACCCGTATGCTAACACTAACCCGTACCCTAACACGTACGCTCACCCTAAACCGTTGTCGTACACTAACCTGTCCCCTAAACCGTCCCCGTCCTTTAACCCTAACCCTAACCCTAACCCTAACCCTAACCCTTACCCGAAGCCTTACCGTAACCCATCCCCTAATCCTAACCCATACGATAACACTAACCCGTACCCTAACACGTACGCTCACCCTAAACCGTTGTCGTACCCTAACCTGTCCCCTAAACCGTCCCCGTCCCCTAACCCTAACCCTAACCCTAGCCCTAACCCTTACCCGAAGACTTACACTAACCCGTCCCCTAATCCTAACCCGTACGCTAACACTAAACCGTACCCTAACACGTACGCTCTCCCTAAACCTTTGTCGTACCCTAAGCTGTCCCCTAAACCGTCCCCGTCCCCTAACCCTAAACCTAACCCTAACCCTTACCCAAAGCCTTACCCTAACCCGTCCCCTAATCCTAAAGCGTACGCTAACACTAACCCATAGCCTAACACGTACGCTCACCATAAACCGTTGTCGTACCCTAACCTGTCCCCTAAACCGTCCCCATCCCCTAACCCTAACCCTAACCCTAACCCTAACCCTAACCCGAAGCCTTACCGTAACCCATCCCCTAATCCTAAACCGTACGCTAACCCTAACCCGTACCCTAACACGTACACTCACCCTAAACCGTTGTCGTACCCTAACCTGTCCCCTAAACCGTCCCCGTCCCCTAACCCTAACCCTAACACTAACCCTAACCCTTATCCGAAGCCTTACCCTAACCCATCCCCTAATCCTAACCCGTACGCTAACACTAACCCGTACCCTAACACGTACGCTCACCCTAAACCTTTGTCGTAGCCTAACCTGTCCCCTAAACCGTCCCCGTCCCCTAACCCTAACCCTAACCCTAACCCTAACCCTAACCCTTACTCGAAGCCTTACCCTAACACGTCCTCTAATCCTAACCCGTACGCTAACACTAACCCGTAACCTAACACGTACGCTCACCCTAAACCGTTGTCGTACCCTAACCTGTCCCCTGAACCGTCCCCGTCCCCTAACCCTAACCCTAACCCTAACCCTAACCCTTACCCGAAGCCTTACTCTAACCCGTCCCCTAATCCTAACCCATACGATAACACTAACCTATACCCTAACACGTACGCTCACCCTAAACCGTTGTCATACACTAACCTGTCCCCTAAACTGTCCCCGTCCCCTAACCCTAACCCTAACCCTAACCCTAAACCTTACCCGAAGCCTTACCCTAACCCGTACCCTAATCCTAACCCGTACGCTAACACTAACCCGTACCCTAACATGTACGCTTACCCTAAACCGTTGTCGTACACTAACCTGTCCCCTAAACCGTCCCCGTCCCCGTCCCCTAACCCTAACCCTAAACCTAACCCTTACCCGAAGCCTTACAATAACCCGTCCCCTAATCCTAACCCGTATGCTAACACTAAATGGTACCCTAACACGTACGCTCACCCTAAACCTTTGTTGTACACTAACCTGTCCCCTAAACCGTCCCCGTCCCGTAACCCTAACCCTAACCCTAACCCTAACCCTAACCCTTACCGGAAGCCTTACCGTAACCCATCCCCTAATCCTAACCCATACGATAACACTAACCCGTACCCTAAGACGTAGGCTCACTCTAAACCGTTGTCGTACCCTAACCTGTCCCCTAAACCGTCCCCGTCCCCTAACCCTAACCCTAACCCTAGCCCTAACCCTTACCCAAAGACTTACCTTAACCCGTCCCCTAATCCTAACCCGTACACTAACACTAATCCGTACCCTAACACGTACGCTCACCCTAAACCGTTGTCGTACACTAACCTGTCCCCTAAACTGTCCCCGTCCCCGTCCCCGTCCCCTAACCCTAACCCTAACCCTTACCCGAAGCCTTACCCTAACCCGTCCCCTAATCCTAACCCGTACGCTAACACTAAACCGTACCCTAAAACGTACGCTCACCTTAAACCTTTGTCGTACCCTAACCTGTCCCCTAAACCGTCCCCGTCCCCTAACCCTATCCCTAACACTAACCCTAACCCTGACCCGAAGCCTTAC
Source organism: Phocoena phocoena (assembly GCF_963924675.1). NCBI lineage: Eukaryota > Metazoa > Chordata > Mammalia > Artiodactyla > Phocoenidae > Phocoena > Phocoena phocoena. The sequence continues at coordinate 84,657 of NW_027077666.1, forward strand.
CCTAACCCGTCCCCTAATCCTATCCCGTACGCTAACACTAACCCGTACCCTAACACGTACGCTCACCCTAAACCGTTGTCGTACCCTAACCTGTCCCCTAAACCGTCACCGTCACCTCACCCTATCCCTAACCCTAACCCTAACCCTAACCCGAACCCTTACCCGAAGCCTTACCCTAAACCGTCCCCTAATCCTAACCCGTACGCTAACTCTAACCCATACCCTAACACGTACGCTCACCCTAAACCGTTGTCGTACCCTAACCTGTCCCCTAAACCGTCCCCGTTCCCTAACCCTAACCCTAACCCTAACCGTAACCCTAACACTTACCCGAAGCCTTACCTAACCCTTCCCCTAATCCTAACCCGTACGCTAACACTAACCCGTACCCTAACACGTACGCTCACCCTAAACCGTTGTCGTACCCTAACCTGTCCCCTAAAACGTCCCCGTCCCCGTCCCCTAACCCTAACCCTAACCCTAACCCTTACCCGAAGGCTTACCGTAACCCATCCCCTAATCCTAACCCATACGATAACACTAACCCGTACCCTAACACGTACTCTCACCCTAAACCGTTGTCGTACCCTAACCTGTCCCCTAAACCGTCACCGTCCCCTAACCCTAACCCTAACCCTAGCCCTAACCCTTACCCGAAGACTTACCCTAACCCGTCCCCTAATCCTAACCCGTACGCTAACACTAACCCGTACCCTAACACGTACGCTCACCCTAAACCGCTGTCGTACACTAACCTGTCCCCTAAACTGTCCCCGTCCCCGTCCCCGTCCCCTAACCCTAATCCTAACCCTTACCCGAAGCCTTACCATAACCCGTCCCCTAATCCTAACCCGTATGCTAAAACTAAACCGTACCCTAACACGTACGCTCACCCGAAACCGTTGTTGTACCCTAACCTGTCCCCTAAACCGTCCCCGTCCCCTAACCCTAACCCTAACCCTAGCCCTAACCCTTACCCAAAGACTTACCCTAACCCGTCCCCTAATCCTAACCCGTACGCTAACACTAACCCGTACCCTAACACGTACGCTCACCCTAAACCGTTGTACACTAACCTGTCCCCTAAACTGTCCCCGTCCCCGTCCCCGTCCCCTAACCCTAACCCTAACCCTAACGTTACCCGAAGCCTTACCCTATCCCGTCCCCTAATTCTAACCCGTACGCTAACACTAAACCGTACCCTAACAAGAACGCTCACCCTAAACCTTTGTCGTACCCTAACCTGTCCCCTAAACCGTCCCTGTCCCCTAACCCTAAACCTAACCCTAACCCTTACCCAAAGCCTTACACTAACCCGTCCCCTAAACCTAAACCGTACGCTAACACTAACCCGTACCCTAACACGTACGCTCAACGTAAACCGTTGTCGTACCCTAACCTGTCCCCTAAACCGTCCCCGTCCCCTAACCCTATCCCTAACCCTAACCCTAACCCTGACCCGAAGCCTTACCCTAACCTGTCCGATAATCCTAACCCGTACGCTAACACTAAACCGTACCCTAACACGTACGCTCACCCTAAACCTTCGTCGTACCCTAACCTGTCCCCTAAACCGTCCCCGTCCACTAACCCTAACACTAACCCTAAACCTAACCCTTACCCGAAGCCTTACCCTAACCCGTCCCCTAATCCTAACCCGTACGCTAACACTAACCCGTACCCTAACACGTACGCTCACACTAAAACGTTGTCGTACCCTAACCTGTCCCTTAAACCGTCCCCGTCCCCTAACCCTAACCCTAACCCGAACCCTACCCCTTACCCGAAGCCTTACACTAACCCGTCCCCTAATCCTAAACCGTATGCTAACTCTAACCCATACCCTAACACGTACGCTCATCCTAAATCGTTGTCATACACTAACCTGTCCCCTAAACCGTCCCCGTTCCCTAACCCTAACCCTAACCCTAACCTTAACCCTAACCCTTATCCGAAGCCTTACCCTAACTCGTCCCCTAATCCTAACTCGTACGCTAACACTAACCCGTACCCTAACACGTACGCTCACCCTAAACCGTTGTCGTACTCTAACCTGTCCCCTAAACCGTCCCTGTCCCCTAACCCTAACCCTAACCCTAACCCTAACCCTAAACCTTACCCGAAGCCTTACCCTAACCCGTCCCCTAATCCTAACCCTTACGATAACACTAAACCGTACCCTAACACGTACGCTCACCCTAAACCGTTGTCATACACTGACCTGTCCCCTAAACCGTCCCCGTCCCCGTCCCCTAACCCTAACCCTAACCCTAACCCTAACCCTTACCCGAAGCCTTACTCTAACCTGTCCCCTAATCCTAAACCGTACACTAACACTAACCCGTAGCCTAACACGTACACTCACTCTAAATCGTTGTCGTACCCTAACCTGTCCCCTAAACCGTCCCCGTCCCCTAACCCTAACCCTAACCCTAACCCTAACCCTTACCCGAAGCCTTACCCTAACCCATCCCCTAATCCTAACCCGTACGCTAACACTAACCCATGCCCTAACACGTACACTCAACCTAAACCGTTGTCGTACCCTAACCTGTCCCCTAAACCATCCCCGTCCCCTAACCCTAACCCTAACCCTAACCCTAACCCTTACCCGAAGCCGTACCCTAACCCATCCCCTAATCCTAACCCGTACGCAAACACTAACCCGTAGCCTAACACGTACGCTCTCCATAAACCGTTGTCGTATCATAACCTGTCCCCTAAACCGTCCCCGTCCCCTAACCCTAACCCTAACCCTAACCCTAACCCTAACCCTTACCCGAAGCCTTACCCTAACACGTCCTCTAATCCTAACCCGTACGTTAACACTAAACCGTAACCTAACATGTACGCTCACCCTAAACCGTTGTCGTACCCTAACCTGTCCCCTAAACCGTCCCCGTCCCCTAACCCTAACCCTAACACTAACCCAAACCCTTACCCGAAGCCTTACCCTAACCCGCCCCTATTCCTAACCCGTACGCTAACACTAACCCGTACCCTAACACGTAGGCTCACCCTAAACCGTTGTCGTACCCTAACCTGTCCCCTAAACCGTCACCGTCCCCTAAACCTAACCCTAACCCTAACCCTAACCCTAACCCGAACCCTTACCCGAAGCCTTACCCTAAACCGTCCCCTAATCCTAACCCTTATGGTAAATCTAACCTGTACCCTAACACGTACGCTAACCCTAAACCATTGTCGTACCTTAACCTGTCCCCTAAACCGTCACCGTCCCCTAAACCTAACCCTAACCCTAACCCTAACCGTAACCCTTACCCGAAGCCTTACCATAACCCGTCCCCTAATCCTAACCCGTATGCTAACACTAACCCGTACCCTAACACGTACGCTCACCCTAAACCGTTGTCGTACACTAACCTGTCCCCTAAACCGTCCCCGTCCTTTAACCCTAACCCTAACCCTAACCCTAACCCTAACCCTTACCCGAAGCCTTACCGTAACCCATCCCCTAATCCTAACCCATACGATAACACTAACCCGTACCCTAACACGTACGCTCACCCTAAACCGTTGTCGTACCCTAACCTGTCCCCTAAACCGTCCCCGTCCCCTAACCCTAACCCTAACCCTAGCCCTAACCCTTACCCGAAGACTTACCCTAACCCGTCCCCTAATCCTAACCCGTACGCTAACACTAAACCGTACCCTAACACGTACGCTCTCCCTAAACCTTTGTCGTACCCTAAGCTGTCCCCTAAACCGTCCCCGTCCCCTAACCCTAAACCTAACCCTAACCCTTACCCAAAGCCTTACCCTAACCCGTCCCCTAATCCTAAAGCGTACGCTAACACTAACCCATAGCCTAACACGTACGCTCACCATAAACCGTTGTCGTACCCTAACCTGTCCCCTAAACCGTCCCCATCCCCTAACCCTAACCCTAACCCTAACCCTAACCCTAACCCGAAGCCTTACCGTAACCCATCCCCTAATCCTAAACCGTACGCTAACCCTAACCCGTACCCTAACACGTACGCTCACTCTAAACCTTTGTTGTACCCTATCCTGTCCCCTAAACCATCCCCGTCCCCTAACCCTAACCCTAACCCTAACCCTAACCCTAACCCTAAACCTTACCCGAAGCCTTACCCTAACCCGTCCACTAATCCTAACCCTTACGATAACACTAAACCGTACCCTAACACGTACGCTCACCCTAAACCGTTGTCATACACTGACCTGTCCTCTAAACCGTCCCCGTCCCCGTCCCCTAAACCTAACCCTAACCCTAACGCTAACCCTTACCCGAAGCCTTACCCTAACCTGTCCCCTAATCCTAAACCGTACACTAACACTAACCCGTACCCTAACAAGTACACTCACCCTAAACCTTTGTCGTACCCTAACCTGTCCCCTAAACCGTCCCGTCCCCTAACCCTAACCCTAACCCTAACACTTAGCCGAAGCCTTACCCTAACCCATCCCCTAATCCTAACCCGTACGCTAACACTAAACCGTTCCCTAACACGTATGCTCACCCTAAACCGTTGTCGTACCCTAACCTGTCCCCTATACCGTCCCCGTCCCCTAACCCTAACCCTAACCCTTACCCGAAGCCTTACCCTAACCCATCCCCTAATCCTAACCCGTACGCAAACACTAACCCGTAGCCTAACACGTACGCTCACCATAAACAGTTGTCGTACCATAACCTGTCCCCTAAACCGTCCCCGTCCCCTAACACTAACCCTAACCCTAACCCTAACCCTAACCCTTACCCGAAGCCTTACCCTAACCCGCCCCTATTCCTAACACGTACGCTAACACTAACCCGTACCCTAACACGTAGGCTCACCCTAAACCGTTGTGGTACCCTAACCTGTCCCCTAAACCGTCACCGTCCCCTAAACCTAACCCTAACCCTAACCCTAACCCTAACCCGAACCCTTACCCGAAGCCTTACCCTAAACCGTCCCCTAATCCTAACCCGTATGCTAACTCTAACCCGTACCCTAACACGTAAGCTCACCCAAAACCGTTGTCGTACCCTAACCTGTCCCCTAAACCGTCCCCGTTCCCTAACCCTAACCCTAACCATAACCCTAACCCTTACCCGAAGCCTTACCCTAACCCGTCCCCTAATCCTAACCCATAGGATAACACTAACCTGTACCCTAACACGTACGCTCACCCTAAACCGTTGTCATACACTAACCTGTCCCCTAAACCGTCCCCGTCCCCTAACCCTAACCCTAACCCTAGCCCTTACACTTACCCGAAACCTTACCCTAACCCGTCCCCTTATCCTAACCCGTACGCTAACACTAACCCGTACCCTAACACGTACGCTCACCCTAAACCATTGTCGTACACTAACCTGTCCCCTAAACTGTCCCCGTACCCGTCCCCGTCCCCTAACCCTAACCCTAACCCTAACCCTTACCCGAAGCCTTACCCTATCCCGTCACATAATCCTAACCCGTACGCTAACACTAACCCGAACCCTAACACGTACGCTCACCCTAAACCTTTGTCGTACCCTAACCTGTCCCCTAAACCGTCCCCGTCCCCTAAGCCTAAACCTAACCCTAAACCTTACCCAAAGCCTTACCCTTACCCGTACCCTAATCCTAAACCGTACGCTAACACTAACCCATAGCCTAACACGTACGCTCACCCTAAACCGTTGTCGTACCCTAACCTGTCCCCTAAACCGTCCCCATCCCCTAACCCTAACCCTAACCCTAACCCTAACCCTTACCTGAAGCCTTACCCCAACCCGTCCCCTAATCCTAACCCGTACGCTAACACTAAACCGTATCCTAACACATACACACACCCTAAACCGTTGTTGTACACTAACCTGTCCCCTAAACCGTCCCCGTCTCCTAACCCTAACCCTAACCCTAACCCTAACCCTAACCCTTACCCGAAGCCTTACCCTAACATGTCCTCTAAACCTAACCCGTACGCTAACACTAACCCGTACCCTAACACGTACGCTCAAGTTAAACCGTTGTCGTAACCTAACCTGTCCCCTAAACCATCCCCGTCCCCTAACCCTATCCCTAACCCTAACCCTAATCCTGACCCGAAACCTTACCCTAACCCGTCCCCTAATCCTAACCCGTACGCTAACACTAACCCGTACCCTAACACGTACGCTCACCCTAAACCGTTGTCGTACCCTAACCTGTCCCCTAAACCGTCACCGTCCCCTCACCCTATCCCTAACCCTAACCCTAACCCTAACCCGAACCCTTACCCGAAGCCTTACCCTAAACCGTCCCCTAATCCTAAACCGTACGCTAACACTAACCCATACCCTAACACGTACGCTCACCCTAAACCTTTGTCGTGCCCTAACCTGTCCCCTAAACCATCCCCGTCCCCTAACCCTAACACTAACCCTAACCCTAACACTTACCCGAAGCTTACCCTAACCCGTCCCCTAATCCTAACCCGTACGCTAACACTAACCCGTACCCTAACACGTACGCTCACCCGAAAACTTTATCGTACCCTAACCTGTCCCCTAAACCGTCCCCGTCCCCTAACCCTAACAATAACCCTAACCCTAACACTTACCCGAAGCCTTACCCTAACCCGTCCCCTAATCCTAACCCGTACGCTAACACTAACCCGTACCCTAACACGTACGCTCACCATAAACCGTTGTCGTACCCTAACCTGTCCCTTAAACCGTCCCCGTCCCCTAACCCTAACCCTAACCCTAACCCTAACCCTAACCCTTACCCGAAGCCTTACCCTAACCCGTCCCCTAATCCTAACCCGTATGCTAACTCTAACCCGTACCCTAACACGTACGCTCACCCTAAACCGTTGTCGTATCCTAACCTGTCCCCTAAACCGTCCCCGTTCCCTAACCCTAACCCTAACCCTAACCCTTACCCGAAGCCTTACCCTAACCCGTCCCCTAATCCTAACCCTTACGATAACACTAACCCATACCCTAACACATACGCTCACCCTAAACCATTTTCGTACCCTAACCTGTCCCCTAAACCGTCCCCGTCCCCTAACCCTAACCCTAAACCTAAACCTAACCCTTACCCGAAGCCTTACCCTAACCCGTCCCCTAATCCTAACCCGTACGCTAACACTAACCCGTACCCTAACACGTACGCTCACCCTAAACCGTTGTTATACACTGACCTGTCCCCTAAACCGCCCCCGTCCCCGTCCCCTAACCCTAACCCTAACCCTAACCCTAACCCTTTCCCGAAGCCTTACACTAACCCATCCCCTAATCCTAACCCGTACGCTAACACTAACCCGTAGCCTAACACGTACGCTCATCATAAACCGTTGTCGTACCATAACCTGTCCCCTAAACCGTCCCCGTCCCCTAACCCTAACCCTAACCCTAACCCTAACCCTAATCCTTACCTGAAGCCTTACCCTAACCCGTCCCCTAATCCTAACCCGTACGCTAACCCTAAACCATACCCTAACACATACGCACACCCTAAACCGTTGTCGTACCCTAACCTGTCCCCTAAACCGTCCCCGTCCCCTAACCCTAACCCTAACCCTAACCCTAACCCTTACCCGAAGCCTTACCCTAACCCGTCCCCTAATTCTAACCCGTACGCTAACACTAACCCGTACCCTAACACGTACGCTCACCCTAAACCGTTGTCGTACACTAACCTGTCCCCTAAACCGTCTCCGTCCCCTAATCCTAACCCTAACCCAAACCCTAACCCTAACCCGAAACCTTACCCAAAGTCTTACCCTAAACCGTCCTCTAATCCTAACCCTCATGCTAACTCTAACCCGTACCCTAACACGTACGCTCACCCTAAACCGTTGTCGTACACTAACCTTTCCCCTAAACCGTCCCCGTTCCCTAACCCTAACCCTAACCCTAACCCTAACCCTTACCCGAAGCCGTACCCTAACCCGTCCCCTAATCCTAACCCGTACGCTAACACTAACCCTTACCCTAACATGTACGCTCACCCTAAATCGTTGTCGTACCCTAACCTGTCCCCTACACTGTCCCCGTCCCCTACCCCTAACCCTAACCCTAACCCTAACCCTAACCCTTACCCGAAGCCTTACCCTAACCCGTCCCCTAATCCTAACCCATACGCTAACACGAACCCGTACCCTAACACGTACGCTCACCCTAAACCGTTGTCGTACCCTAACCTGTCCCCTAAACCGTCCCCGTCCCCTAACCCTAACCCTAACCCTAACACTTACCCGAAGCCTTACACTAACCCGTCCCCTAATCCTAAACCGTACGCTAACACTAAACCGTACCCTAACACGTACGCTCACCCTAAACCGTTGTCGTACCCTAACCTGTCCCCTAAACCGTCCCCGTCCCCTAACCCTAACCCTAACCCTAACCCTAACCATTACCCAAAGCCTTACCGTAACCCGTCCCATAATCCTAACCCGTACGCTAACACTAAAGCGTACCCTAACACATACACACACCTTAAACCATTGTCGTGCACTAACCTGTCCCCTAAACCGTCCCCGTCTCCTAACCCTAACCCTAACCCTAACCCTAACCCTAACCCTTACCCGAAGCCTTACCCTAACCCGTCCACTAATCCTAACCCGTACGCTAACACGAACCCGTACCCTAACACATACGCTCACCCTAAACCGTTGTCGTACCCTAACCTGTCCCCTAAAACTTCCCCGTCCCCTAACCCTAACCCTAACCCTAACCGTTACCCGAAGCCTTACACTAACCCGTACCCTAAACCTAACGCGTACGCTAACACTAACCTGTACCCTAACACGTACGCTCACTCTAAACCATTGTCGTACCCTAACCTGTACCCTAAACCATCCCCGTCCCCTATCCCTAACCCTAACCCTAACCCTAACCCTCACCCGAAGCCTAACACTAACCCATCCCCTAATCCTAAGCCGTACGCTAACCCTAACCCGTACCCTAACACGTACGCTCACCCTAAACCGTTGTCGTACCCTAACCTGTCCCCTAAACCGTCCCCGTCCCCTAACCCTAACCCTAACCCTAACCCAAACCCTAACCCTTACCCGAAGCCTTACCCTAACCCTTCCCCTAATCCTAACCCATACGATAACACTAACCTGTACCCTAACACGTACACTCACCCTAAACTGTTGTCATACACTAACCTGTCCCCTAAACCGTCCCCGTCCCCTAACCCTAACCCTAACCCTAGCCCTAACACTTACCCGAAGCCTTACCCTAACCCGTCCCCTAATCCTAACACGTACGCTAATACTAATCCGTACCCTAACACGTACGCTCACCCTAAACCGTTGTCGTACACTAACCTGTCCCCTAAACTGTCCCAGTACCCGTCCCCGTCCCCTATCCCTAACCCTAACCCTAACTCTTACCCGAAGCCTCACCCTAACCCGTCCCCTAATCCTAACCCGTACGCTAACACTAACCCGTACCCTAACACGTACGCTCACCCTAAACCGTTGTCGTACCCTAACCTGTCCCCTAAACCGTCACTGTCCCCTCACCGTATCCCTAACCCTAACCCTAACCCAAACCCGAACCCTTACCCGAAGCCTTACCCTAAACAGTCCCCTATTCCTAACCCGTACGCTAACACTAACCCGTACCCTAACACGTATGCTCACCCTAAACCATTGTCGTACCCTAACCTGTCCCCTAAACCGTCCCCGTCCCCTAACCCTAACACTAACCCTAACCCTAACCCTTACCCGAAGCCTTACCCTAACCCGTCCCCTAATCCTAACCCATACGCTAACACTAACCCATACTCTAACACGTACGCTCACCCTAAACCGTTGTCGTACCCTAACCTGTCCCCTAAACCGTCCCCGTCCCCTAACCCTAACCCTAACCCTAACCCTAACCCTTACCCGAAGCCTTACCCTAACCCGTCCCCTAATCCTAAACGTATGCTAACTCTAACCCGAACCCTAACACGTACGCTCACCCTAAACCGTTGTCGTACTCCAACCTGTCCCATAAACCGTCCCCGTTCCCTAACCCTAACACTACCCTAACTTTAACCCTAACCCTTATCCGAAGCCTTACCCTAACTCGTCCCCTAATCCTAACTCGTACGCTAACACTAACCCGTACCCTAACACGTACGCTCACCCTAAACCGTTGTCGTACTCCAACCTGTCCCCTAAACTGTCCCCGTCCCCTAACCCTAACCCTAACCCTAACCCTAACCCTAAACCTTACCCGAAGCCTAACCCTAACCCGTCCCCAAATCCTAAACCTTACGATAACACTAAACCGTACCCTAACACGTACGCTCACTCTAAACCGTTGTCATACACTGACCTGTCCCCTAAATCGTCCCCGTCCCCGTCCCCTAACCCTAACCCTAACCCTAACCCTTATCCGAAGCCTTACCCTAACCCGTCCCCTAATCCTAAACCGTACACTAACACTAACCCGTACCCTAACACGTACACTCACCCTAAACCGATGTCGTACCCTAACCTGTCCCCTAAACCGTCCCCGTTCCCGTCCCCTAACCCTAACCCTAACCCTAACCCTTACCCGAAGCCTTACCCTAACCCATCCCCTAATCCTAACCCGTATGCTAAAACTAACCCGTAGCCTAACACGTACGCTCACCATAAACCTTTGTCGTACCATAACCTGTCCCTTAAACGGTCCCCGTCCCCTAACCCTAACCCTAACCCTAACCCTAACCCTATCCCTTACCCGAGGCCTTAACCTAAGCCGTCCCCTAATCCTAACCCGTACGCTAACACTAAACCGTACCCTAACACATACGCACACCCTAAACCGTAGTCGTACACTAACCTGTCCCCTAAACCGTCCCCGTCTCCTAACCCTAACCCTAACCCTAACACTAACCCTAACCCTAACCCGAAGCCTTAACCTACCACGTCCTCTAATCCTAACCTGTACGCTAACACTTACCCGTACACTAACACGTACACTCACCCTAAACCGTTCTCGTATTCTAACCTGTCCCCTAAACCGTCCTCGTCCCCTAACCCTAACCCTAACCCTAACCCTAACCCTAACCCTAACCCGAAGCCTTACCCTAACCCATCCCCTAATCCTAAACCGTACACTAACACTAACCCATACCCTAACACGTACACTCACCCTAAACCGTTGTCGTACCCTAACCTGTCCCCTAAACCGTCCCCGTCCCCTAACCCTAACCCTAACCCTAACCCTAACCCTTACCCGTAGCCTTACACTAACCCATCCCCTAATCCTAACCCGTATGCTAACACTAACCCGTAGCCTAACACGTACGCTCACCATAAACCGTTGTCGTACCATAACCTGTCCCCTAAACGGTCCCCGTACCCTAACCCTAACACTAACCCTAACCCTAACCCTATCCCTTACCCGAAGCCTTACCCTAACACGTCCCCTAATCCTAACCCGTACGCTAACACTAAACCGTACCCTAACACATACGCACACCCTAAACCGTAGTCGTACACTAAACTGTCCCCTAAACCGTCCCCGTCTCCTAACCCTAACCCTAACACTAACCCTTACCCTAACCCTTACCCGAAGCCTTAACCTAACACGTCCTCTAATCCTAACCCGTACGCTAACACTAAACCGTACCCTAACACGTACGCTCACCCTAAACCGTTGTCGTACTCTAACCTGTCCCCTAAAACGTCCCCGTCCCCTAACCCTAACCGTAACCCTAACCCTAACCCTTACCCGAAGACTTACTCTAAACCGTCCCCTAATCCTAACCCGTACGCTAACACTAAACCGTACCCTAACACATACACACACCCTAAACCGTTGTTGTACACTAACCTGTCCCCTAAACCATCCCCGTCTCCTAAACCTAACCATAACCCTAACCCTAACTCTAACCCTTACCCGAAGCCTTACGCTAACACGTCCTCTAATCCTAACCCGTACGCTAACACTAACCCGTACCCTAACACGTATGCTCACCCTAAACCGTTGTCGTACCCTAACCTGTCCCCTAAACCGTCCCCGTCCCCTAACCCTAACCCTTACCCGAAGCCTTACCCTAACCCGTCCCCTAATCCTAACCCGTACGCTAACACTAACCTATACCCTAACACGTACGCTCACCCTAAACCGTTGTCGTACACTAACCTGTCCCCTAAACCGTCTCCGTCCCCTAACCCTAACCCTCACCCTAACCGTAACCCTAACCCGAACCCTTACCCGAAGCCTTACCCTAAACCGTCCCCTAATCCTAACCCTCATGCTAACTCTAACCCGTAACCTAACACGTACGCTCACCCTAAACCGTTGTCGTACACTAACCTTTCCCCTAAACCGTCCCCGTTCCCTATCCCTAACCCTAACCCTAACCCTAACCCTAACCCAAACACTTACCCGAAGCCTTACCCTAACCCGTCCCCTAATCCTAACCCGTTGGCTAACACTAACCCATACCCTAACACGTATGCTCGCCTTAAACCGTTGTCGTACCCTAACCTGTCCCGTAAACCGCCCCCGTCCCCTAACCCTAACCCTAACCCTAACCCTAACACTTACCCGAAGCCTTACACTAACCCATCCCCTAATCCTAACCCGTACGCTAACACGAACCCGTACCCTAACACGTACGCTCACGCTAAACCGTTGTCGTACCCTAACCTGTCCCCTAAACCGTTCCCGTCCCCTAACCCTAACCCTAACCCTAACACTTACCCGAAGCCTTACACTAACCCGTCCCCTAATCCTAAACCGTACGCTAACACTAAACCGTACCCTAACACATACGCTCACCCTAAACCGTTGTCGTACTCTAACCTGTCCCCTAAACCGTCCCCGTCCCCTAACCCTAACCCTAACCCTAACCCTTACCCGAAGCCTTACCGTAACCCGTCCCCTAATCCTAACCCATACGCTAACACTAAAGCGTACCCTAACACATACGCACACCCTAAACTGTTGTCGTACACTAACCTGTCCCCTAAACCGTCCCCGTCTCCTAACCCTAACCCTAACCCTAACCCTAAACCTAACCCTTACCAGAAGCCTTACCGTACCCCGTCCTCTAATCCTAACCCGTACGCTAACACTAACCCGTACCCTAACACGTACGCTCACCCTAAACCGTTGTCATACCCTAACCTCTCCCCTAAAATGTCCCCGTCCCCTAAACTTAACCCTAACCCTAACCCTTACCCGAAGCCTTACACTAACCTGTACCCTAAACCTAACCCGTACGCTAACACTAACCCGTACCCTAACACGTACGCTCACTCTAAACCATTGTCGTACCCTAACCTGTACCCTAAACCATCCCCGTCCCCTATCCCTAACCCTAACCCTAAACCTAACCCTTACCCGAAGCCTAACACTAACCCATCCCCTAATCCTAACCCGTACGCTAACCCTAACCCGTACCCTAACACGTACGCTCACTCTAAACCATTGTCGTACCCTAACCTGTACCCTAAACCATCCCCGTCCCCTATCCCTAACCCTAACCCTAGCCCTAACCCTTACCCGAAGCCTTACACTAAGCCATCCCCTAATCCTAACCCGTACGCTAACCCTAACCCGTACCCTAACACGTACGCTCACCCTAAACCATTGTCGTACCCTAACCTGTCCCCTAAACCGTCCCCGTCCCCTAACACTAACCCTAAACCTAATCTTAACACTTACCCGAAGCCTTACCCTAACCCGTCCCCTAATCCTAAACCGTACGCTAACACTAACCCATACCCTAACACGTATGCTCACCGTAAACCGTTGTCGTACCCTAACCTGTCCCCTAAACCGTCAACGTCCCCGAACCCTAACCCTAACCCTAACCCGAACCCTTACCCGATGCCTTAACCAAATCCGTCCCCTAATCCTAACCCGTACGCTAACACAAACCCGTACCCTAACATGTACGCTCACCCTAAACCGTTGTCGTACCCTAACCTGTCCCCTAAACCGTCACCGTCCCCTAACCCTAACCCTAAACCTAACCCTAACCCAAATCCTTACCCGAAGCCTTACCCTAACCCGTCCCCAATCCTAACCCGTACGCTAACACTAACCCGTACCCTAACACGTACGCTCACCCTAAACCGTTGTCGTACCCTAACCTGTCCCCTAAACCGTCGCCGTCCCCTAACCCTAACCCTAACCCTAACCCTAACCCTAACCCTTACCCGAAGCATTACTCTAACCCATCCCCTAATCCTAACCCGTACGCTAACCCTAACCCGTACCCTAACACGTACGCTCAACCTAAACCATTGTCGTACCCTAACCAGTACCCTAAACCATCCCCGTCCCCTATCCCTAACCCTAACCCTAACCCTAACACTTACCCGAAGCCTTACACTAACCCATCCCCTAATCCTAATCCGTACGCTAACCCTAATTCTTACCCTAACACGTACGCTCACCCTAAACCGTTTTCGTACCCTAACCTGTCCCCTAAACCGTCCCAGTCCCCTAACCCTAACCCTAACCCTAACCCCTACCCGAAGCCTTACCCTAACCCGTCCCCTAATCCTAAACCATACGCTAACACTAACCCGTACCCTAACATGTACGCTCACCCTAAACAGTTGTTGTACACTAACCTGTCCCCTAAACTGTCCCCGTCCCCGTCCCCTAACCCTAACCCTAACCCTAACCCTTACCCGAAGCCTTACCCTAACCCGTCCCCTAATACTAACCCATACGCTAACACTAACACGTACCCTAACACTTACGCTCACCCTAATACGTTGTCATACCATAACCTGTCCCCTAAACCGTCCCCGTCCCCTAACCCTAAACCTAAGCCTAACCCTAACCCTAACCCTTACACGAAGCCTTACCCTAACCCGTCCCCTAATACTAACCCATACGCTAACACTAACACGTACCCTAACACGTACGCTCACCCTAAAACGTTGTCATACCATAACCTGTCCCCTAAACCGTCCCCGTTCCCTAACCCTAAACCTAACCCTAACCCTAACCTTAACCCTAACCCTTATCCGAAGCCTTACCCTAACCCGTCCTCTAATCCTAACCCGTACGCTAACACTAACCCGTACCCTAACACGTACGCTCACCCTAAACCGTTGTCGTACACTAACCTGTCCCCTAAACCGTCCCCGTCCCCTGACCCTTACCCTATCCCTAACCCTAACCCTAACCCTTACCCGAAGTCTTACCCTAAACCGTCCCCTATTCCTAACCCATACGATAACACTAACGCGTACCCTAACACGTACGCTCACCCTAAACCGTTGTCGTACCCTAACCTGTCCCCTATATCGTCCCCGTCCCCGTCCCCTAACCCTAACCCTAACCCTAACACTAACCCTAACACTTACCCGAAGCCTTACACTAACCCATCCCCTAATCCTAACCCGTACGCTAACACGAACCCGTACCCTAACACGTACGCTCACGCTAAACCGTTGTCGTACCCTAACCTGTCCCCTAAACCGTTCCCGTCCCCTAACCCTAACCCTAACCCTAACACTTACCCGAAGCCTTACACTAACCCGTCCACTAATCCTAAACCGTACGCTAACACTAAACCGTACCCGAACACGTACGCTCACCCTAAACCGTTGTCGTACTCTAACCTGTCCCCTAAACCGTCCCCGTCCCCTAACACTAACCCTAACCCTAATCCTAACACATACCCGAAGCCTTACCCTAACCCGTCCCCTAATCCTAACCCGTACGCTAACACTAACCCATACCCTAACACGTACGCTCACCTTAAACCGTTGTCGTACCCTAACCTGTCCCCTAAACCGTCAACGTCCCCGAACCCTAACCCTAACCCTAACCCGAACCCTTACCAGAAGCCTTAAACTAATCCGTCCCCTAATCCTAACCCGTACGCTAACACTAACCCGTACCCTAACATGTACGCTCACCCTAAACCGTTGTCGTACCCTAACCTGTCCCCTAAACCGTCACCGTCCCCCAACCCTAACCCTAAACCTAACCCTAACCCGAACCCTTACCCGAAGCCTTACCCTAACCCGTCCCCAATCCTAACCCGTACGCTAACACTAACCCGTACCCTAACACGTACGCTCACCCTAAACCGTTGTCGTACCCTAACCTGTCCCCTAAACCGTCGCCGTCCCCTAACCCTAACCCTAACCCTAACCCTAACCCTAACACTTACCCGAAGCATTACTCTAACCCATCCCCTAATCCTAACCCGTACGCTAACCCTAACCCGTACCCTAACACGTACGCTCAACCTAAACCATTATCGTACCCTAACCAGTACCCTATACCATCCCCGTCCCCTATCCCTAACCCTAACCCTAACACTTACCCGAAGCCTTACACTAACCCATCCCCTAATCCTAACCCGTACGTTAACCCTAATTCTTACCCTAACACGTACGCTCACCCTAAACCGTTGTCGTACCCTAACCTGTCCCCTAAACCGTCCCAGTCACCTAACCCTAACCCTAACCCTAACCCTAACCCTTACCCGAAGCCTTACCCTAACCCGTCCCCTAATCCTAAACCGTACGCTAACACTCACCCGTACCCTAACACGTACGCTCACCCTAAACAGTTGTTGTACACTAACCTGTCCCCTAAACCGTCCCTGTCCCCGTCCCCGTCCCCTAACCGTAACCCTAACCCTAACCCTTACCGGAAGCCTTACACTAACCCGTCCCCTAATACTAACCCATACGCTAACACTAACACGTACCCTAACACGTACGCTCAACCTAAAACGTTGTCATACCATAACCTGTCCCCTAAACCGTCCCCGTCCCCTAACCCTAAACCTAACCCTAACCCTAACCCTAACCCTTACACGAAGCCTTAACCTAACCCGTCCCATAAGCCTAACCCGTACGCTAACACTAACCCATACCCTAACACGTACGCTCACCCTAAACCTTTGTCGTACACTAAACTGTCCCCTAAACCGTCCCCGTTCCGTAACCCTAACCCTAACCCTAACCCTAACCTTAACCCTAACACTTATCCGAAGCCTTACCATAACACGTCCCCTAATCCTAACCCGTACGCTAACACTAACCCGTACCCTAACACGTACGCTCACCCTAAACCGTTGTCGTACACTAAACTGTCCCCTAAATCGTCCCCGTCCCCGTCCCCTAACCCTTACCCTAACCCTAACCCTAAACCTAACCCTTACCCGAAGCCTTACCCTAACCCGTCCCCTATTCCTAACCCATACGATAACACTAATGCGTACCCTAACACGTACGCTCACCCTAAACCGTTGTCGTACCCTAACCTGTCCCCTAAATCGTCCCCGTCCCCATCCCCTAACCCTAACCCTAACCCTAACCCTAACCCTTACCCGAAGCCTTACCCTAACCCGTCCCCTAATCCTAAACCGTACGCTAACACTAACCCGTACCCTAACACATACGCTCACCCTAAACAGTTGTTGTACACTAACCTGTCCCCTAAACCGTCCCCATCCCCGTCCCCTAACCCTAACCCTAACCCTAACCCTAACCCTTACCCGAAGCCTTACCCTAACCCGTCCCCTAATACTAACACGTACGCTAACACTAACCCGTACCCTAACACATACGCTCACCCTAAACAGTTGTTGTACACTAACCTGTCCCCTAAACCGTCCCCATCCCCGTCCCCTAACCCTAACCCTAACCCTAACCCTAACCCTTACCCGAAGCCTTACCCTAACCCGTCCCCTAATCCTAACCCGTACGCTAACACTAACCCGTAGCCTAACACGTACGCTCACCATAAACCGTTGTCGTACTCTAACCTGTCCGCTAAACCGTCCCCGTCCCCGTCCCCTAACCCTAACCCTAACCCTAACCCTAACCCTTACCCGAAGCCTTATACTAACCCGTTCCCTAATCCTAACCCGTACGCTAACAGTAACCCGTACCCTAACACGTACACTCACCCTAAACCGTTGTCGTACCCTAACCTGTCCCCTAAACCGTGACCGTCCCCTAGCCCTAAACCTGACCCTAACCCTAACCCGAACCCTTACCCGAAGCCTTACCCTAACCCGTCCCCTAATCCTTACCCGAACGCTGACACTAATCCATACCCTAACACGTACGCTCACCCAAAACCGTTGTCGTGCCCTAACCTGTCCCCTAAACCGTTCCCGTTCCCTAACCCTAACCCTAAACCTAACCCTTACACGAAGCCTTACCCTAACCCGTATCCTATTCCTAAACCGTACGCTAACACTAACCCATAGCCTAACACGTACGCTCACCATAAACCGTTGTCGTACCCTAACCTGTCCCCTAAAGAGTCCCCATCCCCTAACCCTAACCCTAACCCTAACACTAACCCTTACATGAAGCCTTACCCTAAACCGTCTCCTAATCCTAACCCGTACGCTAACACTAAACCGTACCCTAACATGTACGCTCAACGTAAACCGTTGTCGTACCCTAACCTGTCCCCTAAACCGTCCCCGTCCCCTAACCCTATCCCTAACCCTAATCCTCACCCTGACCCGAAGCCTTACCCTAACCCGTCCCCTAATCCTAACCCGTACGCTAACACTAACCCGTACCCTAACACGTACGCTCACCCTAAACCGTTGTCGTACCCTAACCTGTCCCCTAAACCGTCATCGTCCCCTCACCCTATCCCTAACCCTAACCCTAACACTAACCCGAACCCTTACCCGAAGCCTTACCCTAACCCATCCCCTAATCCTAACCCGTATGCTAACACTAACCCATAGCCTAACACGTACGCTCACCATAAACCGTTGTCGTACCATAACCTGTCCCCTAAACGGTCCCCGTCCCCTAACCCTAACCCTAACCCTAACCCTATCCCTTACCCGAAGCCTTACCCTAACCCGTCCCCTAATCCTAAACTGTACGCTAACACTAAACCATACCCTAACACATACGCACACCCTAAACCGTAGTCCTACACTAACCTGTCCCCTAAACCGTCCCCGTCTCCTAACCCTAACCCTAACCCTAACCCTAACCCTTACCCGAAGCCTTACCCTAACACGTCCTCTAATCCTAACCCGTACGCTAACACTAACCCGTACCCTAACACGTACGCTCACCCTAAACCGTTGTCGTACTCTAACTTGTCCGCTAAACCGTCCCCGTCCCCTAACCCTAACCCTAACCCTAACCTTAACCTTACCCGAAGCCTTACACTAACCCGTCCCCTAAACCTAACCCTTACGATAACACTAAACCGTACCCTAACACGTACGCTCACCCTAAACCGTTGTCATACACTGACCTGTCCCCTAAACCGTCCCCGTCCCCGTCCCCTAACCCTAACCCTAACCCTAACCCTAACCCTAACCCTAACCCTTACCCGAAACCTTACCCTAACCCGTCCCCTAATCCTAAACCGTACACTAACACTAACCTGTACCCTAACACGTACACTCACCCTAAACCGTTGTCATACCCTAACCTGTCCCCTAAACTGTCCTCGTCCCCTAACCCTAACCCTAACCCTAACCCTAACCCTAACCCTAACCCGAAGCCTTACCCTAACCCATCCCCTAATCCTAAACCGTACACTAACACTAACCCATACCCTAACACGTACACTCACCCTAAACCGTTGTCGTACCCTAACCTGTCCCCTAAACCGTCCCCGTCCCCTAACCCTAACCCTAACCCTAACCCTAACCCTTACCCGTAGCCTTACACTAACCCATCCCCTAATCCTAACCCGTATGCTAACACTAACCCGTAGCCTAACACGTACGCTCACCATAAACCGTTGTCGTACCATAACCTGTCCCCTAAACGGTCCCCGTACCCTAACCCTAACCCTAACCCTAACCCTAACCCTATCCCTTACCCGAAGCCTTACCCTAACACGTCCCCTAATCCTAACCCGTACGCTAACACTAAACCGTACCCTAACACATACGCACACCCTAAACCGTAGTCGTACACTAAACTGTCCCCTAAACCGTCCCCGTCTCCTAACCCTAACCCTAACACTAACCCTTACCCTAACCCTTACCCGAAGCCTTAACCTAACACGTCCTCTAATCCTAACCCGTACGCTAACACTAAACCGTACCCTAACACGTACGCTCACCCTAAACCGTTGTCGTACTCTAACCTGTCCCCTAAAACGTCCCCGTCCCCTAACCCTAACCGTAACCCTAACCCTAACCCTTACCCGAAGACTTACTCTAAACCGTCCCCTAATCCTAACCCGTACGCTAACACTAAACCGTACCCTAACACATACACACACCCTAAACCGTTGTTGTACACTAACCTGTCCCCTAAACCATCCCCGTCTCCTAAACCTAACCATAACCCTAACCCTAACTCTAACCCTTACCCGAAGCCTTACGCTAACACGTCCTCTAATCCTAACCCGTACGCTAACACTAACCCGTACCCTAACACGTATGCTCACCCTAAACCGTTGTCGTACCCTAACCTGTCCCCTAAACCGTCCCCGTCCCCTAACCCTAACCCTTACCCGAAGCCTTACCCTAACCCGTCCCCTAATCCTAACCCGTACGCTAACACTAACCTATACCCTAACACGTACGCTCACCCTAAACCGTTGTCGTACACTAACCTGTCCCCTAAACCGTCTCCGTCCCCTAACCCTAACCCTCACCCTAACCGTAACCCTAACCCGAACCCTTACCCGAAGCCTTACCCTAAACCGTCCCCTAATCCTAACCCTCATGCTAACTCTAACCCGTAACCTAACACGTACGCTCACCCTAAACCGTTGTCGTACACTAACCTTTCCCCTAAACCGTCCCCGTTCCCTATCCCTAACCCTAACCCTAACCCTAACCCTAACCCAAACACTTACCCGAAGCCTTACCCTAACCCGTCCCCTAATCCTAACCCGTTGGCTAACACTAACCCATACCCTAACACGTATGCTCGCCTTAAACCGTTGTCGTACCCTAACCTGTCCCGTAAACCGCCCCCGTCCCCTAACCCTAACCCTAACCCTAACCCTAACACTTACCCGAAGCCTTACACTAACCCATCCCCTAATCCTAACCCGTACGCTAACACGAACCCGTACCCTAACACGTACGCTCACGCTAAACCGTTGTCGTACCCTAACCTGTCCCCTAAACCGTTCCCGTCCCCTAACCCTAACCCTAACCCTAACACTTACCCGAAGCCTTACACTAACCCGTCCCCTAATCCTAAACCGTACGCTAACACTAAACCGTACCCTAACACATACGCTCACCCTAAACCGTTGTCGTACTCTAACCTGTCCCCTAAACCGTCCCCGTCCCCTAACCCTAACCCTAAACCTAACCCTTACCCGAAGCCTTACCGTAACCCGTCCCCTAATCCTAACCCATACGCTAACACTAAAGCGTACCCTAACACATACGCACACCCTAAACTGTTGTCGTACACTAACCTGTCCCCTAAACCGTCCCCGTCTCCTAACCCTAACCCTAACCCTAACCCTAACCCTAACCCTTACCAGAAGCCTTACCGTACCCCGTCCTCTAATCCTAACCCGTACGCTAACACTAACCCGTACCCTAACACGTACGCTCACCCTAAACCGTTGTCATACCCTAACCTCTCCCCTAAAATGTCCCCGTCCCCTAAACTTAACCCTAACCCTAACCCTTACCCGAAGCCTTACACTAACCTGTACCCTAAACCTAACCCGTACGCTAACACTAACCCGTACCCTAACACGTACGCTCACTCTAAACCATTGTCGTACCCTAACCTGTACCCTAAACCATCCCCGTCCCCTATCCCTAACCCTAACCCTAAACCTAACCCTTACCCGAAGCCTAACACTAACCCATCCCCTAATCCTAACCCGTACGCTAACCCTAACCCGTACCCTAACACGTACGCTCACTCTAAACCATTGTCGTACCCTAACCTGTACCCTAAACCATCCCCGTCCCCTATCCCTAACCCTAACCCTAGCCCTAACCCTTACCCGAAGCCTTACACTAAGCCATCCCCTAATCCTAACCCGTACGCTAACCCTAACCCGTACCCTAACACGTACGCTCACCCTAAACCATTGTCGTACCCTAACCTGTCCCCTAAACCGTCCCCGTCCCCTAACACTAACCCTAAACCTAATCTTAACACTTACCCGAAGCCTTACCCTAACCCGTCCCCTAATCCTAAACCGTACGCTAACACTAACCCATACCCTAACACGTATGCTCACCGTAAACCGTTGTCGTACCCTAACCTGTCCCCTAAACCGTCAACGTCCCCGAACCCTAACCCTAACCCTAACCCGAACCCTTACCCGATGCCTTAACCAAATCCGTCCCCTAATCCTAACCCGTACGCTAACACAAACCCGTACCCTAACATGTACGCTCACCCTAAACCGTTGTCGTACCCTAACCTGTCCCCTAAACCGTCACCGTCCCCTAACCCTAACCCTAAACCTAACCCTAACCCAAATCCTTACCCGAAGCCTTACCCTAACCCGTCCCCAATCCTAACCCGTACGCTAACACTAACCCGTACCCTAACACGTACGCTCACCCTAAACCGTTGTCGTACCCTAACCTGTCCCCTAAACCGTCGCCGTCCCCTAACCCTAACCCTAACCCTAACCCTAACCCTAACCCTTACCCGAAGCATTACTCTAACCCATCCCCTAATCCTAACCCGTACGCTAACCCTAACCCGTACCCTAACACGTACGCTCAACCTAAACCATTGTCGTACCCTAACCAGTACCCTAAACCATCCCCGTCCCCTATCCCTAACCCTAACCCTAACCCTAACACTTACCCGAAGCCTTACACTAACCCATCCCCTAATCCTAATCCGTACGCTAACCCTAATTCTTACCCTAACACGTACGCTCACCCTAAACCGTTTTCGTACCCTAACCTGTCCCCTAAACCGTCCCAGTCCCCTAACCCTAACCCTAACCCTAACCCCTACCCGAAGCCTTACCCTAACCCGTCCCCTAATCCTAAACCATACGCTAACACTAACCCGTACCCTAACATGTACGCTCACCCTAAACAGTTGTTGTACACTAACCTGTCCCCTAAACTGTCCCCGTCCCCGTCCCCTAACCCTAACCCTAACCCTAACCCTTACCCGAAGCCTTACCCTAACCCGTCCCCTAATACTAACCCATACGCTAACACTAACACGTACCCTAACACTTACGCTCACCCTAATACGTTGTCATACCATAACCTGTCCCCTAAACCGTCCCCGTCCCCTAACCCTAAACCTAAGCCTAACCCTAACCCTAACCCTTACACGAAGCCTTACCCTAACCCGTCCCCTAATACTAACCCATACGCTAACACTAACACGTACCCTAACACGTACGCTCACCCTAAAACGTTGTCATACCATAACCTGTCCCCTAAACCGTCCCCGTTCCCTAACCCTAAACCTAACCCTAACCCTAACCTTAACCCTAACCCTTATCCGAAGCCTTACCCTAACCCGTCCTCTAATCCTAACCCGTACGCTAACACTAACCCGTACCCTAACACGTACGCTCACCCTAAACCGTTGTCGTACACTAACCTGTCCCCTAAACCGTCCCCGTCCCCTGACCCTTACCCTATCCCTAACCCTAAACCTAACCCTTACCCGAAGTCTTACCCTAAACCGTCCCCTATTCCTAACCCATACGATAACACTAACGCGTACCCTAACACGTACGCTCACCCTAAACCGTTGTCGTACCCTAACCTGTCCCCTATATCGTCCCCGTCCCCGTCCCCTAACCCTAACCCTAACCCTAACACTAACCCTAACACTTACCCGAAGCCTTACACTAACCCATCCCCTAATCCTAACCCGTACGCTAACACGAACCCGTACCCTAACACGTACGCTCACGCTAAACCGTTGTCGTACCCTAACCTGTCCCCTAAACCGTTCCCGTCCCCTAACCCTAACCCTAACCCTAACACTTACCCGAAGCCTTACACTAACCCGTCCACTAATCCTAAACCGTACGCTAACACTAAACCGTACCCGAACACGTACGCTCACCCTAAACCGTTGTCGTACTCTAACCTGTCCCCTAAACCGTCCCCGTCCCCTAACACTAACCCTAACCCTAATCCTAACACATACCCGAAGCCTTACCCTAACCCGTCCCCTAATCCTAACCCGTACGCTAACACTAACCCATACCCTAACACGTACGCTCACCTTAAACCGTTGTCGTACCCTAACCTGTCCCCTAAACCGTCAACGTCCCCGAACCCTAACCCTAACCCTAACCCGAACCGTTACCAGAAGCCTTAAACTAATCCGTCCCCTAATCCTAACCCGTACGCTAACACTAACCCGTACCCTAACATGTACGCTCACCCTAAACCGTTGTCGTACCCTAACCTGTCCCCTAAACCGTCACCGTCCCCCAACCCTAACCCTAAACCTAACCCTAACCCGAACCCTTACCCGAAGCCTTACCCTAACCCGTCCCCAATCCTAACCCGTACGCTAACACTAACCCGTACCCTAACACGTACGCTCACCCTAAACCGTTGTCGTACCCTAACCTGTCCCCTAAACCGTCGCCGTCCCCTAACCCTAACCCTAACCCTAACCCTAACCCTAACACTTACCCGAAGCATTACTCTAACCCATCCCCTAATCCTAACCCGTACGCTAACCCTAACCCGTACCCTAACACGTACGCTCAACCTAAACCATTATCGTACCCTAACCAGTACCCTATACCATCCCCGTCCCCTATCCCTAACCCTAACCCTAACACTTACCCGAAGCCTTACACTAACCCATCCCCTAATCCTAACCCGTACGTTAACCCTAATTCTTACCCTAACACGTACGCTCACCCTAAACCGTTGTCGTACCCTAACCTGTCCCCTAAACCGTCCCAGTCACCTAACCCTAACCCTAACCCTAACCCTAACCCTTACCCGAAGCCTTACCCTAACCCGTCCCCTAATCCTAAACCGTACGCTAACACTCACCCGTACCCTAACACGTACGCTCACCCTAAACAGTTGTTGTACACTAACCTGTCCCCTAAACCGTCCCTGTCCCCGTCCCCGTCCCCTAACCGTAACCCTAACCCTAACCCTTACCGGAAGCCTTACACTAACCCGTCCCCTAATACTAACCCATACGCTAACACTAACACGTACCCTAACACGTACGCTCAACCTAAAACGTTGTCATACCATAACCTGTCCCCTAAACCGTCCCCGTCCCCTAACCCTAAACCTAACCCTAACCCTAACCCTAACCCTTACACGAAGCCTTAACCTAACCCGTCCCATAAGCCTAACCCGTACGCTAACACTAACCCATACCCTAACACGTACGCTCACCCTAAACCTTTGTCGTACACTAAACTGTCCCCTAAACCGTCCCCGTTCCGTAACCCTAACCCTAACCCTAACCCTAACCTTAACCCTAACACTTATCCGAAGCCTTACCATAACACGTCCCCTAATCCTAACCCGTACGCTAACACTAACCCGTACCCTAACACGTACGCTCACCCTAAACCGTTGTCGTACACTAAACTGTCCCCTAAATCGTCCCCGTCCCCGTCCCCTAACCCTTACCCTAACCCTAACCCTAAACCTAACCCTTACCCGAAGCCTTACCCTAACCCGTCCCCTATTCCTAACCCATACGATAACACTAATGCGTACCCTAACACGTACGCTCACCCTAAACCGTTGTCGTACCCTAACCTGTCCCCTAAATCGTCCCCGTCCCCATCCCCTAACCCTAACCCTAACCCTAACCCTAACCCTTACCCGAAGCCTTACCCTAACCCGTCCCCTAATCCTAAACCGTACGCTAACACTAACCCGTACCCTAACACATACGCTCACCCTAAACAGTTGTTGTACACTAACCTGTCCCCTAAACCGTCCCCATCCCCGTCCCCTAACCCTAACCCTAACCCTAACCCTAACCCTTACCCGAAGCCTTACCCTAACCCGTCCCCTAATACTAACACGTACGCTAACACTAACCCGTACCCTAACACATACGCTCACCCTAAACAGTTGTTGTACACTAACCTGTCCCCTAAACCGTCCCCATCCCCGTCCCCTAACCCTAACCCTAACCCTAACCCTAACCCTTACCCGAAGCCTTACCCTAACCCGTCCCCTAATCCTAACCCGTACGCTAACACTAACCCGTAGCCTAACACGTACGCTCACCATAAACCGTTGTCGTACTCTAACCTGTCCGCTAAACCGTCCCCGTCCCCGTCCCCTAACCCTAACCCTAACCCTAACCCTAACCCTTACCCGAAGCCTTATACTAACCCGTTCCCTAATCCTAACCCGTACGCTAACAGTAACCCGTACCCTAACACGTACACTCACCCTAAACCGTTGTCGTACCCTAACCTGTCCCCTAAACCGTGACCGTCCCCTAGCCCTAAACCTGACCCTAACCCTAACCCGAACCCTTACCCGAAGCCTTACCCTAACCCGTCCCCTAATCCTTACCCGAACGCTGACACTAATCCATACCCTAACACGTACGCTCACCCAAAACCGTTGTCGTGCCCTAACCTGTCCCCTAAACCGTTCCCGTTCCCTAACCCTAACCCTAAACCTAACCCTTACACGAAGCCTTACCCTAACCCGTATCCTATTCCTAAACCGTACGCTAACACTAACCCATAGCCTAACACGTACGCTCACCATAAACCGTTGTCGTACCCTAACCTGTCCCCTAAACAGTCCCCATCCCCTAACCCTAACCCTAACCCTAACACTAACCCTTACATGAAGCCTTACCCTAAACCGTCCCCTAATCCTAACCCGTACGCTAACACTAAACCGTACCCTAACATGTACGCTCAACGTAAACCGTTGTCGTACCCTAACCTGTCCCCTAAACCGTCCCCGTCCCCTAACCCTATCCCTAACCCTAATCCTCACCCTGACCCGAAGCCTTACCCTAACCCGTCCCCTAATCCTAACCCGTACGCTAACACTAACCCGTACCCTAACACGTACGCTCACCCTAAACCGTTGTCGTACCCTAACCTGTCCCCTAAACCGTCATCGTCCCCTCACCCTATCCCTAACCCTAACCCTAACACTAACCCGAACCCTTACCCGAAGCCTTACCCTAACCCATCCCCTAATCCTAACCCGTATGCTAACACTAACCCATAGCCTAACACGTACGCTCACCATAAACCGTTGTCGTACCATAACCTGTCCCCTAAACGGTCCCCGTCCCCTAACCCTAACCCTAACCCTAACCCTATCCCTTACCCGAAGCCTTACCCTAACCCGTCCCCTAATCCTAAACTGTACGCTAACACTAAACCATACCCTAACACATACGCACACCCTAAACCGTAGTCCTACACTAACCTGTCCCCTAAACCGTCCCCGTCTCCTAACCCTAACCCTAACCCTAACCCTAACCCTTACCCGAAGCCTTACCCTAACACGTCCTCTAATCCTAACCCGTACGCTAACACTAACCCGTACCCTAACACGTACGCTCACCCTAAACCGTTGTCGTACTCTAACTTGTCCGCTAAACCGTCCCCGTCCCCTAACCCTAACCCTAACCCTAACCTTAACCTTACCCGAAGCCTTACACTAACCCGTCCCCTAAACCTAACCCTTACGATAACACTAAACCGTACCCTAACACGTACGCTCACCCTAAACCGTTGTCATACACTGACCTGTCCCCTAAACTGTCCCCGTCCCCGTCCCCTAACCCTAACCCTAACCCTAACCCTAACCCTAACCCTAACCCTTACCCGAAACCTTACCCTAACCCGTCCCCTAATCCTAAACCGTACACTAACACTAACCTGTACCCTAACACGTACACTCACCCTAAACCGTTGTCATACCCTAACCTGTCCCCTAAACTGTCCCCGTCCCCTAACCCTAACCCTAACCCTAACCCTAACCCTAACCCTTACCCGAAGCCTTACCCTAACCCGTCCCCTAATCCTAACCCGTTGGCTAACACTAACCCATACCCTAACACGTATGCTCGCCTTAAACCGTTGTCGTACCCTAACCTGTCCCGTAAACCGTCCCCGTCCCCTAACCCTAACCCTAACACTAACCCTAACCCTAACACTTACCCGAAGCCTTACACTAACCCATCCCCTAATCCTAACCCGTACGCTAACACGAACCCGTACCCTAACACGTAGGCTCACGCTAAACCGTTGTCGTACCCTAACCTGTCCCCTAAACCGTTCCCGTCCCCTAACCCTAACCCTAACCCTAACACTTACCCGAAGTCTTACACTAACCCGTCCCCTAATCCTTAACCGTACGCTAACACTAAACCGTAACCTAACACGTACGCTCACCCTAAACCGTTGTCGTACTCTAACCTGTCCCCTAAACCGTCCCCGTCCCCTAACTCTAACCCTAACCCTAACCCTTACCCGAAGCCTTACCGTAACCCGTCCCCTAATCCTAACCCATACGCTAACACTAAAGCGTACCCTAACACATACGCACACCCTAAACTGTTGTCGTACACTAACCTGTCCCCTAAACCGTCCCCGTCTCCTAACTCTAACCCTAACCCTAACCCTAATCCTAACCCTTACCAGAAGCCTTACCGTAACCCGTCCTCTAATCCTAAACCGTACGCTAACACTAACCCGTACCCTAACACGTACGCTCACCCTAAACCGTTGTCATACCCTAACCTGTCCCCTAAAACGTCCCCGTCCCCTAACCCTAATCCTAACCCTAACCCTTACCCGAAGCCTTACACTAACCTGTACCCTAAACCTAACCCGTACGCTAACACTAACCCGTACCCTAACACGTACGCTCACCCTAAACCGTTGTCGTACACTAACCTGTCCCCTAAACCATCCCCGTCTCCTAAACCTAACCATAACCCTAACCCTAACTCTAACCCTTACCCGAAGCCTTACGCTAACACGTCCTCTAATCCTAACCCGTACGCTAACACTAACCCGTACCCTAACACGTATGCTCACCCTAAACCGTTGTCGTACCCTAACCTGTCCCCTAAACCGTCCCCGTCCCCTAACCCTAACCCTAACCCGAAGCCTTACCCTAACCCGTCCCCTAATCCTAACCCGTACGCTAACACTAACCTATACCCTAACACGTACGCTCACCCTAAACCGTTGTCGTACACTAACCTGTCCCCTAAACCGTCTCCGTCCCCTAACCCTAACCCTCACCCTAACCCTAACCCTAACCCGAACCCTTACCCGAAGCCTTACCCTAAACCGTCCCCTAATCCTAACCCTCATGCTAACTCTAACCCGTAACCTAACACGTACGCTCACCCTAAACCGTTGTCGTACACTAACCTTTCCCCTAAACCGTCCCCGTTCCCTATCCCTAACCCTAACCCTAACCCTAACCCTAACCCAAACACTTACCCGAAGCCTTACCCTAACCCGTCCCCTAATCCTAACCCGTTGGCTAACACTAACCCATACCCTAACACGTATGCTCGCCTTAAACCGTTGTCGTACCCTAACCTGTCCCGTAAACCGCCCCCGTCCCCTAACCCTAACCCTAACCCTAACCCTAACACTTACCCGAAGCCTTACACTAACCCATCCCCTAATCCTAACCCGTACGCTAACACGAACCCGTACCCTAACACGTACGCTCACGCTAAACCGTTGTCGTACCCTAACCTGTCCCCTAAACCGTTCCCGTCCCCTAACCCTAACCCTAACCCTAACACTTACCCGAAGCCTTACACTAACCCGTCCCCTAATCCTAAACCGTACGCTAACACTAAACCGTACCCTAACACATACGCTCACCCTAAACCGTTGTCGTACTCTAACCTGTCCCCTAAACCGTCCCCGTCCCCTAACCCTAACCCTAACCCTAACCCTTACCCGAAGCCTTACCGTAACCCGTCCCCTAATCCTAACCCATACGCTAACACTAAAGCGTACCCTAACACATACGCACACCCTAAACTGTTGTCGTACACTAACCTGTCCCCTAAACCGTCCCCGTCTCCTAACCCTAACCCTAACCCTAACCCTAACCCTAACCCTTACCAGAAGCCTTACCGTAACCCGTCCTCTAATCCTAACCCGTACGCTAACACTAACCCGTACCCTAACACGTACGCTCACCCTAAACCGTTGTCATACCCTAACCTCTCCCCTAAAACGTCCCCGTCCCCTAAACTTAACCCTAACCCTAACCCTTACCCGAAGCCTTACACTAACCTGTACCCTAAACCTAACCCGTACGCTAACACTAACCCGTACCCTAACACGTACGCTCACTCTAAACCATTGTCGTACCCTAACCTGTACCCTAAACCATCCCCGTCCCCTATCCCTAACCCTAACCCTAAACCTAACCCTTACCCGAAGCCTAACACTAACCCATCCCCTAATCCTAACCCGTACGCTAACCCTAACCCGTACCCTAACACGTACGCTCACTCTAAACCATTGTCGTACCCTAACCTGTACCCTAAACCATCCCCGTCCCCTATCCCTAACCCTAACCCTAGCCCTAACCCTTACCCGAAGCCTTACACTAAGCCATCCCCTAATCCTAACCCGTACGCTAACCCTAACCCGTACCCTAACACGTACGCTCACCCTAAACCATTGTCGTACCCTAACCTGTCCCCTAAACCGTCCCCGTCCCCTAACACTAACCCTAAACCTAATCCTAACACTTACCCGAAGCCTTACCCTAACCCGTCCCCTAATCCTAAACCGTACGCTAACACTAACCCATACCCTAACACGTATGCTCACCGTAAACCGTTGTCGTACCCTAACCTGTCCCCTAAACCGTCAACGTCCCCGAACCCTAACCCTAACCCTAACCCGAACCCTTACCCGAAGCCTTAACCAAATCCGTCCCCTAATCCTAACCCGTACGCTAACACAAACCCGTACCCTAACATGTACGCTCACCCTAAACCGTTGTCGTACCCTAACCTGTCCCCTAAACCGTCACCGTCCCCTAACCCTAACCCTAAACCTAACCCTAACCCAAATCCTTACCCGAAGCCTTACCCTAACCCGTCCCCAATCCTAACCCGTACGCTAACACTAACCCGTACCCTAACACGTACGCTCACCCTAAACCGTTGTCGTACCCTAACCTGTCCCCTAAACCGTCGCCGTCCCCTAACCCTAACCCTAACCCTAACCCTTACCCGAAGCATTACTCTAACCCATCCCCTAATCCTAACCCGTACGCTAACCCTAACCCGTACCCTAACACGTACGCTCAACCTAAACCATTGTCGTACCCTAACCAGTACCCTAAACCATCCCCGTCCCCTATCCCTAACCCTAACCCTAACCCTAACACTTACCCGAAGCCTTACCCTAACCCATCCCCTAATCCTAACCCGTACGCTAACCCTAATTCTTACCCTAACACGTACGCTCACCCTAAACCGTTGTCGTACCCTAACCTGTCCCCTAAACCGTCCCCGTCCCCTAACCCTTACCCTAACCCTAACCCTAAACCTAACCCTTACCCGAAGCCTTACCCTAACCCGTCCCCTATTCCTAACCCATACGATAACACTAATGCGTACCCTAACACGTACGCTCACCCTAAACCGTTGTCGTACCCTAACCTGTCCCCTAAATCGTCCCCGTCCCCGTCCCCTAACCCTAACCCTAACCCTAACCCTAACCCTTACCCGAAGCCTTACCCTAACCCGTCCCCTAATCCTAAACCGTACGCTAACACTAACCCGTACCCTAACACATACGCTCACCCTAAACAGTTGTTGTACACTAACCTGTCCCCTAAACCGTCCCCATCCCCGTCCCCTAACCCTAACCCTAACCCTAACCCTAACCCTTACCCGAAGCCTTACCCTAACCCGTCCCCTAATACTAACACGTACGCTAACACTAACCCGTACCCTAACACATACGCTCACCCTAAACAGTTGTTGTACACTAACCTGTCCCCTAAACCGTCCCCATCCCCGTCCCCTAACCCTAAACCTAACCCTAACCCTAACCCTTACCCGAAGCCTTACCCTAACCCGTCCCCTAATCCTAACCCGTACGCTAACACTAACCCGTAGCCTAACACGTACGCTCACCATAAACCGTTGTCGTACTCTAACCTGTCCGCTAAACCGTCCCCGTCCCCGTCCCCTAACCCTAACCCTAACCCTAACCCTAACCCTTACCCCAAGCCTTATACTAACCCGTTCCCTAATCCTAACCCGTACGCTAACAGTAACCCGTACCCTAACACGTACACTCACCCTAAACCGTTGTCGTACCCTAACCTGTCCCCTAAACCGTGACCGTCCCCTAGCCCTAAACCTGACCCTAACCCTAACCCGAACCCTTACCCGAAGCCTTACCCTAACCCGTCCCCTAATCCTTACCCGAACGCTGACACTAATCCATACCCTAACACGTAAGCTCACCCAAAACCGTTGTCGTGCCCTAACCTGTCCCCTAAACCGTTCCCGTTCCCTAACCCTAACCCTAACCCTAACCCTAAACCTAACCCTTACACGAAGCCTTACCCTAACCCGTACCCTATTCCTAAACCGTACGCTAACACCAACCCATAGCCTAACACGTACGCTCACCATAAACCGTTGTCGTACCCTAACCTGTCCCCTAAACATTCCCCATCCCCTAACCCTAACACTAACCCTAACCCTAACACTAACCCTTACATGAAGCCTTACCCTAAACCGTCCCCTAATCCTAACCCGTACGCTAACACTAAACCGTACCCTAACATGTACGCTCAACGTAAACCGTTGTCGTACCCTAACCTGTCCCCTAAACCGTCCCCGTCCCCTAACCCTATCCCTAACCCTAATCCTAACCCTGACCCGAAGCCTTACCCTAACCCGTCCCCTAATCCTAACCCGTACGCTAACACTAACCCGTACCCTAACACGTACGCTCACCCTAAACCGTTGTCGTACCCTAACCTGTCCCCTAAACCGTCATCGTCCCCTCACCCTATCCCTAACCCTAACCCTAACACTAACCCGAACCCTTACCCGAAGCCTTACCCTAACCCATCCCCTAATCCTAACCCGTATGCTAACACTAACCCATAGCCTAACACGTACGCTCACCATAAACCGTTGTCGTACCATAACCTGTCCCCTAAACGGTCCCCGTCCCCTAACCCTAACCCTAACCCTAACCCTATCCCTTACCCGAAGCCTTACCCTAACCCGTCCCCTAATCCTAAACTGTACGCTAACACTAAACCGTACCCTAACACATACGCACACCCTAAACCGTAGTCGTACACTAACCTGTCCCCTAAACCGTCCCCGTCTCCTAACCCTAACCCTAACCCTAACCCTAACCCTTACCCGAAGCCTTACCCTAACACGTCCTCTAATCCTAACCCGTACGCTAACACTAACCCGTACCCTAACACGTACGCTCACCCTAAACCGTTGTCGTACTCTAACTTGTCCGCTAAACCGTCCCCGTCCCCTAACCCTAACCCTAACCCTAACCCTAAACCTTACCCGAAGCCTTACACTAACCCATCCCCTAATCCTAACCCGTACGCTAACACGAACCCGTACCCTAACACGTAGGCTCACGCTAAACCGTTGTCGTACCCTAACCTGTCCCCTAAACCGTTCCCGTCCCCTAACCCTAACCCTAACCCTAACACTTACCCGAAGTCTTACACTAACCCGTCCCCTAATCCTTAACCGTACGCTAACACTAAACCGTACCCTAACACGTACGCTCACCCTAAACCGTTGTCGTACTCTAACCTGTCCCCTAAACCGTCCCCGTCCCCTAACTCTAACCCTAACCCTAACCCTTACCCGAAGCCTTACCGTAACCCGTCCCCTAATCCTAACCCATACGCTAACACTAAAGCGTACCCTAACACATACGCACACCCTAAACTGTTGTCGTACACTAACCTGTCCCCTAAACCGTCCCCGTCTCCTAACTCTAACCCTAACCCTAACCCTAATCCTAACCCTTACCAG
The DNA here is from genome assembly GCF_963924675.1 of Phocoena phocoena. Classification (NCBI taxonomy): domain Eukaryota; kingdom Metazoa; phylum Chordata; class Mammalia; order Artiodactyla; family Phocoenidae; genus Phocoena; species Phocoena phocoena. The sequence continues at coordinate 118,524 of NW_027077666.1, forward strand.
AAGCCTTACCGTAACCCGTCCTCTAATCCTAACCCGTACGCTAACACTAACCCGTACCCTAACACGTACGCTCACCCTAAACCGTTGTCATACCCTAACCTGTCCCCTAAAACGTCCCCGTCCCCTAACCCTAATCCTAACCCTAACCCTTACCCGAAGCCTTACACTAACCTGTACCCTAAACCTAACCCGTACGCTAACACTAACCCGTACCCTAACACGTACGCTCACTCTAAACCATTGTCGTACACTAACCTGTACCCTAAACCATCCCTGTCCCCTATCCCTAACCCTAACCCTAGCCCTAACCCTTACCCGAAGCCTTACACTAACCCATCCCCTAATCCTAACCCGTACCTTAACCCTAACCCGTACCCTAACACGTAGGCTCACCCTAAACCGTTGTCGTACCCTAACCTGTCCCCTAAACCGTCCCCGTCCCCTAACACTAACCCTAACCCTAATCCTAACACTTACCCGAAGCCTTACCCTAACCCGTCCCCTAATCCTAACCCGTACGCTAACACTAACCCGTACCCTAACACGTACGCTCACCTTAAACCGTTGTCGTACCCTAACCTGTCCCCTAAACCGTCAACGTCCCCGAACCCTAACCCTAACCCTAACCCGAACCCGTACCCGAAGCCTTAACCTAATCCGTCCCCTAATCCTAACCCGTACGCTAACACTAACCCGTACCCGAACATGTATGCTCACCCTAAACCGTTGTCGTACCCTAACCTGTCCCCTAAACCGTCACCGTCCCCTAACCCTAACCCTAAACCTAACCCTAACCCGAACCCTTACCCGAAGCCTTACCCTAACCCGTCCCCAATCCTAACGCGTACGCTAACACTAACCCGTACCCTAACACGTACGCTCACCCTAAACCGCTGTCGTACACTAACCTGTCCGCTAAACCGTCGCCGTCCCCTAACACAACCCCCCTACCAACCTAACACCCTAACCCTAACACTTACCCGAAGCATTACTCTAACCCATCCCATAATCCTAACACGTACGCTAACCCTAACCCGTACCCTAACACGTACGCTCACCCTAAACCATTGCCGTGCCCTAACCAGTACCCTGAACCATCCCCGTCCCCTATCCCTAACACTAACCCTAACCCTAACCCTAACACTTACCCGAAGCCTTACACTAACCCATCCCCTAATCCTAACCCGTACGCTAACCCTAATCCTTACCCTAACACGTACGCTCAGCCTAAACCGTTGTCGTACCCTAACCTGTCCCCTAAACCGTCCCAGTCCCCTAACCCTTACCCTAACCCTAACCCTAACCCTTACCCGAAGCCTTACCCTAACCCGTCCCCGAATCCTAAACCGTACGCTAACACTAACCCGTACCCTAACACGTACGCTCACCCTAAACAGTTGTTGTACACTAACCTGTCCCCTAAACCGTCCCCATCCCCGTCCCCTAACCGTAACCCTAACCCTAACCCTAACCCTTACCCGAAGCCTTACCCTAACCCGTCCCCTAATACTAACCCGTACGCTAACACTAACACGTACCCTAACACGTACGCTCACCCTAAAACGTTGTCATACCATAACCTGTCCCCTAAACCGTCCCCGTCCCCTAACCCTAAACCTAACCCTAACCCTAACCCTAACCCTTACACGAAGCCTTAACCTAACCCGTCCCATAAGCCTAACCCGTACGCTAACACTAACCCATACCCTAACACGTACGCTCACCCTAAACCTTTGTCGTACACTAAACTGTCCCCTAAACCGTCCCCGTTCCCTAACCCTAACCCTAACCCTAACCTTAACCCTAACCCTTATCCGAAGCCTTACCCTAACCCGTCCCCTAATCCTAACCCGTACGCTAACACTAACCCGTACCCTAACACGTACGCTCACCCTAAACCGTTGTCGTACACTAACCTGTCCCCTAAACCGTCCCCGTCCCCAAACCCTTACCCTAAACCTAACCCTAAACCTAACCCTTACCCGAAGCCTTACCCTAACCCGTCCCCTATTCCTAACCCATACGAAAACACTAACGCGTACCCTAACACGTACGCTCACCCTAAACCGTTGTCCTACCCTAACCTGTCCCCTAAATCGTCCCCGTCCCCGTCCCCTAACCCTAACCCTAACCCTAACCCTAACCCTTACCCGAAGCCTTACACTAACCCGTCCCCTAATCCTAAACCGTACGCTAACACTAACCCATACCCTAACACGTACGCTCACCCTAAACAGTTGTTGTACACTAACCTGTCCCCTAAAACGTCCCCGTCCCCGTCCCCTAACCCTAACCCTAACCCTAACCCTAACCCTTACCCGAAGCCTTACCCTAACCCGTCCCCTAATACTAACACGTACGCTAACACTAACACGTACCCTAACACGTACGCTCACCTAAACCGTTGTCCTACCCTAACCTGTCCCCTAAACCGTCCCCGTCCCCTAACCCTAACCCTAACCCTAACCCTAACCCTTACCCGAAGCCTTACCCTAACCCGTCCCCTAATCCTAACCCGTTGGCTAACACTAACCCATACCCTAACACGTATGCTCGCCTTAAACCGTTGTCGTACCCTAACCTGTCCCGTAAACCGTCCCCGTCCCCTAACCCTAACCCTAACCCTAACCCTAACACTTACCCGAAGCCTTACACTAACCCATCCCCTAATCCTAACCCGTACGCTAACACGAACCCGTACCCTAACACGTAGGCTCACGCTAAACCGTTGTCGTACCCTAACCTGTCCCCTAAACCGTTCCCGTCCCCTAACCCTAACCCTAACCCTAACACTTACCCGAAGTCTTACACTAACCCGTCCCCTAATCCTTAACCGTACGCTAACACTAAACCGTACCCTAACACGTACGCTCACCCTAAACCGTTGTCGTACTCTAACCTGTCCCCTAAACCGTCCCCGTCCCCTAACTCTAACCCTAACCCTAACCCTTACCCGAAGCCTTACCGTAACCCGTCCCCTAATCCTAACCCATACGCTAACACTAAAGCGTACCCTAACACATACGCACACCCTAAACTGTTGTCGTACACTAACCTGTCCCCTAAACCGTCCCCGTCTCCTAACTCTAACCCTAACCCTAACCCTAATCCTAACCCTCACCAGAAGCCTTACCGTAACCCGTCCTCTAATCCTAACCCGTACGCTAACACTAACCCGTACCCTAACACGTACGCTCACCCTAAACCGTTGTCGTACCCTAACCTGTCCCCTAAAACGTCCCCGTCCCCTAACCCTAATCCTAACCCTAACCCTTACCCGAAGCCTTACACTAACCTGTACCCTAAACCTAACCCGTACGCTAACACTAACCCGTACCCTAACACGTACGCTCACTCTAAACCATTGTCGTACCCTAACCTGTACCCTAAACCATCCCTGTCCCCTATCCCTAACCCTAACCCTAGCCCTAACCCTTACCCGAAGCCTTACACTAACCCATCCCCTAATCCTAACCCGTACCCTAACCCTAACCCGTACCCTAACACGTAGGCTCACCCTAAACCGTTGTCGTACCCTAACCTGTCCCCTAAACCGTCCCCGTCCCCTAACACTAACCCTAACCCTAATCCTAACACTTACCCGAAGCCTTACCCTAAAACGTCCCCGAATCCTAACCCGTACGCTAACACTAACCCGTACCCTAACACGTACGCTCACCCTAAACAGTTGTTGTACACTAACCTGTCCCCTAAACCGTCCCCATTCCCGTCCCCTAACCGTAACCCTAACCCTAACCCTAACCCTTACCCGAAGCCTTAACCTAACCCGTCCCCTAATACTAACCCGTACGCTAACACTAACACGTACCCTAACACGTACGCTCACCCTAAAACGTTGTCATACCATAACCTGTCCCCTAAACTGTCCCCGTCCCCTAACCCTAAACCTAACCCTAACCCTAACCCTAACCCTTACACGAAGCCTTAACCTAACCCGTCCCATAAGCCTAACCCGTACGCTAACACTAACCCATACCCTAACACGTACGCTCACCCTAAACCTTTGTCGTACACTAAACTGTTCCCTAAACCGTCCCCGTTCCCTAACCCTAACCCTAACCCTAACCTTAACCCTAACCCTTATCCGAAGCCTTACCCTAACGCGTCCCCTAATCCTAACCCGTACGCTAACACTAACCCGTACCCTAACACGTACACTCACCCTAAACCGTTGTCGTACACTAACCTGTCCCCTAAACCGTCCCCGTCCCCTAACCCTTACCCTAAACCTAACCCTAAACCTAACCCTTACCCGAAGCCTTACCCTAACCCGTCCCCTATTCCTAACCCATACGATAACACTAACGCGTACCCTAACACGTACGCTCACCCTAAACCGTTGTCGTACCCTAACCTGTCCCCTAAATCGTCCCCGTCCCCGTCCCCTAACCCTAACCCTAACCCTAACCCTAACCCTTACCCGAAGCCTTACACTAACCCGGCCCCTAATCCTAAACCGTACGCTAACACTAACCCATACCCTAACACGTACGCTCACCCTAAACAGTTGTTGTACACTAACCTGTCCCCTAAAACGTCCCCGTCCCCGTCCCCTAACCCTAACCCTAACCCTAACCCTAACACTTACCCGAAGCCTTACCCTAACCCGTCCCCTAATACTAACACGTACGCTAACACTAACACGTACCCTAACACGTACGCTCACCCTAAACCGTTGTCCTACCCTAACCTGTCCCCTAAACCGTCCCCGTCCCCTAACCCTAACCCTAACCCTAACCCTAACCCTTACCCGAAGCCTTACCCTAACCCGTCCCCTAATCCAAACCTGTTGGCTAACACTAACCCATACCCTAACACGTATGCTCGCCTTAAACCGTTGTCGTACACTAACCTGTCCCGTAAACCGTCCCCGTCCCCTAACCCTAACCCTAACCCTAACCCTAACCCTAACACTTACCCGAAGCCTTACACTAACCCATCCCCTAATCCTAACCCGTACGCTAACACGAACCCGTACCCTAACACGTAGGCTCACGCTAAACCGTTGTCGTACCCTAACCTGTCCCCTAAACCGTTCCCGTCCCCTAACCCTAACCCTAACCCTAACACTTACCCGAAGTCTTACACTAACCCGTCCCCTAATCCTTAACCGTACGCTAACACTAAACCGTACCCTAACACGTACGCTCACCCTAAACCGTTGTCGTACTCTAACCTGTCCCCTAAACCGTCCCCGTCCCCTAACTCTAACCCTAACCCTAACCCTTACCCGAAGCCTTACCGTAACCCGTCCCCTAATCCTAACCCATACGCTAACACTAAAGCGTACCCTAACACATACGCACACCCTAAACTGTTGTTGTACACTAACCTGTCCCCTAAATCGTCCCCGTCTCCTAACTCTAACCCTAACCCTAACCCTAATCCTAACCCTTACCAGAAGCCTTACCGTAACCCGTCCTCTAATCCTAACCCGTACGCTAACACTAACCCGTACCCTAACACGTACGCTCACCCTAAACCGTTGTCGTACCCTAACCTGTCCCCTAAAACGTCCCCGTCCCCTAACCCTAATCCTAACCCTAACCCTTACCCGAAGCCTTACACTAACCTGTACCCTAAACCTAACCCGTACGCTAACACTAACCCGTACCCTAACACGTACGCTCACTCTAAACCATTGTCGTACCCTAACCTGTACCCTAAACCATCCCTGTCCCCTATCCCTAACCCTAACCCTAGCCCTAACCCTTACCCGAAGCCTTACACTAACCCATCCCCTAATCCTAACCCGTACCCTAACCCTAACCCGTACCCTAACACGTAGGCTCACCCTAAACCGTTGTCGTACCCTAACCTGTCCCCTAAACCGTCCCCGTCCCCTAACACTAACCCTAACCCTAATCCTAACACTTACCCGAAGCCTTACCCTAACCCGTCCCTAATCCTAACCCGTACGCTAACACTAACCCATACCCTAACACGTACGCTCACCTTAAACCGTTGTCGTACCCTAACCTGTCCCCTAAACCGTCAACGTCCCCGAACCCTAACCCTAACCCTAACCCGAACCCGTACCCGAAGCCTTAACCTAATCCGTCCCCTAATCCTAACCCGTACGCTAACACTAACCCGTACCCGAACATGTATGCTCACCCTCAAACGTTGTCGTACCCTAACCTGTCCCCTAAACCGTCACCGTCCCCTAACCCTAACCCTAAACCTAACCCTAACCCGAACCCTTACCCGAAGCCTTACCCTAACCCGTCCCCAATCCTAACGCGTACGCTAACACTAACTCGTACCCTAACACGTACGCTCACCCTAAACCGTTGTCGTACACTAACCTGTCCCCTAAACCGTCGCCGTCCCCTAACCCTAACCCTAACCCTAACACTTACCCGAAGCATTACTCTAACCCATCCCATAATCCTAACACGTACGCTAACCCTAACCCGTACCCTAACACGTACGCTCACCCTAAACCATTGTCGTACCCTAACCAGTACCCTAAACCATCCCCGTCCCCTATCCCTAACACTAACCCTAACCCTAACACTTACCCGAAGCCTTACACTAACCCATCCCCTAATCCTAACCCGTACGCTAACCCTAATCCTTACCCTAACACGTACGCTCAGCCTAAACCGTTGTCGTACCCTAACCTGTCCCCTAAACAGTCCCAGTCCCCTAACCCTAACCCTAACCCTAACCCTAACCCTTACCCGAAGCCTTACCCTAACCCGTCCCCGAATCCTAAACCGTACGCTAACACTAACCCGTACCCTAACACGTACGCTCACCCTAAACAGTTGTTGTACACTAACCTGTCCCCTAAACCTTCCCCATCCCCGTCCCCTAACCGTAACCCTAACCCTTATCCGAAGCCTTACCCTAACCCGTCCCCTAATACTAACCCGTACGCTAACACTAACACGTACCCTAACACGTACGCTCACCCTAAAACGTTGTCATACCATAACCTGTCCCCTAAACCGTCCCCGTCCCCTAACCCTAAACCTAACCCTAACCCTAACCCTAACCCTTACACGAAGCCTTAACCTAACCCGTCCCATAAGCCTAACCCGTACGCTAACACTAACCCATACCCTAACACGTACGCTCACCCTAAACCTTTGTCGTACACTAAACTGTCCCCTAAACCGTCCCCGTTCCCTAACCCTAACCCTAACCCTAACCTTAACCCTAACCCTTATCCGAAGCCTTACCCTAACCCGTCCCCTAGTCCTAACCCGTACGCTAACACTAACCCGTACCCTAACACGTACGCTCACCCTAAACCGTTGTCGTACACTAACCTGTCCCCTAAACCGTCCCCGTCCCCTAACCCTTACCCTAAACCTAACCCTAAACCTAACCCTTACCCGAAGCCTTACCCTAACCCGTCCCCTCTTCCTAACCCATACGATAACACTAACGCGTACCCTAACACGTACGCTCACCCTAAACCGTTGTCGTACCCTAACCTGTCCCCTAAATCGTCCCTGTCCCCGTCCCCTAACCCTAACCCTAACCCTAACCCTAACCCTTACCCGAAGCCTTACACTAACCCGTCCCCTAATCCTAAACCGTACGCTAACACTAACCCATACCCTAACACGTACGCTCACCCTAAACAGTTGTTGTACACTAACCTGTCCCCTAATACGTCCCCGCCCCGTCCCCTAACCCTAATCCTAACCCTAACCCTAACCCTTACCCGAAGCCTTACCCTAACCCGTCCCCTAATACTAACACGTACGCTAACACTAACACGTACCCTAACACGTACGCTCACCCTAAACCGTTGTCCTACCCTAACCTGTCCCCTAAACCGTCCCCGTCCCCTAACCCTAACCCAAACCCTAACCCTAACCCTTACCCGAAGCCTTATCCTAACCCGTTCCCTAATCCTAACCCGTTCGCTAACAGTAACCCGTACCCTAACACGTACACTCACCCTAAACCGTTGTCGTACCCTAACCTGTCCCCTAAACGGTCACCGTCCCCTAGCCCTAACCTTGACCCTAACCCTAACCCGAACACTTACCCGAAGCCTTAACCTAACCCGTCCCCTAATCCTTACCCGAACGCTAACACTAATCCATACCCTAACACGTACGCTCACCCAAAACCGTTGTCGTGCCCTAACCTGTCCCCTAAACCGTCCCCGTCCCCTAACCCTAACACTAACCCTAACCCTAACCCTAACCTTAACCCTTACCCGAAGCCTTACTCTAACCCGTACCCTATTCCTAAACCGTACGCTAACACTAACCCATAGCCTAACACGTACGCTCACCATAAACCGTTGTCGTACCCTAACCTGTCCCCTAAACAGTCCCCATCCCCTAACCCTAACCCTAACCCTAACACTAACCCTTACATGAAGCCTTACCCTAACCCGTCCCCTAATCCTAACCCGTACGCTAACACTAAACCGCAACCTAACACATACACACACCCTAATCCGTTGTTGTACACTTACCTGTCCCCTAAACCGTCCCCGTCTCCTAACCCTATCTCTAAGCCTAACCCTAACCCTAACCCTTACCCGAAGCCTTACCCTAACACGTCCTCTAATCCTAACCCGTACGCTAACACTAAACCGTACCCTAACACGTACGCTCAACGTAAACCGTTGTCGTACCCTAACCTGTCCCCTAAACCGTCCCTGTCCCCTAACCCTATCCCTAACCCTAATCCTAACCCTGACCCGAAGCCTTACCCTAACCCGTCCCCTAATCCTAACCCGTACGCTAACACTAACCCGTACCCTAACACCTACGCTCACCCTAAACCGTTGTCGTACCCTAACCTATCCCCTAAACCGTCACCGTCCCCTCACCCTATCCCTAACCCTAACCCTAAACCTAACCCGAACCCTTACCCGAAGCCTTACCCTAACCCATCCCCTAATCCTAACCCGTATGCTAACACTAACCCATAGCCTAACACGTACGCTCACCATAAACCGTTCTCGTACCATAACCTGTCCCCTAAACAGTCCCCGTCCCCTAACCCTAACCCTAACCCTAACCCTATCCCTTACCCGAAGCCTTACCCTAACCCGTCCCCTAATCCTAAACTGTACGCTAACACTAAACCGTACCCTAACACATACGCTCACCCTAAACCGTAGTCGTACACTAACCTGTCCCCTAAACCGTCCCCGTCTCCTAACCCTAACCCTAACCCTAACCCTAACCCTAACCCTTACCCAAAGCCTTACCCTAACACGTCCTCTAATCCTAACCCGTACGCTAACACTAACCCTACCCTAACACGTACGCTCACCCGAAACCGTTGTCGTACTCTAACTTGTCCGCTAAACCGTCCGCGTCCCCTAACCCTAACCCTAACCCTAACCCTAAACCTTACCCGAAGCCTTACCCTAACCCGTCCCCTAAACCTAACCCTTACGATAACACTAAACCGTACCCTAACACGTACGCTCACCCTAAACCGTTGTCATACACTGACCTGTCCCTTAAACCGTCCCCGTCCCCGTCCCCTAACCCTAACCCTAACCCTAACCCTAACCCTTACCCGAAACCTTACCCTAACCCGTCCCCTAATCCTAAACTGTACACTAACACTATCCTGTACCCTAACACGTACACTCACCCTAAACCGTTGTCGTACCCTAACCTGTCCCCTAAACAGTCCCCGTCCCCTAACCCTAACCCTAACCCTATCCCTTACCCGAAGCCTTACCCTAACCCGTCCCCTAATCCTAACCCGTACGCTAACACTAAACCATACCCTAACACATACGCACACCCTAAAACATAGTCGTACACTAACCTGTCCCCTAAACCGTCCCCGTCTCCTAACCCTAACCCTAACCATAACCCTAACCCTAACCCTTACCGGAAGCCTTACCCTAACACGTCCTGTAATCCTAACCCACACGCTAACACTAACCCGTACCCTAACACGTACGCTCACCCTAAACCGTTATTGTACTCTAACCTGTCCCCTAAAACCTCCCCGTCCCCTAACCCTAACCCTAACCCTAACCCTTACCCGAAGCCTTATTCTAACCCGTCCCCTAATCCTAACCCGTACGCTAACTCTAACCCGTACCCTAACACGTAGGCTCACGCTAAACCGTTGCTGTACACTAACCTGTCCCCTAAACCGTCCCCGTCTCCTAACCCTAACCATAACCCTAACCCTAACCCTAACCCTGACCCGAAGCCTTACCCTAACCTGTCCCCTAATCCTAAACCGTACGCTAACACTAACCCATACCCTAACACGTACGCTCACCCTAAACCGTTGTTGTACCCTAACATGTCCCCTAAACCTTCACCGTCCCCTCACCCTAACCCTAACCCTAACCCTAACCCTAACCCGAACCCTTACCCGAAGCCTTACCCTAAACCGTGCCCTAATCCTAACCCGTACGCTAACACTAACCCATACCCTAACACGTACGCTCACCCTAAAACTTTGTCGTACCAAAACCTCTCCCCTAAACCGTCCCCGTCCCCTAACCCTAACAATAACCCTAACCCTAACACTTATCCGAAGCCTTACCCTAACCCGTCCCCTAATCCTAACCCGTAAGCTAACACTAACCCGTACCCTAACAGGTACGCTCACCATAAACCGTTGTCGTACCCTAATCTGTCCCTTAAACCGTCCCCGTCCCCTAACCCTAACCCTAACCCTAACCCTAACCCTAACCCTTACCCGAAGCCTTACCCTAACCCGTCCCCTAATCCTAACCCGTATGCTAACTCTAACCCGTACCCTAACACGTACGCTCACCCTAAACCGTTGTCGTATCCTAACCTGTCCCCTAAACCGTCCCCGTTCCCTAACCCTAACCCTAACCCTAACCTTAACCCTAACCCTTATCCGAAGCCTTACCCTAAACCGTCCCCTAATCCTAACTCGTACGCTAACACTAACACGTACCCTAACACGTACGCTCACCCTAAACCGTTGTCGTACTCTAACCTGTCCCCTAAACCGTCCCCGTCCCCTAACCCTAACCCTAACCCTATCACTTACCCGAAGCCTTACCCTAACCCGTCCCCTAATCCTAACCCTTACGATAACACTAACCCATACCCTAACACATACGCTCACCCTAAACCATTTTCGTACCCTAACCTGTCCCCTAAACCGTCCCCGTCCCCTAACCCTAACCCTAACCCTAACCCTAACCCTTACCCGAAGCCTTACCCTAACCCGTCCCCTAATCCTAACCCGTACGCTAACACTAACCCGTAACCTAACACGTACGCTCACCCTAAACCGTTGTCGTACCCTAACCTGTCCCCTAAACCGTCCCCGTCCCCTAACCCTAACCCTAACCCTAACCCTTTCCCGAAGCCTTACCCTAACCCATCCCCTAATCCTAACCCGTACGCTAACACTAACACGTAGCCTAACACGTACGCTCATCATAAACCGTTGTCGTACAATAACCTGTCCCCTAAACCGTCCCCGTCCCCTAAGCCTAACCCTAACCCTAACCCTAACCCTAACCCTTACCCGAAGCCTTACCCTAACCCGTCCCCTAATCCTAACCCGTACGCTAACCCTAAACCATACCCTAACACATACGCACACCCTAAACCGTTGTCGTACCCTAACCTGTCCCCTAAACCGTCCCCGTCCCCTAACCCTAACCCTAACCCTAACCCTTACCCGAAGCCTTACCCTAACCCGTCCCCTAATCCTAACCCGTACGCTAACACTAACCCGTACCCTAACACGTACGCTCACCCTAAACCGTTGTCGTACACTAACCTGTCCCCTAAACCGTCTCCGTCCGCTAACCCTAACCCTAAGCCGAACCCTAACCCTAACCCGAACCCTTACCCAAAGTCTTACCCTAAACCGTCAACTAATCCTAACCCTCATGCTAACTCTAACCCATACCCTAACACGTACGCTCACCCTAAACCGTTGTCGTACACTAACCTTTCCCCTAAACCGTCCCCGTTCCCTAACCCTAGCCCTAACCCTAACCCTAACCCTTACCCGAAGCCTTACCCTAACCCGTCCCCTAATCCTAACCCGTACGCTAACACTAAACCGTACCCTAACATGTACGCTCACCCTAAATCGTTGTCGTACCCTAACCTGTCCCCTACACCGTCCCCGTCCCCTACCCCTATCCCTAACCCTAACCCTAACCCTAACCCTTACCCGAAGCCTTACCCTAACCCGTCCCCTAATCCTAACCCGTACGCTAACACTAACCCATACCCTAACACGTACGCTCACCCTAAACCGTTGTCGTACACTAACCTGTCCCCTAAACCGTCTCCGTCCCCGTCCGTTAACCCTAACCCTAACCCTAACCCTTACCCGAAGCCTTACCCTAACCCGTCACCTAATCATAACCCGTTGGCTAACACTAACCCGTACCCTAACACGTATGCTCACCTTAAACCGTTGTCGTACCCTAACCTGTCCCCTAAACCGTCCCCATCCCCTAACCCTAACCCTAACCCTAACCCTAACCCTAACACTTACCCGAAGCCTTACACTAACCCGTCCCCTAATCCTAACCCGTACGCTAACACGAACCCGTACCCTAACAAGTACGCTCACCCTAAACCGGTGTCGTACCCTAACCTATCCCCTAAACCGTCCCCGTCCCCTAACCCTAACCCTAACCCTAACACTTACCCTTAGCCTTACACTAACCCGTCCCCTAATCCTAAACCGTACGCTAACACTAAACCGTAACCTAACACGTACGCTCACCCTAAACCGTTATCGTACCCTAACCTGTCCCCTAAACCGTCCCCGTCCCCTAACCCTAACCCTAACCCTAACCCTAACCCTTACCCAAAGCCTTACCGTAACCCGTCCCATAATCCTAACCCGTACGTTAACACTAAAGCGTACCCTAACACATACACACACCCTAAACCGTTGTCGTACACTAACCTGTCCCCTAAACCGTCCCCGTCCCCTAACCCTAACCCTAACCCTAACCCAAACCCTAACCCTTACCCGAAGCCTTACCCTAACCCTTCCCCTAATCCTAACCCATACGATAACACTAACCTGTACCCTAACACGTACGCTCACCCTAAACCGTTGTCATACACTAACCTGTCCCCTAAACCGTCCCCGTCCCCTAACCCTAACCCTAACCCTAGCCCTAACACTTACCCGAAGCCTTACCCTAACCCGTCCCCTAATCCTAACCCGTACGCTAAAACTAACCCGTACCCTAACACGTACGCTCACCCTAAACCGTTGTCGTACCCTAACCTATCCCCTAAACCGTCCCCGTCCCCTAACCCTAACCCTAACCCTAACACTTACCCTTAGCCTTACACTAACCCGTCCCCTAATCCTAAACCGTACGCTAACACTAAACCGTAACCTAACACGTACGCTCACCCTAAACCGTTATCGTACCCTAACCTGTCCCCTAAACCGTCCCCGTCCCCTAACCCTAACCCTAACCCTAGCCCTAACACTTACCCGAAGCCTTACCCTAACCCGTCCCATAATCCTAACCCGTACGCTAACACTAACCCGTACCCTAACACGTACGCTCACCCTAAACCGTTGTCGTACACTAACCTGTCCCCTAAACTGTCCCCGTACCCGTCCCCGTCCCCTAACCCTAACCCTAACCCTAACTCTTACCCGAAGCCTTACCCTAACCCGTCCCCTAATCCTAACCCGTACGCTAACACTAACCCGCACCCTAACACGTACGCTCAACCTAAACCTTTGTTGTACCCTAACCTGTCCCCTAAACCGTCCCCGTCCCCTAACCCTAAACCTAACCCTAACCCTTTCCCAAAGCCTTACACTAACCCGTACCCTAATCCTAAACCGTACGCTAACACTAACCCATAGCCTAACACGTACGCTCATCATAAACCGTTGTCGTACCCTAACTTGTCCCCTAAACCGTCCCCATCCCCTAACCCTAACCCTAGCCCTAACACTAACCCTTACCTGAAGCCTTACACTAACCCGTCCCCTAATCCTAACACGTACGCTAACACTAACCCGTACCCTAACACGTACGCTCAACGTAAACCGTTGTCGAACCCTAACCTGTCCCCTAAACCGTCCCCGTCACCTAAACCTATCCCTAACCCTATCCCTAACCCTGACCCGAAGCCTTACCCTAACCCGTCCCCTAATCCTAACCCGTACGCTAACACTAACCCATACCCTAACACGTACGCTCACCCTAAACCGTTGTCGTAACCTAACCTGTCCCCTAAACCATCACCGTCCCCTCACCCTATCCCTAACCCTAACCCTAACCCTAACCCGAAACCTTACCCGAAGCCTTACCCTAAACCGTCCCCTATTCCTAACCCGTACGCTAACACTAACCCGTACCCTAACACGTACGCTCACCCTAAACCATTGTCGTACCCTAACCTGTCCCCTAAACCGTCCCCGTCCCCTAACCCTAACACTAACCCTAACCCTAACCCTTACCCGAAGCCTTACTCTAACCCGTCCCCTAATCCTAACCCGTACGCTAACACTAACCCATACCCTAACACGTACGCTCACCCTAAACCATTGTCGTACCCTAACCTGTCCCCTAAACCGTCCCCGTTCCCTAAACCTAACCCTAATCCTAACCTTAACCCTAACCCTTATCCGAAGCCTTACCCTAACTCGTCCCCTAATCCTAACTCGTACGCTAACACTAACCCGTACCCTAACACGTACGCTCACCCTAAACCGTTGTCGTACTCCAACCTGTCCCCTAAACTGTCTCAGTCCCCTAACCCTAACCCTAACCCTAACCCTAACCCTAAACCTTACCCGAAGCCTTACCCTAACCCGTTCCCTAATTCTAACCCTTACGATAACACTAAACCGTACCCTAACACGTACGCTCACTCTAAACCGTTCTCATACACTGACCTGTCCCCTAAAACGTCCCCGTCCCCGTCCCCTAACCCTAACCCTAACCCTAACCCTAACCCTTACCCGAAGTCTTACCCTAAACCGTCCCCTAAACCTAAACCGTACACTAACACTAACCCGTTCCCTAACACGTACACTCACCCTAAACCGTTGTCGTACCCTAACCTGTCCCCTAAACCGTCCCCGTCCCCGTCCCCTAACCCTAACCCTAACCCTTACCCGAAGCCTTACCCTAACCCATCCCCTAATCCTAACCCGTATGCTAACACTAACCCGTAGCCTAACACGTACGCTCACCATAAACCTTTGTCGTACCATAACCTGTCCCTTAAACGGTCCCCGTCCCCTAACCCTAACCCTAACTCTAACCCTAACCCTATCCCTTACCCGAAGCCTTACCCTAACCCGTCCCCTAATCCTAACCCGTACGCTAACACTAAACCGTACTCTAACACATACGCACACCCTAAACCGTAGTCGGACACTAACCTGTCCCCTAAACCGTCCCCGTCTCCTAACCCTAACCCTAACCCTAACCCTAACCCTAACCCTAACCCGAAGCCTTACCCTACCACGTCCTCTAATCCTAACCCGTACGCTAACACTAACCCGTACCCTAACACGTACACTCACCCTAAACCGTTGTCGTACTCTAACCTGTCCCCAAAACCGTCCCCGTCCCCTAACCCTAACCCTAACCCTAACCCTAAACCTTACCCGAAGCCTTACCCTAACCCGTCCCCTAATCCTAACCCTTACGATAACACTAAACCGTACCCTAACACGTACGGTCACCCTAAACCGTTGTCATACACTGACCTGTCGCCTAAACCGTCCCCATCACCGTCCCCTAACCCTAACCCTAACCCTAACCCTAACCCTTACCCGAAGCCTTACCCTAACCCGTCCCCTAATCCTAAACCGTACACTAACACTAACCCGTACCCTAACACGTACACTCACCCTAAACCGTTGTCGTACCCTAACCTGTCCCCTAAACCGTCCCCATCCCCTAACCCTAACCCTAACCCTAACCCTAACCCTTACCCGTAGCCTTACCCTAACCCATCCCCTAATCCTAACCCGTATGCTAACACTAACCCGTAGCCTAACACGTACGCTCACCATAAACCGTTGTCGTACCATAACCTGTCCCCTAAACGGTCCCCGTACCCTAACCCTAACCCTAACCCTAACCCTAACCCTATCCCTTACCCGAAGCCTTACCCTAACCCGTCCCCTAATCCTAAACCGTACGCTAACACTAACCCGTACCCTAACACATACGCACACCCTAAACCGTAGTCGTACACTAACCTGTCCCCTAAACCGTCCCCGTCTCCTAACCCTAACCCTAACCCTAACCCTAACCCTAACCCTAACCCTTACCCGAAGCCTTAACCTAACACGTCCTCTAATCCTAACCCGTACGCTAACACTAACCCGTACCCTAACACGTACGCTCACCCTAAACCGTTGTCGTACTCTAACCTGTCCCCTAAAACGTCCCCGTCCCCTAACCCTAACCCTAACCCTAACCCTAACCCTTACCCGAAGCCTTACACTAACCCGTCCCCTAATCCTAACCCGTACGCTAACACTAAACCGTACCCTAACACATACACACACCCTAAACCGTTGTTGTACACTAACCTGTCCCATAAACCGTCCCCGTCTCCTAACCCTAACCATAACCCTAACCCTAAATCTAACCCTTACCCGAAGCTTTACCCTAACACGTCCTCTAATCCTAACCCGTACGCTAACACTAACCCGTACCCTAACACGTATGCTCACCCTAAACCGTTGTCGTACCCTAACCTGTCCCCTAAACCGTCCCCGTCCCCTAACCCTAACCCTTACCCGAAGCCTTACCCTAAACCGTCCCCTAATCCTAACCCGTACGCTAACACTAACCCGTACCCTAACACATACGCTCACCCTAAACCGTTGTCGTACACTAACCTGTCCCCTAAACCGTCTCCGTCCCCTAACCCTAACCCTAACCCTAACCCTAACCCTAACCCGAACCCTTACCCGAAGCCTTACCCTAAACCGTCCCCTAATCCTAACCCTCATGCTAACTCTAACCCGTACCCTAACACGTACGCTCACCCTAAACCGTTGTCGTACACTAACCTTTCCCCTAAACCGTCCCCGTTCCCTAACCCTAACCCTAACCCTAACCCTTACCCGAAGCCTTACCCTAACCCATCCCCTAATCCTAACCCGTACGCTAACACTAACCCGTACCCTAACACGTACACTCACCCTAAACCATTGTCGTACCCTAACCTGTCCCCTACACCGTCCCCGTCCCCTACCCCTAACCCTAACCCTAACCCTAACCCTAACTCTTACCTGAAGCCTTACCCTAACCCGTCCCCTAATCCTAACACATACGATAACACTAACCGGTACTCTAACACGTACGCTCACCCTAAACCCTTGTCCTACCCTAACCTGTCCCCTAAACTGTCCCCGTCCCCGTCCCCTAACCCTAACCCTAACCCTAAACCTAACCCTTATCCGAAGACTTACCGTAACCCGTCCCCTAATCTTAACCCGTTGGCTAACACTAACCCATACCCTAACACGTATGCTCGCCTTAAAACATTGTCGTACCCTAACCTGTCCCATAAACCGTCCCCTTCCACGTCCCCTAATCCTAACCCTAACCCTAACCCTAACACTTACCCGAAGCCTTACACTAACACATCCCCTAATCCTAACCCGTACGCTAACACGAACCCGTACCCTAACACGTACGCTCACGCTAAACCGTTGTCGTACCCTAACCTGTCCCCTAAACCGTTCCCGTCCCCTAACCCTAACCCTAACCCTAACACTTACCCGAAGCCTTACACTAACCCGTCCCCTAATCCTAAACCATACGCTAACACTAAACCGTACCCTAACACGTACGCTCACCCTAAACCGTTGTCGTACTCTAACCTGACACCCTAAACCGTCCCCGTCCCCTAACCCTAACCCTAACCCTAACCCTTACCCGAAGCCTTACCGTAACCCGTCCCCTAATCCTAACCCATACGCTAACACTAAAGCGTACCCTAACACATACGCACACCCTAAACTGTTGTCATACACTAACCTGTCCCCTAAACCGTCCCCGTCTCCTAACCCTAACCCTAACTCTAACCCTAACCCTAACCCTTACCCGAAGCCTTACACTAACCTGTACCCTAAACCTAAACCGTACGCTAACACTAACGCGTACCCTAACACGTACGCTCACTCTAAACCATTGTCGTACCCTAACCTGTACCCTAAAACATCCCCGTCCCCTATCCCTAACCCTAACCCTAAACTTAACCCTTACCCGAAGCCTAACACTAACCCATCCCCTAATCCTAACCCGTACGCTAACCCTAACCCGTACCCTAACACGTACGCTCACTCTAAACCATTGTCATACCCTAACCTGTAACCTAAACCATCCCCTTCCCCTTTCCCTAACCCTAACCCTAGCCCTAACACTTACCCGAAGCCTTACACTAACCCATCCCCTAATCCTAACCCGTACGCTAACCCTAACCCGTACCCTAACACGTACGCTCACACTAAACCGTTGTCGTACCCTAACCTGTCCCCTAAACCGTCCCCGTCCCCTAACACTAACCCTAACCCTAATCCTAACACTTACCCGAAGCCTTACCCTAACCCGTCCCCTAATCCTAACCTGTACGCTAACACTAACACGTACCCTAACACGTACGCTCACCTTAAACCGTTGTCGTAACCTAACCTGTCCCCTAAACCGTCAACGTCCCCGAACCCTAACCCTAACCCTAACCCGAACCCTTACTCGAAGCCTTAACCTAATCCGTCCCCTAATCCTAACCCGTACGCTAACACTAACCCGTACCCTAACATGTACGCTCACCCTAAACCGTTGTCGTACCCTAACCTGTCCCCTAAACCGTCACCGTCCCCTAACCCTACCCCTAAACCTAACCCTAACCCGAACCCTTACCCGAAGCCTTACCCTAACCCGTCCCCAATCCTAACCCGTACGCTAACACTAACCCGTACCCTAACACGTACGCTCACCCTAAACCGTTGTCGTAGCCTAAACTGTCCCCTAAACCGTCGCCGTCCCCTAACCCTAACCCTAACCCTAACCCAAACCCTAACCCTTACCCGAAGCATTACTCTAACCCATCCCCTAATCCTAACACGTACGCTAACCCTAACCCGTACCCTAACACGTACGCTCTCCCTAAACCATTGTCGTACCCTAACCAGTACACTAAACCATCCCCGTCCCCTATCCCTAAACCTAACCCTAACCCTAACACTTACCCGAAGCCTTACACTAACCCATCCCCTAATCCTAACCCGTACGCTAACCCTAATCCTTACCCTAACACGTACGCTCACCCTAAACCGTTGTCGTACCCTAACCTGTCCCCTAAACCGTCCCATTCCCCTAACCCTAACCCTAACCCTAACCCTAACCCTTACCCGAAGCCTTATCCTAACCCGTCCCCTAATCCTAAACCGTACGCTAACACTAACCCGTACCCTAACACGTACGCTCACCCTAAAACGTTGTCATACCATAACCTGTCCCCTAAACCGTCCCCGTTCGCCAACCCTAACCCTAACCCTAACCCTAACCTTAACCCTAACCCTTATCCGAAGCCTTACCCTAAGCCGTCCCCTAATCCTAACCCGTACGCTAACACTAACCCGTACCCTAACACGTACGCTCACCCTAAACCGTTGTCGTACACTAACCTGTCCCCTAAACCGTCCCCGTCCCCTAACCCTTACCCTAACCCTAACCCTAAACCTAACCCTTACCCGAAGCCTTACCCTAACCCGTCCCCTATTCCTAACCCATACGATAACACTAACGCGTACCCTAACACGTACGCTCACCCTAAACCGTTGTCGTACCCTAACCTGTCCCCTAAATCGTCCCTGTCCCCGTCCCCTAACCCTAACCCTAACCCTAACCCTAACCCTTACCCGAAGCCTTACCCTAACCCGTCCCCTAATCCTAACCCATACGCTAACCCTAAACCATACCCTAACACATACGCACACCCTAAACCGTTGTCGTACCCTAACCTGTCCCCTAAACCGTCCCCGTCCCCTAACCCTAACCCTAACCCTAACCCTTACCCGAAGCCTTACCCTAACCCGTCCCCTAATCCTAACCCGTACGCTAACACTAACCCGTACCCTAACACGTACGCTCACCCTAAACAGTTGTCGTACACTAACCTGTCCCCTAAACCGTCTCCGTCCGCTAACCCTAACCCTAACCCGAACCCTAACCCTAACCCGAACCCTTACCCAAAGTCTTACCCTAAACCGTCAACTAATCCTAACCCTCATGCTAACTCTAACCCATACCCTAACACGTACGCTCACCCTAAACCGTTGTCGTACACTAACCTTTCCCCTAAACCGTCCCCGTTCCCTAACCCTAGCCCTAACCCTAACCCTAACCCTTACCAGAAACCTTACCCTAACCCGTCCCCTAATCCTAACCCGTACGCTAACACTAAACCGTACCCTAACATGTACGCTCACCCTAAATCGTTGTCGTACCCTAACCTGTCCCCTACACCGTCCCCGTCCCCTACCCCTATCCCTAACCCTAACCCTAACCCTAACCCTTACCCGAAGCCTTACCCTAACCCGTCCCCTAATCCTAACCCATACGATAACACTAACCCGTACCCTAACACGTACGCTAACCCTAAACCGTTGTCGTA
This sequence comes from Phocoena phocoena, assembly GCF_963924675.1. Taxonomy (NCBI): domain Eukaryota; kingdom Metazoa; phylum Chordata; class Mammalia; order Artiodactyla; family Phocoenidae; genus Phocoena; species Phocoena phocoena. The sequence goes on from NW_027077666.1 coordinate 139,148, forward strand.
CCCTAACCTGTCCCCTAAACCGTCCCCGTCCCCTAACCCTAACCCTAACCCTAACCCTAAACCTTACCCAAAGCCTTACCCTAACCCGTCCCCTAATCCTAACCCGTACGCTAACACTAACCCATACCCTAACACGTACGCTCACCCTAAACCGTTGTCGTACACTAACCTGTCCCCTAAACCGTCTCCGTCCCCGTCCGTTAACCCTAACCCTAACCCTAACCCTTACCCGAAGCCTTACCCTAACCCGTCCCCTAATCATAACCCGTTGGCTAACACTAACCCGTACCCTAACACGTATGCTCACCTTAAACCGTTGTCGTACCCTAACCTGTCCCCTAAACCTTCCCCATCCCCTAACCCTAACCCTAACCCTAACCCTAACCCTAACACTTACCCGAAGCCTTACACTAACCCGTCCCCTAATCCTAACCCGTACGCTAACACGAACCCGTACCCTAACAAGTACGCTCACCCTAAACCGGTGTCGTACCCTAACCTATCCCCTAAACCGTCCCCGTCCCCTAACCCTAACCCTAACCCTAACACTTACCCTTAGCCTTACACTAACCCGTCCCCTAATCCTAAACCGTACGCTAACACTAAACCGTAACCTAACACGTACGCTCACCCTAAACCATTATCGTACCCTAACCTGTCCCCTAAACCGTCCCCGTCCCCTAACCCTAACCCTAACCCTAACCCTAACCCTTACCCAAAGCCTTACCGTAACCCGTCCCATAATCCTAACCCGTACGTTAACACTAAAGCGTACCCTAACACATACACACACCCTAAACCGTTGTCGTACACTAACCTGTCCCCTAAACCGTCCCCGTCCCCTAACCCTAACCCTAACCCTAACCCAAACCCTAACCCTTACCCGAAGCCTTACCCTAACCCTTCCCCTAATCCTAACCCATACGATAACACTAACCTGTACCCTAACACGTACGCTCACCCTAAACCGTTGTCATACACTAACCTGTCCCCTAAACCGTCCCCGTCCCCTAACCCTAACCCTAACCCTAGCCCTAACACTTACCCGAAGCCTTACCCTAACCCGTCCCCTAATCCTAACCCGTACGCTAAAACTAACCCGTACCCTAACACGTACGCTCACCCTAAACCGTTGTCGTACCCTAACCTATCCCCTAAACCGTCCCCGTCCCCTAACCCTAACCCTAACCCTAACACTTACCCTTAGCCTTACACTAACCCGTCCCCTAATCCTAAACCTTACGCTAACACTAAACCGTAACCTAACACGTACGCTCACCCTAAACCGTTATCGTACCCTAACCTGTCCCCTAAACCGTCCCCGTCCCCTAACCCTAACCCTAACCCTAGCCCTAACACTTACCCGAAGCCTTACCCTAACCCGTCCCCTAATCCTAACCCGTACGCTAACACTAACCCGTACCCTAACACGTACGCTCACCCTAAACCGTTGTCGTACACTAACCTGTCCCCTAAACTGTCCCCGTACCCATCCCCGTCCCCTAACCCTAACCCTAACCCTAACTCTTACCCGAAGCCTTACCCTAACCCGTCCCCTAATCCTAACCCGTACGCTAACACTAACCCGCACCCTAACACGTACGCTCAACCTAAACCTTTGTCGTACCCTAACCTGTCCCCTAAACCGTCCCCGTCCCCTAACCCTAAACCTAACCCTAACCCTTACCCAAAGCCTTACACTAACCCGTACCCTAATCCTAAACCGTACGCTAACACTAACCCATAGCCTAACACGTACGCTCACCATAAACCGTTGTCGTACCCTAACCTGTCCCCTAAACCGTCCCCATCCCCTAACCCTAACCCTAGCCCTAACACTAACCCTTACCTGAAGCCTTACACTAACCCGTCCCCTAATCCTAACACGTACGCTAACACTAACCCGTACCCTAACACGTACGCTCAACGTAAACCGTTGTCGAACCCTAACCTGTCCCCTAAACCGTCCCCGTCACCTAAACCTATCCCTAACCCTATCCCTAACCCTGACCCGAAGCCTTACCATAACCCGTCCCCTAATCCTAACCCGTACGCTAACACTAACCCATACCCTAACACGTACGCTCACCCTAAACCGTTGTCGTAACCTAACCTGTCCCCTAAACCATCACCGTCCCCTCACCCTATCCCTAACCCTAACCCTAACCCTAACCCGAAACCTTACCCGAAGCCTTACCCTAAACCGTCCCCTATTCCTAACCCGTACGCTAACACTAACCCGTACCCTAACACGTACGCTCACCCTAAACCATTGTCGTACCCTAACCTGTCCCCTAAACCGTCCCCGTCCCCTAACCCTAACACTAACCCTAACCCTAACCCTTACCCGAAGCCTTACTCTAACCCGTCCCCTAATCCTAACCCGTACGCTAACACTAACCCATACCCTAACACGTACGCTCACCCTAAACCGTTGTCGTACCCTAACCTGTCCCCTAAACCGTCCCCGTTCCCTAAACCTAACCCTAATCCTAACCTTAACCCTAACCCTTATCCGAAGCCTTACCCTAACTCGTCCCCTAATCCTAACTCGTACGCTAACACTAACCCGTACCCTAACACGTACGCTCACCCTAAACCGTTGTCGTACTCCAACCTGTCCCCTAAACTGTCTCAGTCCCCTAACCCTAACCCTAACCCTAACCCTAACCCTAAACCTTACCCGAAGCCTTACCCTAACCCGTTCCCTAATTCTAACCCTTACGATAACACTAAACCGTACCCTAACACGTACGCTCACTCTAAACCGTTCTCATACACTGACCTGTCCCCTAAACCGTCCCCGTCCCCGTCCCCTAACCCTAACCCTAACCCTAACCCTAACCCTTACCCGAAGTCTTACCCTAAACCGTCCCCTAATCCTAAACCGTACACTAACACTAACCCGTTCCCTAACACGTACACTCACCCTAAACCGTTGTCGTACCCTAACCTGTCCCCTAAACCGTCCCCGTCCCCGTCCCCTAACCCTAACCCTATCCCTTACCCGAAGCCTTACCCTAACCCGTCCCCTAATCCTAAACCGTACGCTAACACTAACCCGTACCCTAACACATACGCACACCCTAAACCGTAGTCGTACACTAACGTGTCCCCTAAACCGTCCCCGTCTCCTAACCCTAACCCTAACCCTAACCCTAACCCTAACCCTAACCCTTACCCGAAGCCTTAACCTAACACGTCCTCTAATCCTAACCCGTACGCTAACACTAACCCGTACCCTAACACGTACGCTCACCCTAAACCGTTGTCGTACTCTAACCTGTCCCCTAAAACGTCCCCGTCCCCTAACCCTAACCCTAACCCTAACCCTAACCCTTACCCGAAGCCTTACACTAACCCGTCCCCTAATCCTAACCCGTACGCTAACACTAAACCGTACCCTAACACATACACACACCCTAAACCGTTGTTGTACACTAACCTGTCCCATAAACCGTCCCCGTCTCCTAACCCTAACCATAACCCTAACCCTAAATCTAACCCTTACCCGAAGCCTTACCCTAACACGTCCTCTAATCCTAACCCGTACGCTAACACTAACCCGTACCCTAACACGTATGCTCACCCTAAACCGTTGTCGTACCCTAACCTGTCCCCTAAACCGTCCCCGTCCCCTAACCCTAACCCTTACCCGAAGCCTTACCCTAAACCGTCCCCTAATCCTAACCCGTACGCTAACACTAACCCGTACCCTAACACGTACGCTCACCCTAAACCGTTGTCGTACACTAACCTGTCCCCTAAACCGTCTCCGTCCCCTAACCCTAACCCTAACCCTAACCCTAACCCTAACCCGAACCCTTACCCGAAGCCTTACCCTAAACCGTCCCCTAATCCTAACCCTCATGCTAACTCTAACCCGTACCCTAACACGTACGCTCACCCTAAACCGTTGTCGTACACTAACCTTTCCCCTAAACCGTCCCCGTTCCCTAACCCTAACCCTAACCCTAACCCTTACCCGAAGCCTTACCCTAACCCGTCCCCTAATCCTAACCCGTACGCTAACACTAACCCGTACCCTAACACGTACACTCACCCTAAACCATTGTCGTACCCTAACCTGTCCCCTACACCGTCCCCGTCCCCTACCCCTAACCCTAACCCTAACCCTAACCCTAACTCTTACCTGAAGCCTTACCCTAACCCGTCCCCTAATCCTAACACATACGATAACACTAACCGGTACTCTAACACGTACGCTCACCCTAAACCCTTGTCCTACCCTAACCTGTCCCCTAAACTGTCCCCGTCCCCGTCCCCTAACTCTAAACCTAACCCTAAACCTAACCCTTATCCGAAGACTTACCGTAACCCGTCCCCTAATCTTAACCCGTTGGCTAACACTAACCCATACCCTAACACGTATGCTCGCCTTAAAACATTGTCGTTCCCTAACCTGTCCCGTAAACCGTCCCCTTCCACGTCCCCTAATCCTGACCCTAACCCTAACCCTAACACTTACCCGAAGCCTTACACTAACACATCCCCTAATCCTAACCCGTACGCTAACACGAACCCGTACCCTAACACGTACGCTCACGCTAAACCGTTGTCATACCCTAACCTGTCCCCTAAACCGTTCCCGTCCCCTAACCCTAACCCTAACCCTAACACTTACCCGAAGCCTTACACTAACCCGTCCCCTAATCCTAAACCATACGCTAACACTAAACCGTACCCTAACACGTACGCTCACCCTAAACCGTTGTCGTACTCTAACCTGACACCCTAAACCGTCCCCGTCCCCTAACCCTAACCCTAACCCTAACCCTTACCCGAAGCCTTACCGTAACCCGTCCCCTAATCCTAACTCATACGCTAACACTAAAGCGTACCCTAACACATACGCACACCCTAAACTGTTGTCATACACTAACCTGTCCCCTAAACCGTCCCCGTCTCCTAACCCTAACCCTAACTCTAACCCTAACCCTAACCCTTACCCGAAGCCTTACACTAACCTGTACCCTAAACCTAAACCGTACGCTAACACTAACGCGTACCCTAACACGTACGCTCACTCTAAACCATTGTCGTACCCTAACCTGTACCCTAAAACATCCCCGTCCCCTATCCCTAACCCTAACCCTAAACTTAACCCTTACCCGAAGCCTAACACTAACCCATCCCCTAATCCTAACCCGTACGCTAACCCTAACCCGTACCCTAACACGTACGCTCACTCTAAACCATTGTCATACCCTAACCTGTACCCTAAACCATCCCCTTCCCCTTTCCCTAACCCTAACCCTAGCCCTAACACTTACCCGAAGCCTTACACTAACCCATCCCCTAATCCTAACCCGTACGCTAACCCTAACCCGTACCTTAACACGTACGCTCACACTAAACCGTTGTCGTACCCTAACCTGTCCCCTAAACCGTCCCCGTCCCCTAACACTAACCCTAACCCTAATCCTAACACTTACCCGAAGCCTTACCCTAACCCGTCCCCTAATCCTAACCTGTACGCTAACACTAACACGTACCCTAACACGTACGCTCACCTTAAACCGTTGTCGTAACCTAACCTGTCCCCTAAACCGTCAACGTCCCCGAACCCTAACCCTAACCCTAACCCGAACCCTTACTCGAAGCCTTAACCTAATCCGTCCCCTAATCCTAACCCGTACGCTAACACTAACCCGTACCCTAACATGTACGCTCACCCTAAACCGTTGTCGTACCCTAACCTGTCCCCTAAACCGTCACCGTCCCCTAACCCTAACCCTAAACCTAACCCTAACCCGAACCCTTACCCGAAGCCTTACCCTAACCCGTCCCCAATCCTAACCCGTACGCTAACACTAACCCGTACCCTAACACGTACGCTCACCCTAAACCGTTGTCGTAGCCTAAACTGTCCCCTAAACCGTTGCCGTCCCCTAACCCTAACCCTAACCCTAACCCTAACCCTAACCCTTACCCGAAGCATTACTCTAACCCATCCCCTAATCCTAACACGTACGCTAACCCTAACCCGTACCCTAACACGTACGCTCTCCCTAAACCATTGTCGTACCCTAACCAGTACACTAAACCATCCCCGTCCCCTATCCCTAAACCTAACCCTAACCCTAACACTTACCCGAAGCCTTACACTAACCCATCCCCTAATCCTAACCCGTACGCTAACCCTAATCCTTACCCTAACACGTACGCTCACCCTAAACCGTTGTCGTACCCTAACCTGTCCCCTAAACCGTCCCATTCCCCTAACCCTAACCCTAACCCTAACCCTAACCCTTACCCGAAGCCTTATCCTAACCCGTCCCCTAATCCTAAACCGTACGCTAACACTAACCCGTACCCTAACACGTACGCTCACCCTAAACAGTTGTTGTACACTAACCTGTCCCCTAAACCGTCCCCGTCCCAGTCCCCTAACCCTAACCCTAACCCTAACCCTAACCCTTACCCGAAGCCTTACCCTAACCCGTCCCCTAATACTAACCCGTACGCTAACACTAACACGTACCCTAACACGTACGCTCACCCTAAAACGTTGTCATACCATAACCTGTCCCCTAAACCGTCCCCGTTCGCCAACCCTAACCCTAACCCTAACCCTAACCTTAACCCTAACCCTTATCCGAAGCCTTACCCTAACCCGTCCCCTAATCCTAACCCGTACGCTAACACTAACCCGTACCCTAACACGTACGCTCACCCTAAACCGTTGTCGTACACTAACCTGTCCCCTAAACCGTCCCCGTCCCCTAACCCTTACCCTAACCCTAACCCTAAACCTAACCCTTACCCGAAGCCTTACCCTAACCCGTCCCCTATTCCTAACCCATACGATAACACTAACGCGTACCCTAACACGTACGCTCACCCTAAACCGTTGTCGTACCCTAACCCGTCCCCTAAATCGTCCCTGTCCCCGTCCCCTAACCCTAACCCTAACCCTAACCCTAACCCTTACCCGAAGCCTTACCCTAACCCGTCGCCTAATCCTAAACCGTACGCTAACACTAAACCGTACCCTAACACGTACGCTCACCCTAAACAGTTGTTGTACACTAACCTGTCCCCTAAACCGTCCCCGTCCCCGTCCCCTAACCCTAACCCTAACCATAACCCTAACCCTTACCCGAAGCCTTACCCTAACCCGTCCCCTAATACTAACACGTACGCTAACACTAACACGTACCCTAACACGTACGCTCACCCTAAACTGTTGTCGTACCCTAACCTGTCCCCTAAACCGTCCCCGTCCCCTAACCCTAACCCTAAACCTAACCCTTACCCGAAGCCTTACACTAACCCGTCCCCTAATCCTAACCCGTACGCTAACACTAACCCGTAGCCTAACACGTACGCTCACCATAAACCGTTGTCGTACTCTAACCTGTCCCCTAAACCGTCCCCGTCCCCTAACACTAACACTAACCCTAACCCTAACCCTAACCCTTACTCGAAGCCTTACCCTAACCCGTCCCCTAATCCTAACCCGTACGCTAACACTAAACCGTAACCTAACACGTACGCTCACCCTAAACCGTTGTCGTACCCTAACCTGTCCCCTAAACCGTCCCCGGCCCCTAACCCTAACCCTAACCCTAACCCTAACCCTTACCCAAAGCCTTATCCTAACCCGTTTCCTAATCCTAACCCGTACGCTAACAGTAACCCGTACCCTAACACGTACACTCACCCTAAACCGTTGTCGTACCCTAACCTGTCCCCTAAACCGTCAGCGTGCCCTAGCCCTAACCCTGAACCTAACCCTAACCCGAACCCTTACCCGAAGCCTTACCCTAACCCGTCCCCTAATCCTTACCCGAACGCTAACACTAATCCATACCCTAACACGTACGCTCTCCCAAAACCGTTGTCGTGCCCTAACCTGTCCCCTAAACCTTCCCCGTCCCCTAACCCTAACCCTAACCCTAACCCTAACCCTTACCCGAAGCCTTACCCTAACCCGTCCCATAAGCCTAACCCGTACGCTAACACTAACCCATACCCTAACACGTACGCTCACCCTAAACAGTTGTTGTACACTAACCTGTCCCCTAAACCGTCCCTGTCCCCTAACCCTAACCCTAACCCTAACCCTAACCCTAACCCTAACCCTAACCCTTACCCGAAGCCTTAACCTAACCCGTCCCCTAATCCTAATCCGGACGCTAACACTAACCCGTAGCCTAACACGTACGCACACCCTAAACTGTTGTCGTACTCTAACCTGTCCCCTAAACCGTCCCCGTCCCCTAATCCTAACCCTAACCCTAACCCTAAACCTTACCCGAAGCCTTACACTAAACCATCCCCTAATCCTAACCCGTACGCTAACCCTAACCCGTACCCTAACACGTACGCTCACCCTCAACCATTGTCGTACCCTAACCTGTACCCTAAACCATCCCTGCCCCTATCCCTAACCCTAACCCTAACCCTTACCCGAAGCCTTACCCTAACCCGTCCCCTAATCCTAACCGGTACGCTAACACTAACACGTACCCTAACACGTACGCTCACCCTAAACCGTTGTCGTACCCTAACATGTCCCCTAAACCGTCCCCGTCCCCGTCCCCTAACCCTAACCCTAACACTTACCCTAAGCCTTACACTAACCCCTCCCCTAATCCTAACCCGTACGCTAACACTAACCCGTAGCCTAACACGTACGCTCACCCTAAACCATTGTCGTACCCTAACCTGTACCGTAAACCATCCCCGTCCCCTATCCCTAACCCTAAGCCTAACCCAAACCCTTACCCGAAGCCTTACCCTAACCCGTCCCCTAATCCTAACCGGTACGGTAACACTAAAACGTACCCTAACACGTACGCTCACCCTAAAACGTTGTCGTACCATAACCTGTCCCCTAAACCGTCCCCGTCCCCTAACCCTAGCCCTAACCCTAACCCTAACACTAACCCTTACCCGAAGTCTTACACTAACCCGTCCCATAAGCCTAACCCATACGCTAACACTAACCCATACCCTAACACGTACGCTCACCCTAAACCGTTGTCGTACACTAACCTGTCCCCTAAACCGTCCCCGTCCCCTAACCCTAACCCTAACCCTAACCCTAACCCTTACCCGAAGTCTTACTCTAACCCGTCCCCTAATCCTAACCCGTAAGCTAACCATAACCAGTACCCTAACACGTACGCTCACCCTAAACCCTTGTCGTACCCTATTCTGTCCCCTATACCGTCCCCGTTCCCTAACCCTAACCCTAACCCTTACCCGAAGCCTTACACTAACCCGTCCCCTAATCCTAACCTGTACGCTAACACAAACCCGTAGCCTAACACGTATGCTCACCCTAAACCATTGTCGTACCCTAACCTGTCCCCTAAACCGTCCCCGTCCCCGTCTCCTAACCCTAACCCTAACCCTTACCCGAAACCTTACACTAACCCATCCCCTAATCCTAACCCGTACGCTAACCCTAACCCGTACCCTAACACGTACGCTCACCCTAAACCATTGTCGTACCCTAACCTGTACCCTAAACCATCCCCGTCCCCTATCCCTAACCCTAACCTTAACCCTAACCCTTACCCGAAGCCTTACCCTAACCCGTCCACTAATCCTAACCGGTACGCTAACACTAACACGTACCCTAACACGTACGCTCACCCTAAAACGTTGTCGTACCATAACCTGTCCCCTAAACCGTCCCCGTCCCCTATCCCTAAACCTAACCCTAACCCTAACCCTTACCCGAAGCCTTACCCTAACCCGTCCCATAAGCCTAACCCGTACGCTAACACTAAACCATACCCTAACACGTATGCTCACCCTAAACCATTGTCGTACCCTAACCTGTCCCCTAAACCGTCCCCGTCCCCTAACCCTAAACCTAACCCTAACCCTAACCCGAAGCCTTACTCTAACCCGTCCCTTAGTCCTAACCCATACGCTAACCATAACCAGTACCCTAACACGTACGCTCACCCTAAACCGTTGTCGTACCCTAACCTGTCCCCTAAACCGTCCCCGTCCCCTAACCCTAACCCTAACCCTAACCCTTACCCGAAGCCTTACCCTAACCCGTCCCCTAAACCTAACCCGTACGCTAACACTAACCCGTAGCCTAACACGTACGCTCACCCTAAACCGTTGTCGTACCCTAACCTGTCCCCTAAACCGTCCCCATCCCCTAAGCCTAACCCTAACCCTAACCCTAACCCTAACCCTAAACCTTACCCGAAGCCTTACCCTAACCCGTCCCCTAATCCTAACCCGTATGCTAACTCTAAACCGTACCCTAACATGTACGCTCACCCTAAACCGTTGTCGTACACTAACCTGTCCCCTAAACCGTCCCCGTCCCCGTCCCCTAACCCTAAACCTAACCCTAACCCTAACCCTTACCCGAAACCTTACACTAACCCATCCCCTAATCCTAACCCGTACGCTAACCCTAACCCGTACCCTAACACGTACGCTCACCCTAAACCATTGTCGTACCCTAACCTGTACCCTAAACCATCCCCGTCCCCTATCCCTACCCCTAACCCTAACCCAAACCCTTACCCGAAGCCTTACCCTAACCCGTCCCCTAATCCTAACCGGTACGCTAACACTAACACGTACCCTAACACCTACGCTCACCCTAAAACGTTGTCGTACCATAACCTGTCCCCTAAACCGTCCCCGTCCCCTAACCCTAACCCTAACCCTAACCCTAACACTAACCCTTACCCGAAGCCTTACACTAACCCGTCCCATAAGCCTAACCCATACGCTAACACTAACCCATACCCTAACACGTACGCTCACCCTAAACCGTTGTCGTACACTAACCTGTCCCCTAAACCGTCCCCGTCCCCTAACCCGAACCCTAACCCTAACCCTAACCCTTACCCGAAGTCTTACTCTAACCCGTCCCCTAATCCTAACCCGTACGCTAACCATAACCAGTACCCTAACACGTACGCTCACCCTAAACACTTGTCGTACCCTATTCTGTCCCCTAAACCGTCCCCGTTCCCTAACACTAACCCTAACCCTTACCCGAAGCCTTACACTAACCCGTCCCCTAATCCTAACCTGTACGCTAACACTAGACCGTAGCCTAACACGTACGCTCACCCTAAACCGTTGTCGTACCCTAACCTGTACCCTAAACCATCCCCGTCCCCTATCCCTAACCCTAACCCTAACCCTAACCCTTACCCGAAGCCTTACCCTAACCCGTCCACTAATCCTAACCGGTAGGCTAACACTAACACGTACCCTAACACGTACGCTCACCCTAAAACGTTGTCGTACCATAACCTGTCCCCTAAACCGTCCCCGTCCCCTAACCCTAACCCTAACCCTAACCCTAACCCTTACCCGAAGCCTTACCCTAACCCGTCCCATAAGACTAACCCGTACGCTAACACTAACCCATACCCTAACACGTATGCTCACCCTAAACCGTTGTCGTACACTAACCTGTCCCCTAAACCGTCCCCGTCCCCTAACCCTAACCCTAACCCTAACCCTTACCCGAAGCCTTACTCTAACCCATCCCTTACTCCTAACCCATAGGCTAACCATAACCAGTACCCTAACACGTACGCTCACACTAAACCGTTGTCGTACCCTAACCTGTCCCCTAAACCGTCCCCGTCCCCTAACCCTAACCCTAACACTTACCCGAAGCCTTACCCTAACCCGTCCCCTAAAGCTAACCCGTACGCTAACACTAACCCGTAGCCTAACACGTACGCTCACCCTAAACCGTTGTCTTACCCTAACATGTCCCCTAAACCGTCCCCGTCCCCTAACCCTAACCCTAAACCTAACCCTAACGCTAACCCTTACCCGAAGCCTTACGCTAACCCGTCCCCTAATCCTAACCCGTACGCTAATAATAACCCGTACCCTAACACGTACGCTCACCCTAAACCGTTGTCGTACCCTAAGCTGTCCCCTAAACCGTCGCCATCCCCTAACACTAACCCTAACCCTATCCCTAACCCTAACCCTTACCTGAAGCCTTAACCTAACCCGTCCCTTAACCCTAACCCGTACGCTAACACTAACCCGTACCCTAACACGTACGCTCACCCTAAACCGTTGTCGTACCCTAACCTGTCCCCTAAACCATCCCCGTCCCCTAACACTAAACCTAATCCTAACCCTAACCCTAACCCTTATCCGAAGCCTTACCCTAACCGTCCCCTAAACCTAACACGTACGCTAACACTATCCCATACCCTAACACGTACGCTCACCCTAAACCGTTGTCGTACCCGGAACTGTCCCCTAAACCGTCCCCGTCCCCTAACCCTAACCCTAACCCTTATCCGAAGCCTTACACTAACCTGTCCCCTATTCCTAACCCGTACGTTAACACTAACCAGTACCATAACACGTACGCTCACCCTAAACCGTTGTCGTACACTAACCTGTCCCCTAAACCATCACCGTCCCCTAACCCTAACCCTAACCCTATCCCTAACCGAACCCTTACCCTAAGACTTACCCTAACCCGTTCCCTAATCCTAACCCGTACGCTAACACTAACCCATACCCTAACACGTACGCTCTCCCTAAACATTTGTCGTACCCTAACCTATCCCCTAAACCGTCCCCATCCCCTAACCCTAACACTAACCCTAACCCTAACCCTTACCCAAAGCCTTACCCTAACGCGTCCCCTAATCCTAAAGCGTACGCTAACACGAACCCGTACCCTAACACTTACGCTCACCCTAAACCATTGTCGTACCCTAACCTCTCCCTTAAACCGTCCCCATCCCCTAACCCTAACCCTAACCCTAACCCTAACCCTAACCCTTACCCGAAGCCTTACCCTAACTCGTCCCCTACTCCTATCCCGTACGCAAACATTAACCCGTAGCCTAACACGTACGCTCACCCTAAACCGTTGTGTACCCTAACGTGTCCTCTAAACCCTCCCCGTCCCCTAACCCTAACCCTAACCGTAATCCTTACCTGAAGCCTTACGCTAACTCGTCCCGTAATACTAACACATACGCTAACACTAACTCGTACCCTAACACGTACGCTCACACTAATCCGTTGTTGTACGCTAACCTGTCCCCTAAACCGTCCCCATCCCCTAACCCTAAACCTCAACCTAACCCTTACCCGAAGCCTTACCCAAACCCGTCCCCTAATCCTAACACGTACGCTAACACTAACCCGTAGCCTAACACGTACGCTCACCATAAACCGTTGTCGTACTCTAACCTGTCCCCTAAACCGTCCCCATCCCCTAACACTAACCCTAACCCTAACCCTAACCCTAACACTTACCCGAAGCCTTACCCTAACCCGTCCCCTAATCCTAAACCGTACGCTAACACTAAACCATACCCGAACACGTACGCTCACTCTAAACCGTTGTCGTACCGTAACCTGTCCCCTAAACTTTCCCCGTCCCCTAACCCTAACCCTAACCCTAAACCTTACCCGAAGCCTTATCCTAACCCGTCCCCTAATCCTAACCCGTACACTAACAGTAACCCATAGCCTAACACGTACGCTCAGCCTAAACCGTTGTCGTACCCTAACCTGCCCCTAAACCGTCACCATCCCCTAACCCTAAACCTAAACCTAACCCTAACCCGAACCCTTACCCGAAGCCTTACACTAACCCGTCCCCTAATCCTTACCCGAACGCTAACACTAATCCATACCCTAACACGTACGCTCACCCTAAACCGTTGTTGTACCCTAACCCGTCCCCTAATCCTAACCCGTACGCTAACACTAACCCGTAGCCTAAGACGTACGCTCACCATAAACCGTTGTCGTATCCTAACATGTCCCCTAAACCGTCCCCGTCCCCTAACCCTAACCCTAACTCTAACCCTAACCTTAACGCTTACCCGAAGCCTTACCCTAACTCGTCCCCAAATCCTAACCCGTACGCTAACACTAAACCGTACCCTAACACGTACGCTCAGCCTAAACCGTTGTCGTACCCTAACCTGTCCCCTAAACCTTCCCCGTCCCCTAACCCTAACCCTAACCCTAACCCTAACCCTAACCCGAACCCTTACCCGAAGCCTTACCCTAACCCGTCCCCTAATCCTTACCCGAACGCTAACACTAATCCATACCCTAACACGTACGCTTACCCAAAACCGTTGTCGTGCCCTAACCTGTCCCCTAAACCGTCCCCGTCCCCTAACCCTAACCCTAAACCTAACCCTAACCCTTACCCGAAACATTACACTAACCCGTCCCCTAATCCTAACCCGTATGCTAACTCTAACCCATACCCTAACACGTTCGCTCACCCTAAAACGTTGTCGTAACCTAACCTGTCCCCTAAACCGTCCCCGTTCCCTAACCCTAACCCTAACCCTAAGCCTAACCGTAACCCTTACCCGAAGCCTTACACTAACCCGTCCCCTAATCCTAACCCGTACGCTAAACCTAACCCGTACACTAACACGTACGCTCACCCTAAACCGTTGTCGTACCCTAACCTGTCCCCTAAACCGTACACGTCCCCTAACCCTAACCCTAACCCTAAACCTAAACCTTACCCGAAGCTTTACCCTAACCCGTCCCCTAATCCGAACCCGTACGCTAACACTAAACCGTACCCTAACACGTACGCTCACCCTAAAACGTTGTCGTACCCTAACCTGTCCCCTAAACCGTCCCCATCCCCTAACCCTAACCCTAACCCTAACACTTACCCGAAGCCTTACACTAACCCGTCCCCTAGTCCTAACCTGTACGCTAACACTAACCCGTACCCTAACACGTACGCTCACCCTAAACATTTTTCGTACCCTAACCTGTCCCCTAAACCGTCCCCGTCCCCTAACCCTAACATTAACCCTAAACCTAACCCTTAACCAAAGCCTTACCCTAACCCGTCCCCTAATCCTAAACCGTACGCTAACACTAACCCGTACCCTAACACGTACGCTCACCCTAAACCGTTGACGTACCCTAACCTCTCCCCTAAACCGTCCCCATCCCCTAACACTAACCCTAACCCTAACCCTAACCCTAACCCTTACCCGAAGCCTTTCCCTAAACCGTCCCCTAACCCTAACCCGTATGCTAACTCTAACCCGTACCCTAACATGTACGCTCATCCTAAACCGTTGTCGTACCCTAACCTGTCCCCTAAAGCGTCCCCGTCCCCTAACCCTAACCCTAACCCTAATCCTAAACCTTACCCGAAGCCTTACCCTAACTCATCCCCTAATCCTAACCCGTACGCTAACAATAACCGGTACCCTAACATGTACGCTCACCCTAAACTGTTGTCGTACACTAACCTCTCCCCTAAACCGTCCCCGTCCCCGTCCCCTAACCCTAAACCTAACCCTAACCCTAACCCTTACCCAAAGCCTTACCCTAACACGTCCACTAATCCTAACCCGAAGGCTAACACTAACCCGTACCCTAACACTTATGCTCACCCTAAACCGTTGTCGTACCCTAACCTGTCCCCTAATCCGTCCCCGTCCCCTAACCCTAACCCTAACCCTAAACCTAACACTTAACCGAAACCTTACCCTAACCCGTCCCCTAATCCTAACCCGTACGCTAACACTAAACCGTACCCTAACACGTATGCTCACCCTAAACCGTTGTCGTACCCTAACCTGTCCCCTAAACCTTCCCCGTCCCCTAACACTAACCCTAACCCTAACCCTAACCCTAACCCTTACCCGAAGCCTTACCGTAACCCGTCCCCTAATCCTAAACCGTACACTAACAATAACCTGTCCCCTAACACGTACGCTCACCCTAAACCGTTGTCGTATCCTAACCTGTCCCCTAAACCGTCCCCGTCCCCTAACACTAACCCTAACCCTAACCCTAACCCTTACCCGAAGCCTTACACTAACCCGTCCCGTAATCCTAAACCGTACGCTAACACTAACCCGTACCCTAACACGTACACTCACCCTAAACAGTTGTCGTACCCTAACCTGTCCCCTAAACCGTCGCCGTCCCCTAACCCTAACCCTAACCCTAACCCTTACCTGAAGCCTTAACCTAACCCGTCCCTTAATCCTAACCCGTACGCTAACACTAACCCGTTCCCTAACACGTATGCTCACCACAACCGTTGTCGTACCCTAACCTGTCCCCTAAACCATCCCCGTCCCCTAACCCTAACCCTAATCCTAACCCTAACCCTAAACCTTATACGAAGCCTTACCCTAACCCGTCCCCTAATCCGAACCCATACGCTAACACTAACCCGTACCCTAACACGTACGCTCACCCTGAACCGTTGTCGTACACTAACCTGTCCTCTAAACCGTCCCCGTCCCCGTCCCCGTCCCCAAAACCTAACCCTAACCGTAACCCTTACCCGAAGCCTTACCCTAACCCGTCCCCTAATCCTAACCCGTAGGCTAACACTAACACATACCCTAACACGTATGCTCACCCTAAACCGTTGTCGTACCCTAACCTGTCCCCTAAACCGTCCCCGTCCCCTAACCTTAACCCTAACCCTAACCCTAACCCTTACCCGAAGCCTTACCCTAACCCGTCCCCTAATCCTAACCCGTACGCTAACACTAACCTGTACTCTAACATGTAAGCTCACCCTAAACCGTTGTTGTACCCAAACCTGTCCCCTAAACCGTCCCCGTCCCCTAACCCTAACCCTACCCCTAACCCTTACCCGAAGCCCTACCCTAAACATTCCCCTAATCCTAACCCGTACGCTAACACTAACCCGTACCCTAACACGTATGCACATCCTAAACATTTGTCGTACCCTAACCTGTCCCCTAAACCGTCCCCGTCCCCTAACCCTAACACTAACCCTAACCCTAACCCTTAACCAAAGCCTTACCCTAACCCGTCCCCTAATCCTAAACCATACGCTAACACTAACCCGTACCCTAACACGTACGCTCACCCTAAACCGTTGACGTACCCTAACCTCTCCCCTAAACCGTCCCATCCCCTAACCCTAACTCTAACCCTAACCCTAACCCTAATCCTTACTCGAAGCCTTACCCTAACCCGTCCCCTAATCCTAACCCGTATGCTAACTCTAACCCGTACCCTAACACGTACGCTCATCCTAAACCGTTGTCGTACCCTAACCTGTCCCCTAAAGCGTCCCCGTCCCCTAACCCTAACCCTAACCCTAACCCTAAACCTTACCCGAAGCCTTACCCTAACCCGTCCCCTAATCCTAACCCGTACGCTAACAATAACCCATACCCTAACACGTACGCTCACCCTAAACAGTTGTCGTACACTAACCTGTCCCCTAAACCGTCCCCGTCCCCGTCCCCTAATCCTAAACCTAACCCTAACCCTAACCCTTACCCGAAGCCTTACCCTAACCCGTCCCATAATCCTAACCCGTACACTAACAATAACCTGTACCCTAACACGTACGCTCACCCTAAACAGTTGTCGTACCCTAACCTGTCCCCTAAACCGTCCCCGTCCCCTAACACTAACCCTAACCCTAACCCTAACCCTAACCCTTACCTGAAGCCTTAACCTAACCCTTCCCTTAATCCTAACCCGTACGCTAACACTAACCCGTACCCTAACATGAACGCTCACCACAACCGTTGTCGTACCCTAACCTGTCCCCTAAACCATCCCCGTCCCCTAACCCTAACCCTAATCCTAACCCTAACCCTAAAACTTATCCGAAGCCTTACCCTAAACCGTCCCCTAAACCTAACCCGTACGCTAACACTAACCCGTACCCTAACACGTACGCTTACCCTATACCGTTGTCGTACCCGAACCTGTCCCCTAAACCGTCCCTGTCCCCTAACCCTAACCCTAACCCTAACCCTATCACTTACCCGAAGCCTTACACTAACCCGTCCCATATTCCTAAACCGTACGCTAACACTTACCAGTACCCTAACACGTACGCTCACCCTAAACCGCTGTCGTACCCTAACCTGTCCCCTAAACCGTCCCCGTCCCCTAACCCTAACCCTAAGCCTAACCCTAATCCTTACCCGAAGCCTTACACTAACCCGTCCCCTAATCCTAACCCGTACGCTAACACTAACCCGTAGCGTAACACGTACGCTCACCCTAAACCGTTCTCGTACACTAACCTCTCCCCTAAACCGTCCCCGTCCCCGTCCCATAACCCTATCCCTAAACCTAACCCTAACCCTTACCCGAAGCCTTACCCTAACCCGTCCCCTAATCCTAACCCGTAGGCTAACACTAACCCATACCCTAACACGTATGCTCACCCTAAACCGTTGTCCTACCCTAACCTGTCCCCTAAACCGTCCCCGTCCCCTAACCCTAACCCTAACCCTAACCCTAACCCTTACCCGAAGCCTTACACTAACCTGTCCCCTAATCCTAACCCGTAAGCTAACACTAACCCATACCCTAACTCGTAGGCTCACCCTAAACCGTTGTCGTACCCTAACCTGTCCCCTAAACCGTCCCCGTCCCCTAACCCTAACCCTAACACTTACCCGAAGCCTTACCCTAACCCGTCCCCTAAAGCTAACCCGTACGCTAACACTAACCCGTAGCCTAACACGTACGCTCACCCTAAACCGTTGTCTTACCCTAACATGTCCCCTAAACCGTCTCCGTCCCCTAACCCTAACCCTAAACCTAACCCTAACGCTAACCCTTACCCGAAGCCTTACGCTAACCCGTCCCCTAATCCTAACCCGTACGCTAATAATAACCCGTACCCTAACACGTACGCTCACCCTAAACCGTTGTCGTACCCTAAGCTGTCCCCTAAACCGTCGCCATCCCCTAACACTAACCCTAACACTATCCCTAACCCTAACCCTTACCTGAAGCCTTAACCTAACCCGTCCCTTAACCCTAACCCGTACACTAACACTAAACCGTACCCTAACACGTACGCTCACCCTAAACCGTTGTCGTACCCTAACCTGTCCCCTAAACCATCCTCGTCCCCTAACACTAAACCTAATCCTAACCCTAACCCTAACCCTTATCCGAAGCCTTACCCTAAACCGTCCCCTAAACCTAACACGTACGCTAACACTATCCCATACCCTAACACGTACGCTCACCCTAAACCGTTGTCGTACCCGGACCTGTCCCCTAAAGCGTCCCCGTCCCCTAACCCTAACCCTAACCCTTACCAGAAGCCTTACACTAACCTGTCCCCTATTCCTAACCCGTACGTTAACACTAACCAGTACCATAACACGTACGCTCACCCTAAACCGTTGTCGTACACTAACCTGTCCCCTAAACCATCACCGTCCCCTAACCCTAACCCTAACCCTAACCCTAACCGAACCCTTACCCTAAGACTTACCCTAACCCGTTCCCTAATCCTAACCCGTACGCTAACACTAACCCGTACCCTAACACGGACGCTCACCCTAAACCGTTGTCGTACACTAACCTGTCCCCTAAACCGTCCCCGTCTCCTAACCCTAACCCTAACCCTAACCCTAACCCTAAACCTTACCCGAAGCCTTAACCTAACAGGTCCTCTAATCCTAACCCGTACGCTAACACTAACCCATACCCTAACACGAACGCTCACCCTAAACCATTGTCGTACCCTAACCTGTCCACTAAATCGTCCCCGTCCTCTAACCCTAACCCTAACCCTAACCATAAACCTTACCCGAAGCCTTATCCTAACCCGTCCCCTATTCCTTACCCGAACGCTAACACTAATCCATACCCTAACACGTACGCTCACCCAAAACCGTTGTCGTACCCTAATCTCTCCCCTAAACCCTCCCCGTCCCCTAACCCTAACCCTAACCCTAACCCTAACCCTTACCCGAAGCTTTACCCTAATCCGTCCCCTAATCCTAACCCATAAGATAACACTAACCCATACCCTAACACGTACGCTCACACTAAACCGTTGTCGTACCCTAACCTGTCTCCTAAACCGTCCCCGTCCCCTAACCCTAAACCTAACCCTAAACCTTACACGAAGCCTTACCCTAACCCGTCCCCTAATCCTAACCCATAGGCTAACACTAACCCGTACCCTAACACGTATGCTCACCCTAAACCGTTGTCGTACCCTAACCTGTCTCCTAAACCGTCCCCGTCCCCTAAGCCTAAACCTAACCCTAACCCTTACCCGAAGCCTTACCTAACTCGTCCCCTAATCCTAACCCGTACGCTAACACTAACCCGTACCCTAACACGTAGGCTCACCCTAAACCGTTGTCGTACCCTAACCTGTCCCCTAAACCGTCCCCGTCCCCTAACCCTAACCCTAACCCTAACACTTACCCGAAGCCTTATCCTAACCCGTCCCCTAATCCTAACCCGTACGCTAACACTAACCCGTACCCTAACACGTACGCTCACCCTAAACCGTTGTCGTACCCTAACCTGTCCCCTAAACCGTCCACGTCCCCTAACCCTAACCCTAACCCTAAACCTAAACCTTACCCGAAGCCTTACCCTAACCCGTCCCCTAATCCTAACCCGTACGCTAACACTAACCCGTACCGTAACACGTACGCTCACCCTGAACCGTTGTCGTACACGAACCTGACCCTTAAACCGTCCCCATCCCCGTCCCCTAAACCTAACCCTAACCCTAAACCTTACCCGAAGCCTTACACTAACCCATCCCCAATCCTAACCCGTACGCTAAGCCTAACCCGTACCCTAACACGTATGCTCACCCTAAACCGTTGTCGTAACCTAACCTGTCCCCTAAACCGTCCCCGTCCCCTAACCCTAACCCTAACCCTAACTCTAACCCTTACCCGAAGCCTTACCCTAACTCGTCCCTTAATCCTAACCCGTACGCTAACACTAACCCGTACCCTAACACGTACGCTCACCCTAAACCGTTGTCGTACCCTAACCTGTCCCCTAAACCGTCCCCATCCCCTAACACTAACCCTAACCCTAACCCTTACCCGAAGCCTTACCCTAACCCGTCTCCTAATCCTAACACGTACGCTAACACTAACCCGTACACTAACACGTACGCTCACCCTAAACCGTTGTCGTACCCTAACCTGTCCCCTAAACCGTCCCCATCCCCTAACCCTAACCCTAACCCTAACCCTTTCCCGAAGCCTTACCCTAACCCGTCCCCTAATCCTAACCCGTACGCTAACACTAAACCATACCCTAACACATACGCACACCCTAAACCGTTGTCGTACACTAACCTGTGCCCTAAACCGTCCCCATCCCCTAACCCTAACCCTAACCGTAACCCTAAACCTTACCCGAAGCCTTACACTAACCCGTCCCCTAATCCTAAACCGTACGCTAACACTAACCCGTACCCTAACACGTACGCTCACCCTATACCGTTGTCGTACCCTAACCTGTCCCCTAAACCGTCCCCGTCCCCTAACCCTAACCCTAACCCTAACCCTAACCCTAAACCTAACCCTTACCCGAAGCCTTACACTAACCCATCCCCTATTCCTAACCCGTACGCTAACCCTAACCCATACCCTAACACGTACGCTCACCCTAAACCGTTGTCGTACACTAACCTGTACCCTAAACCATCCCCGTCCCCTATCCCTAACCCTATCCCTAACCCTAACCCTTACCCGAAGCCTTACCCTAAACCGTACCCTAATCCTAACCCGTACGCTAACACAAACCCGTACCCTAACACTTACGCTCACCCTAAACCGTTGTCGTACAGTAACCTGGCCCCTAAACCGTCCCCGTTCCATAACCCTAACCCTAACCCTAACACAAACCCTAACCCTAACTCTTACCCAAAGCCTTACCCTAACCCGTCCGCTAATCCTAACCCGTACGCTAACACTAACACGTACCGTAACACGTACGCTCACCCTAAACCGTTGTCGTACCCTAACCTGTCCCCTAAACCATCCCCGTCCCCTAACCCTAACCCTAACACTAACCCTAAACCTTACCTGAAGCCTTACTCTAACCCGTCCCCTAATCCTAACACGTAGGCTAACACTAACCCATACCCTAACACGTACGCTCACCCTAAACCGTTGTCGTACCCTAACCTGTCCCCTAAACCGTCCAAGTCCCCTAACACTAGCCCTAACCCTATCCTTAACCCTAACCCTTACCCGAAGCCTTACCCTCACCCTTCCCCAATCTTAACCCGTATGCTAACACTAACCCGTACCCTAACACGTACGCTCACCCTAAACCGTTGTCATACCCTAACCTGTACCCTAAACCGTCCCCGTCCCCTAACACTAACCCTAACCCTAACCCTAACCCTAACTCTTACACGAAGCCTTACCCTAACCCGTCACCTAATCCTAACCCGTAGGCTAACACTAACCCGTACCCTAACACGTACGCTCACCCTAAACCGTTGACGTACCCTAAACTGTCCCCTAAATCGTCCCCTTCCCCTAACCCTAACCCTTACCCTAACATTAACCCTAACCCTTACCTGAAGCCTTACCCTAACCCGTCCCCTAATCCTAACCCGTACGCTAACCCTAAACCTAACCCTAACCCTTACCCGTAGCTTTACACTAACTCGTCCCCTAATCCTAACCCATACGCTAACACTAAACCATACCCTAACACGTAAGCTCACCCTAAACCATTGTCGTACGCTAACCTGTCCCCTAAACCGACCCCGTCCCCGTCCCCGTCCCCTAACCCTAACCCTAACACTTACCCGAAGCCTTACCCTTACCCGTCCCCTAATCCTAACCCGTACGCTAACACTAAACCGTACCCTAACACGTATGCTCACCCTAAACCGTTGTCGTACCCTAACCTGTCTCCTAAACCGTCCCCGTTCCCTAACCCTAACCCTAACCCTTACCCGAAGCCTTACACTAACCCGTCCCCTAATCCTAGCTCGTACGCTAACACTAACCCGTACCCTAGCACGTACGCTCACCCTAAACCGTTGTGGTACCCTAACCTGTCCCCTAAACCGTCCCAGTCCCCTAACCCTAACCCTAACTCTAACCCTAACCTTAACCCTTACCTGAAGCCTTACCCTTACCCGTCCCCTAATCCTAACCCTTATGCTAACACTAAACCGTACCCTAACACGTACGCTCACCCTAAACCGTTGTCGTACCCTAACCTGTCCCCTAAACCGTCCCAGTCCCCTAACCCTAACCCTAACTCTAACCCTAACCTTAACCCTTACCTGAAGCCTTACCCTTACCCGTCCCCTAATCCTAACCCTTATGCTAACACTAAACCGTACCCTAACACGTACGCTCACCCTAAACCGTTGTCGTACCCTAACCTGTCCCCTAAACCGTCCCCGTCCCCGTCCCCTAACCCTAACCCTAACCCTTACTGTAAGCGTTACCCTAAACCGTCCACTAATCCTAACCCGTACGCTAACACTAACCCATACCCTAACACATAGGCTCACCCTAAACCGTTTTCGTACCCTAACCTGACCCCTAAACCGTCTCCGTCCCCTAACCCTAACCCTAACCCTAACCCTAACCCTTACCTGAAGCCTTACCCTAACCCGTCCCCTAATCCTAACCCGTACGCTAACTCTAAGCCGTACCCTAACACGTACGCTCACCCTAAACCGTTGTCGTACACTAACCTGTCCCCTAAAACGTCCCCGTCCCCTAACCCTAACCCTAACCCTAACCCTAACACTTACCCGAAGCCTTACCCTAACCCGTCACGTAATCCTAACCCATAAGATAACACTAACCCGTACCCTAACAGGTACGCTCACACTAAACTGTTGTCGTACCCTAACCTGTCCCCTAAACCGTCCCCGTCACCTTACCCTAACCCTAACCCTAAACCTAAACCTTACCCGAAGCCTTACCCTAACCCGTCCCCTAATCCTAACCCGTACGCTAACACTAACCCGTACCGTAACACGTACGCTCACCCTGAACCGTTGTCGTACACGAACCTGACCCTTAAACCGTCCCCATCCCCGTCCCCTAAACCTAACCCTAACCCTAAACCTTACCCGAAGCCTTACACTAACCCATCCCCAATCCTAACCCGTACGCTAAGCCTAACCCGTACCCTAACACGTATGCTCACCCTAAACCGTTGTCATACCCTAACCTGTCCCCTAAACCGTCCCCGTCCCCTAACCCTAACCCTAACCCTAACTCTAACCCTTACCCGAAGCCTTACCCTAACCCGTCCCTTAATCCTAACCCGTACGCTAACACTAACCCGTACCCTAACACGTACGCTCACCCTAAACCGTTGTCGTACCCTAACCTGTCCCCTAAACCGTCCCCATCCCCTAACACTAACCCTAACCCTAACCCTTACCCGAAGCCTTACCCTAACCCGTCTCCTAATCCTAACACGTACGCTAACACTAACCCGTACACTAACACGTACGCTCACCCTAAACCGTTGTCGTACCCTAACCTGTCCCCTAAACCGTCCCCATCCCCTAACCCTAACCCTAACCCTAACCCTTTCCCGAAGCCTTACCCTAACCCGTCCCCTAATCCTAACCCGTACGCTAACACTAAACCATACCCTAACACATACGCACACCCTAAACCGTTGTCGTACACTAACCTGTGCCCTAAACCGTCCCCATCCCCTAACCCTAACCCTAACCGTAACCCTAAACCTTACCCGAAGCCTTACACTAACCCGTCCCCTAATCCTAAACCGTACGCTAACACTAACCCGTACCCTAACACGTACGCTCACCCTATACCGTTGTCGTACCCTAACCTGTCCCCTAAACCGTCCCCGTCCCCTAACCCTAACCCTAACCCTAACCCTAACCCTAAACCTAACCCTTACCCGAAGCCTTACACTAACCCATCCCCTATTCCTAACCCGTACGCTAACCCTAACCCATACCCTAACACGTACGCTCACCCTAAACCGTTGTCGTACACTAACCTGTACCCTAAACCATCCCCGTCCCCTATCCCTAACCCTATCCCTAACCCTAACCCTTACCCGAAGCCTTACCCTAAACCGTACCCTAATCCTAACCCGTACGCTAACACAAACCCGTACCCTAACACTTATGCTCACCCTAAACCGTTGTCGTACAGTAACCTGTCCCCTAAACCGTCCCCGTTCCATAACCCTAACCCTAACCCTAACACAAACCCTAACCCTAACTCTTACCCAAAGCCTTACCCTAACCCGTCCGCTAATCCTAACCCGTACGCTAACACTAACACGTACCCTAACACGTACGCTCACCCTAAACCGTTGTCGTACCCTAACCTGTCCCCTAAACCATCCCCGTCCCCTAACCCTAACCCTAACACTAACCCTAAACCTTACCTGAAGCCTTACTCTAACCCGTCCCCTAATCCTAACACGTAGGCTAACACTAACCCATACCCTAACACGTACGCTCACCCTAAACCGTTGTCGTACCCTAACCTGTCCCCTAAACCGTCCAAGTCCCCTAACACTAGCCCTAACCCTATCCTTAACCCTAACCCTTACCCGAAGCCTTACCCTCACCCTTCCCCAATCTTAACCCGTATGCTAACACTAACCCGTACCCTAACACGTACGCTCACCCTAAACCGTTGTCATACCCTAACCTGTACCCTAAACCGTCCCCGTCCCCTAACACTAACCCTAACCCTAACCCTAACCCTAACCCTTACACGAAGCCTTACCCTAACCCGTCACCTAATCCTAACCCGTAGGCTAACACTAACCCGTACCCTAACACGTACGCTCACCCTAAACCGTTGACGTACCCTAAACTGTCCCCTAAATCGTCCCCTTCCCCTAACCCTAACCCTTACCCTAACATTAACCCTAACCCTTACCTGAAGCCTTACCCTAACCCGTCCCCTAATCCTAACCCGTACGCTAACCCTAAACCTAACCCTAACACTTACCCGTAGCTTTACACTAACTCGTCCCCTAATCCTAACCCATACGCTAACACTAAACCATACCCTAACACGTAAGCTCACCCTAAACCATTGTCGTACGCTAACCTGTCCCCTAAACCGACCCCGTCCCCGTCCCCGTCCCCTAACCCTAACCCTAACACTTACCCGAAGCCTTACCCTTACCCGTCCCCTAATCCTAACCCGTACGCTAACACTAAACCGTACCCTAACACGTATGCTCACCCTAAACCGTTGTCGTACCCTAACCTGTCTCCTAAACCGTCCCCGTTCCCTAACCCTAACCCTAACCCTTACCCGAAGCCTTACACTAACCCGTCCCCTAATCCTAGCTCGTACGCTAACACTAACCCGTACCCTAGCACGTACGCTCACCCTAAACCGTTGTGGTACCCTAACCTGTCCCCTAAACCGTCCCAGTCCCCTAACCCTAACCCTAACTCTAACCCTAACCTTAACCCTTACCTGAAGCCTTACCCTTACCCGTCCCCTAATCCTAACCCTTATGCTAACACTAAACCGTACCCTAACACGTACGCTCACCCTAAACCGTTGTCGTACCCTAACCTGTCCCCTAAACCGTCCCAGTCCCCTAACCCTAACCCTAACTCTAACCCTAACCTTAACCCTTACCTGAAGCCTTACCCTTACCCGTCCCCTAATCCTAACCCTTATGCTAACACTAAACCGTACCCTAACACGTACGCTCACCCTAAACCGTTGTCGTACCCTAACCTGTCCCCTAAACCGTCCCCGTCCCCGTCCCCTAACCCTAACCCTAACCCTTACTGTAAGCGTTACCCTAAACCGTCCACTAATCCTAACCCGTACGCTAACACTAACCCATACCCTAACACATAGGCTCACCCTAAACCGTTTTCGTACCCTAACCTGACCCCTAAACCGTCTCCGTCCCCTAACCCTAACCCTAACCCTAACCCTAACCCTTACCCGAAGCCTTACCCTAACCCGTCCCCTAATCCTAACCCGTACCCTAAGATTAACCCGTACCCTAATACGTACACTCACCCTAAACCATTGTCGTACACTAACCTGTCCACTCAACCTTCCCCGTCCCAGTCCCCTAAGCCTAACCCTAACCCTAACCCTAACCCTTACCAGAAGCCTTACCCTAACCCGTCGCCTAATCCTAACCCGTACGCTAACACTGACAAGTACCCTAACACGTACGCTCACCCTAAAACGTTGTCGTACCATAACCTGTCCCCTAAACCGTCCCCGTCCCCTAATCCTAACCCTAACCATAACTCTAAACCTTACCCGCAGCCTTACACTTACCCGTCCCCTAATCCTAACCCGTACGATAACAGTAACCCGTACCCTAACACGTACACTCACCCTAAACAGTTGTTATACCCTAACCTGTCCCCTAAACCGTCCCCGTCCCCTAACCCTAACCCTAACCCTAACCCTATCCCTTACCCGAAACCTTACCCTAAACTGTCCCCTAATCCTAACCCGTATGCTAACACTAACCCATACCCTAACACGTACGCTCACCCTAAACCGTTGTTGTACCCTAACATTTCCCCTAAACAGTCCCTGTCCCCTAACCCTAACTCTATCACTAACCCTTACCCGAAGCCTTACCCTTACCCGTCCCCTAATCCTAATCCGTACGCTAACACTAACCCGTACCCTAACACGTACGCTCATCCTAAACCGTTGTCGTACCCTAACCTGTCCCCTAAACCGTCCCAGTCCCCTAAAACTAACCCTAACCCTAACCTTAACCCTAACCCTTACCCGAAGCCTTACCCTCACCCTTCCCCAATCCTAACCCGTACGCTAACACTAACCCATACCCTAACACCTACGCTCACCCTAAAGCGTTGTCATACCCTAACCTGTCCCCTAAACCGTCCCCGTCCCCTAACACTAACCCTAACCCTAACCCTAACCCTAACCCTAACCCTTACCGGAAGCCTTACCCTAACCCGTCACCTAATCCTAACCCGTAGGCTAACACTAACCCGTACCCTAACACGTACGCTCACCCTAAACCGTTGACGTACCCTAAACTGACCCCTAAATCGTCCCCGTCCCCTAACCCTAACCCTTACCCTAACATTAACCCTAACCCTTACCCGAAGCCTTACCCTAACCTGTCCCCTAATCCTAACCCGTACGCTAACTCTAAACCTAACCCTAACCCTTACCCGTAGCTTTACACTAACTCGTCCCCTAATCCTAACCCGTACGCTAACACTAAACCGTACCCTAACACGCACGATCACCCTAAATCATTGTCGTACTCTAACCTGTCCCCTAAACCTTCCCCGTCCCTTAACCCTAACCCTAACCCTAACACTTACCCGAAGCCTTACCCTAACCCGTTCCCTAATCCTAACCCGTACGCTAACACTAACCCATACCCTAACACGTACTCTCACCCTAAACAGTTGTCGTACAATAACCTGTCCCCTAAACCGTCCCCGTCCCTTAAACCTAACCCTATCCCTAACCCTAACACTTACCCGAAGCCTTACCCTAACCTGTCCCCTAATCCTAACCCTTACGCTAACCTGTCCCCTAACACCTACGCTCACCCTAAACCGTTGTCGTACCCTAACCTGTCCCATAAACCGTCCCCGTACCCTAACCCTAACCCTAACCCTAACCTTACCCGAAGCCTTAAACTAACCCGTCCCCTAATCCAAACCCTTAGGCTAACACTAATCCGTACACAAACACGTACGCACACCCTAAACCGTTGTCGCACCCTAACCTGTCCCCTAAACCGTCCCCATCCCCGTCCCCTAACCCTAACACTAACCCTAACCCTGACCCTTACCCGAAGCCTTACACTATCCCGTCCCCTAATCCTAACCCGTATGCTAACACTAACCCGTACCCTAACACGTACGCTCACCCTAAACCGTTGTCGTACACTAACCTGTCCCCTAAACTGTCCCCGTCCCCTAACCCTAACCCTAACCCTAACCCTTACCCGAAGCCTTACCCTAACCCGTCCCCTAATCCTAACTCGTACGCTAACACTAACCCGTACCCTAACACATACGCTCACCCTAAACCGTTGTCGTACCCTCACCTGTCCCCTAAACCGTCCCCGTCCCCTAACCCTAACCCTAACACTTACCCGAAGCCTTACACTAAACCGTCCCCTAATCCTAACCCGTACGCTAACACTAACCCGTACCCTAACACGTATGCTCACCGTAAACCGTTGTCGTACCCTAACCTGTCCCCTAAACCGTCCAAGTCACCTAACACTAACCCTAACCCTTACCCTAACCCTAACCATTACCCGAAGCCTTACCCTAACACATCCCCTAATCCTAACACGTACGCTAACAGTAACCCGTACGCTAACACGTACGCTCACCCTAAACCGTTGTCGTACACTAACCTCTCCCCTAAACCGTCCCCGTCCCCTAACCCTAACCCTAACCCTAACCCCAACCGTAAGCCTTACCCGAAGCCTTACCATAACCCGTCACCTAATACTAACCCGTACGCTAACACTAACCCGTACCCTAACACGTACGCTCACCATAAACGGTTGTCGTACCCTAACCTGTCCCCTAAACCGTCCCCGTACCCTAACCCTAACCCTAACCCTAACCGTAACCTTACCTGAAGCCTTACCCTAACCTGTCCCCTAATCCAAACCCTTAGGCTAACACTAACCCATACCCTAACACGTACGCTCACCCTAAAACGTTGTCGCACACTAACCTGTCCCCTGAACCGTCCCCATCCCCGTCCCCTAACCCTAACACTAACCCTAACCCCTACCCTTACCCGAAGCCTTACCCTAACCCGTCCCCTAATCCTAACCCGTACGCTAACACTAACCCGTACCCTAACACGTACGCTCAACCTAAACCGTTGTCCTACCCTAACCTGTCCGCTAAACCGTCCCCTAACCCTAACCCTAACCCTAACCCTAATCCTAACCCTTACCCCAAGCCTTACCCTAACCCGTCCCCTAATCCTATCCCGTACGCTAACACTAACCCATACCCTAACACGTACGCTCACCCTAAACCGTTGTCGTACCCTAACCTGTCCCCTAAAGCGTCCCCGTCCCCTAAACCTAACCCTAACCCTTACCCTAACCCTTACCCAAAGCCTTACCCTAACCCGTCCCCTAATCGTAACCCATACGGAAACACTATCCCGTACCCTAACACGTACGCTCACCCTAAACCGTTGTCGTACCCTAACCTGTCCCCTAAACCGTCCCCGTCCCCTAACCCTAACCCTAACCCTAACCCTAACCCTAACCCTTACCCGAAGCCTTACCCTAACCCGTCCCCTAATCCTAACCCGTACGCTAACACTATCCCGTACCCTAACACGTATGCTCACCCTAAACCATTGTCGTACCCTAACCTGTCCCCTAAACTGTCCCCGTCCCCTAACCCTAACGCTAACCCTTATCCGAAGCCTTACACTAACCCGTCCCCTAATCCTAACCCGTACGCTAACACTAACCCGTACCCTAACACGTATGCTCACCCTAAATCTTTGTCGTACCCTAACCTGTTCCCTAAACCGTCCCCGTCCCCTAACCCTAACCCTAACCCTAACCCTAACCCTAACCCTTACCCGAAGCCTTACCCTAACCCGTCCCCTAATCCTAACCCGTACGCTAACACTATCCCGTACCCTAATACGTACACGCACGCTAAACCGTTGTCATACCCTAACCTCTCCCCTAAACCGTCCCCGTCCCCTAACCCTTATCCTAACCCTAACAATAACCCTTACCCGAAATCTTACCCTTACCCGTCCCCTAATCCTAACACGTACGCTAACACTAACACGTACCCTAACACGTACGCTCACCCTAAACCGTTGTCGTACCCTAACCTGTCCCCTAAACTGTCCCCGTACCCTAACCCTAACCCTAACGCTAACCTTAACCTTACCCGAAGCCTTACACTAACCCGTCCGCTAATCCAAACTCTTAGGCTAACACTAACACGTACCCTAACACGTACGCTCACCCTAAACCGTTGTGGCACACTAACCTGTCCCCTAAACCGTCCCCTAACCCTAGCACTAACCCTAAACCTAACCCTTACCCGAAGCCTTACCCTAACCCGTCCCCTAATCCTAAAACGTACACTAATACTAACCCGTACCCTAACACGTACGCTCAACCTAAACCGTTGTCGTACCCTAACCTGTCCCCTAAACCGTCCCCGTCCCCTAACCCTAACCCTAACCCTAACCCTTACCCGAAGCCTTACACTAACCCGTGCCCTAATCCTAACCGGTACGCTAACACTAACCCGTACCCTAAAACGTACGCTCACCCTAAACCGTTGTCGTACCCTAACCTGTCCCCTAAACCATCTCCGTCCCCTAACCCTAACCCTAACCCTAGCCCTAACACTTACCCGACGCCTTACCCTAACCCATCCCATAATCGTAACCCGTACGCTAACACTAAACCGTACCCTAACACGTACGCTCACCCTAAACCGTTGTCGTACCCTAACCTGTCCCCTAAAACGTCCCCGTCCCCTAAACCTAACCCTAACCTTAACCCTAACCCTAACCCTCACCCCAAGCCTTACCCTAATATGTCCCCTAATCGTAACCCGTACGCTAACACTATCCCGTATCCTAACACGTACGCTCACCCTAAACCGTTGTCGTACCCTAACCTGTCCCTTAAAC
This sequence comes from Phocoena phocoena, assembly GCF_963924675.1. Lineage (NCBI taxonomy): Eukaryota > Metazoa > Chordata > Mammalia > Artiodactyla > Phocoenidae > Phocoena > Phocoena phocoena. Next base: position 170,584 of record NW_027077666.1, read on the forward strand.
CGTCCCCGTCCTCTAACCCTAACCCTAACCCTAACCCTTACCTGAAGCCTTACCCTAACCCGTCCCCTAATCCTAACCCGTACGCTAACACTAAACCGTACCCTAACACGTACGCTGACCCTAAACCCTTGTCGTACCCTAACCTGTCCCCTAAACCGTCCCCGTCCCCTAACCCTAACCCTTACCCGAAGCCTTACACTAACCCGTCCCCTTATCCTAACACGTACGCTAACACTAACCCGTACCCTAACACGTACGCTCACCGTAAACCGTTGTCGTACCCTAACCTTTCCCCTAAACCGTCCCCGTCCCCTATCCCTAAACCTGACCCTAACTCTAATCCTTACCCGAAGCCTTACCCTAACCCGTCCCCTAATCCTAAACCGTACGCTAACATTAACACGTAACATAACACGTACGCTCACCCTAAAACGTTGTCGTACCCTAACCAGTCCCCTAAACCGTCTCCGTCCCCTAAAACAAACCCTAACCCTAACCCTTACCCGAAGCCTTACACTAAACCGTCCCCTAATCCTAACCCGTACGCTAACACTAACTGGTACCGTAACACGTACGCTCACCCTAAACATTTGTCGTAACATAACCTGTCTCCTAAACCGTCCCCTTCCCTAACCCTAAACCTAACCCTAATCCTAACCGGTCCCCTAAACCGTCCTCGTCCCCGTCCCCTAACCCTAAGCCTAACCCTAACGCTAACCCTTACCCGAAGCCTTACCCTAACCCGTCCCCTAATCCTAACCCGTACGCTAACTCTAACCCGTACCCTAACATGTACGTTTACCCTAAACCATTGTCGTACACTAACCTGTCCCCTAAACCGTCCCGGTCCCCTAACCCTAACCCTAACCCTAATCCTAACCAGTCCCCTAAACTGTCACCGTCCCCGTCCCCTAACCCTAAGACTAAACCTAACGCTAACACTTACCCGAAGCCTTACACTAACCCGTACCATAATCCTAAACCGTACGCTAACACTAACCCATACCCTAACACGTACGCTCACCCTAACCCTTTGTCATACTCTAACCTGTCCCCTAAACCGTCCCCTTCCCCTAATCCTAACCCTAACCATAACCCTAACCATAACCCTTACCCGAAGCCTTACCCAAACCCGTCTCCTAATCCTAAGCCGTACGCTAACACTAACCCGTACCCTAACACGTACGCTCACCCTAAACCGTTGTCGTATCCTAACCTTTCCCCTAAACCGTCTCCGTCCCCTAACCCTAACACTAACCCAAACCCTAACCCTAACCCTTACACGAAGCCTTACCCTAACCCATCCCCTAATCCTAACCCGTACGCTAACACTAACCCGTACCCTAACACGTACGCTCACCCTAAACCTTTGTCGTACCCTAACCTGTCCCCTAAACCGTCCCCGTCCCCTAACCCTAACCGTAAACCTAACCCTAAACCTTTCCTGAAGCCTTACCCTAACCCGTCCCCAATCCTAACCCGTACACTAACACTAAACCATACACTAACATCTACACTCACCCTAAAACGTTGTCGTATCCTAAACTGTCCCCGAAACCCTCCCCGTCCCCTAACCCTAACCCTAAACCTAACCCTAAACCTTACCTGAAGCCTTACACAAACCCGTCCCCTAATCCTAACCCGTACGCTAACACTAAACGGTACCCTAATACCTTCACTCACCCTAAAATGTTGTCGTATCCTAACCTGTCCCCTAAACCGTCCCCGTCCCCTAACCCTAACCCTAACACTAACCCTAACCCTTACCCGAAGCCCTAACCTAACCCATAGGCTAACAGTAAACCGTAGCCTAACACGTACGATCACCGTAAACCTTTGTCGTACCATTACCTGTCCCCTAAACTGTCCCCGTCCCCGTCCCCTAATCCTAACGCTAACCCTAACCCTAACACTTACCCGAAGCCATACCCTAACCCGTCCCCTAATCCTAACCCTTACCCTAACACGTACGCTCACCCTAAACCATTGTCGTACCCTAAACTGTGACCTACACCGTCCCCGTCCCCGTCCCCGTCCCCTAACCCTAACCCTAAGCCTAAACTTTACCCGAAGCCTTACCCTAACCCGTCCCCTAATCCTAACCCGTACGCTAACACCTACGCTCACCCTAAACCGTTGTTGTACCCTAACCTGTCCCCTAAACTGTCCCCATCCCCTAACCCTAACCCTAACCCTAACCCTAAACCTTACCGGAAGCCTTACCCTAACCCATCCCCTAATCCTAACCCGTACGCTAACACTAACACATACCCTAACACGTACGCTCACCCTAAACCGTTGTCGTACCCTAACCTGTCCCCTAAACCATCCCCGTCCCCTAACCCTAACAATAACCCTAAACCTAAACCTTACCCGAAGCCTTACCTAAACCCGTCCCATAATCCTAACCCGTACGCTAACACTGATCCGTACCCTAACACGTACCCTCACCCTAAATCTTTGTCATACAATAACCTGTCCCTTAAACCGTCCCCATCCGCTAACCCTAACCCTAACCCTAAACCTAACCCTTACCCGAAGCCTTACCCTAATCCGTCCCCTAATCCTAACCCTTACGCTAACACTAACCCATACCATAACACGTACGCTCACCCTAAACCGTTTTCGTACCCTAACCTGTCCCCTAAACCGTCCCCGTCCCCCAACCCTAACCCTAACCCTAATCCTTACCCGAAGCCTTAAACTAACCTGTCCCCTAATCCTAACTGGTACGCTAACACTAACCCGTACCCTAACACGTACGCTCACCCTAAACGGTTGCGGTACCCTAAACTGTCACCTAAACCATCCCCGTCCGTCCCCTAACCCTAACCCTAACACTTACCCGAAGCCTTACCCTAAACCGTCCCCTAATCCTAACCCGTACGTTAACACTAAACCTTACCCTAACATGTACAATCACCCTAAACCGTTGTCGTACCCTAACCTGTCCCTTAAACCGTCCCCATCCCCTAACCCTAACACTAACCCTAACCCTAACCCTAACTATTAACCGAAGACTTCCCCTAACCCATCCCGTAATCCTAACCCGGACCCTAACACTAACCCGTACCCTAATACGAATGCTCAACCTAAACCGTTTTCATACCCCAACCTGTCCCCTAAAGAGTCCCCATCACCTAACCCTAACCCTAACCCTTACCCTTACCCGAATCCTTACCCAAACCCGGCCCCTAATCCAAACTCGTACGCTAAAACTAAACCATACCCTAACATGTACGCTCACCCTAAAAAGTTGTCGTACCCTAACCTGTCACCTAAACCATCCCCGTCCCCTAACCCTAACACTAACCCTAACCGGTCCCCTAAACCATACCCGTCCCCGTCCCCTGACCCTAACCCTAACGCTAACCCTTACCCGAAGCCTTACACTAACCCGTCCCCTAATCCTAACCCGTACGCTAACACTAACCCGTACCCTAACACGTACGCTCACCCTAAATCGTTGTCGTATCCTAACCTTTCCCTTAAACCATCCCCGTCCCCTAACCCTAACACTAACCCTATCCCTAAACCTAACCCTTACCAGAAGCCTTACCCTAACCCGTCCCCTAATACTAAGCCGTACGCTAATACTAAACAGTACCCTAACACGTACACTCACCCTAAAACGTTGTCGTACCCTAACCTGTCCCCTAAACCGTCCCAGTCCACTAACCCTAACCCTAAACCTAACCCTAACCCTAACCCTTACCCGAATCCTTACCCTAACCCGTCCCCTAATCCTAACCGATACGCTAACACTAACCCGTACCCTAACACTTACGCTCACAGTAAAACATTGTCGTACACTAACCTGTCCCCTAAACCGTCCCGGTCCCATAACCCTAACCCTAACCCTAAACCTAACCCTTACCCGAAGCCTTACACTAACCCGTCACCTAATCCTTATTCGTACGCTAACACTAACCCATACCTTAACACGCACGCTAACCCTAAACTGTTGTCGTACCCTAACATGTCCCCTAAACCGTCCCTGTCCCCTAACCCTAACCCTAACACTAACCCTAAACCTAACCCTTACCTGAAGCCTTACCCTAAACCATCCCCTAATCCTAACCCGTACGCTAACACTAACCCATACCCTAACACGTACGCCGACCCTAAACCGTTGTCGTACCCTAAACTGTCCCCTAAACTGTCCCCATCCCTTAATCCTAACCCTAAACCTTATCCGAAGGCTTACCCTAACCAGTCCCCTAATCCTAACCCGTACGCTAACACTAACCCGTACCGTAACACATACGCTAACCCTAAACCGTCGTCGTACCCTAACCTGTCCCCTAAACCGTCCCCATCCCCTAACCATAACCATAATCCTAACCCTTACCTGAAGCCTTACCCTAACCCGTCCCCTAATCCTAACCCGTACGCTAACACTAACCCGTACCCTAATGTAGGCTCACCCTACACCGTTTTCGTACACTAACCTGTCCCCTAAACAGTCCCCGTCCCCTAATCCTAACCCTAACCCTAACCCTAAACCTAACGCATACCCGAAGCCTTACACTAACCCGTCCCCTAACCCTAACCCGTACGCTAACACTAACCCGTACCCTAACACGTACGCTCACCCTAAAACATTGTCATACCCTAACCTGTCCCCTAAACCGTCCCCTAACCCTAACCCTAACACTAACCCTTACCTGAAGCCTTACACTAAACTGTCCCCTAATCCTAACCCGTACGCTAACACTAACCCGTACCCTAACAGGTACCCTCACCCTAAACCGTTGTCGTACCCTAACTTGTCACCTAAACTGTCCTCGTCCCCTAACCCTAACCCTAACCCTAACCCTAACCCTAACACTTACCCGAAGCCTTACCCTAACCCATCCTCTAATCCTAACCCGTACATTAACACTAAACCTTACCCTAACATGTACAATCACCCTAAACCGTTGTCGTACCCTAACCTGTCCCCTAAACCGTCCCCATCCCCAACCCTAACAATAACCCTAACCCTAACCCTGACATTTAACCGAAGCCTTCCTCTAACACGTCCCGTAATCCTAACCCGTACCCTAACACTAACCCGTACCCTAACACGTATGCTCAACCTAAACCGTTTACGTACCCCAACCTGTCCCCTAAACAGTCCCCATCCCCAAACCCTAACCCTAACCCTAACCCTTACCCTTACCCGAATCCTTACACAAACCCGTCCCCTAATCCTAACACGTACGCTAAAACTAAACCATACCCTAACACGTACGCTCACCCTAAACCGTTGTCGTAGCCTAACCTGTCACCTAAACCGTCCCCGTCTCCTAACCCTAACCCTAACCCTAACCGGTCCCCTAAACCGTCCCCGTCCCTGTCCCCTGACCCTAACCCTAACGCTAACCCTTACCTGAAGCCTTACACTAACCCGTCCCCTAATCCTAACCCATACGCTAACACTAACCCGTACCCTAACACGTACGCTTACCCTAAAACATTGTCGTACCCTAACCTGTCCCCTAAACCGTCCCTGTCCCCTAACCCTAACCCTAACCATAACAATAACCCTTACCCGAAGCCTTAACGTAACCCGTCCCCTAATCCTAACCCGTACGCTAACACTAACCCATACCTTAACACGTACGCTCACCCTAAACCGTTTTCGTAACCTAACGTGTCCCCTAAACCGTCCCCGTCCCCTAATACTAACCCTAACTATAACCCATCCCTAACCCTTACCCGAAGCCTTACCCTAACACATTCCCTAATCCTAACCCGTACGCTAACACTAACCCGTACCCTAACACGTACGCTCACCCTAAACCGTTTTGGTACCCTAACATGTCCCATAAACCGTCCCCGTCCCCTAACCCTAAACCTATCCCTAACCCTAACCCTTACCCGAAGCCTTACCCTAACCCGTCCCCTAATCCTAACCCGTACGCTAAAACTAACCCACACCCTAACACGTACGCTCACCCTAAACCGTTGTCGTACCCTAACCTGTCCCCTAAACCGTCCCCACCCCCTAACCCTAACCCTAACCCTAACCCTTACCCGCAGCCTTACCCTAACCCGTGCCCTAAACCTAACCCGTACACTAACACTAACCAGGACTCTAACATGTACGCTTAACCTAACCCCTTGTCGTACACTAACCTGTCCCCTAAACTGTCCCCGTCCTCTAATCCTAACCCTAACCCTAAACCTAACCCTAGCCCTTACCCTAAGCCTTAGGCTAACCCATCCCCTAATCCTAACCCGTACGATAACAGTAACCCGTACCCTAACACGTACGCTCACCCTAAATCGTTGTCATAACCTAACCTGTCCCCTAAACCGTTGCCGTCCCCTAACCCTAACCCTAACCCTAACCCTAACCATAACCCTTACCCGAACCCTTACCCTAACCCGTCCCCTAATCCTAACCTGTATGCTAACACTAAACCGTACCCTAACACGTACGCTCACCCTAAAATATTGTCATACCCTAACCTGTCCACTAAAACATCCACGTCCCCTAAACCTAAACCTAACCCTAACCCTAACCCTAAACCTAACACGAACCCTTACGCGAAGCCTTACACTAACCCGTTCCCTAATCCTAACCCGTACGCTAACACTAACCCGTTCCCTAACATGTACGCTCACCCTAAAGAGTTGTCGAACTCTAACCGGTCCCCTAAATCGTCCCCATCCCCTAACCCTAACCCTAACCCTAACCTATACCATAAACCGTCCCCGTGCCCGTCCCCTAACCCTAACCCTAACCCTAAACTTAACCCTTACCCGAAGCCTTACCCTAACCCGTCCCCTAATGCTAACCCGTACGCTAACACTAACCCGTACCCTAACATGTACACTCACCCTATGCCGTTGTCGTACCCTAACCTGTCCCCTAAACCGTCCCCCTCCCCTAACCCTAACCCTAACCCTAAACCTAACCCTTACACGAAGCCTTACCGTAACCCGTCCCCTAATCCTAACCCGTATGCTAACACTAACCCGTACCCTGACACGTACGCTCACCCTAAACCGTTGTCGTAACCGAACCTGTCCCCTAAACCGTCCCCGTCCCCTAATCTTAACCCTATCCTTAAACCTAAACCTTACTCGAAGCCTTACCCTAACCCGACCCTTAATCCTAACCCGTAGGCTATCACTAACCCATACCCTAACACGTACACTCACCCTAAATCATTGTCGTACCCTAACCTGTCCCCTCAACCGTCCCCATCCCCTAACCCTAACCCTAACCCTTACCCAAAACCTTACCGTAACCCGTCCCCTAATTCTAAACAGTACGCTGACACTAACCCATACCCTAACACGTACGCTCACCCTAAACCGTTGTTGTAACCTAACCTGTCCCCTAAACCGTCCCTGTCCCCTATCCCTAACCCTAACCTTAACTCTAACCCTAACCCTTACCCGAAGCCTTACCCTAACCCGTCCCCTATTCCTAACCCGTACGCTAACACTAACCCATACCCTAACACGTACGCTAACCCTAAACCGTTGTCATACCCTAACCTGTCCCCTAAACCGTCCCCGTCCCCTAAACCTAACCTTAACCCTAACCCTAACCCTTACCCAAAGCCTTACCCTAACCCGTCCCCTAATCCTAACCCCTATGCTAACAATAACCCATACCCTAACACGTACGCTAACCCTAAACCATTGTCGTACCCTATCCTGTCCCCTAAACCGTCCCGATCCTCTAACCCTAACCCTAACCCTATCCCTAACCCTTACCCGAAGCCTTACACTAACCCGTCACCTAATCCTAACCCGTACGCTAACACTAACCCGTACCCTAACACATACGCTCACCCTAAATCATTGTCGTACCCTAACCTGTCCCCTAAACCGTCCCCGTCCCCTAACCCTAACCCTAACCCTAACCCTTACACGAAGCTTTACCCTAACCCGTCCCCTAATCCTAACCCGTATGCTAACACTAACCCGTACCCTAACACGTACGCTCACCCTAAACCGTGGTCGTACCCTAACCTGTCCCCTACACTCTACCCGTCCCCTAACCCTAACCCTAACCCTAACCCTGTCCCTTACCCGAAGACTTACCCTAACCCGTACCCTACTCCTAACCCGTACGCTAACACTAACCCGTACCCTAACACGTACGCTCACCCTAAACCGTTGTCGTACCCTAACCTGTCCCCTAAACCGTCCCCGTACCCTAACCATAACCCTTACCCTAACCCCAACACTAACCTTTACCCGAAGCCTTACCCTAAACCCTCCCCTAATCCTAACCCGCACGCAAACACTAACCCGTACCCTAACATGTACGCTCACCCTAAACCGTTGCCGTACCCTAACCTGTCCCCTAAACCTTCCCCGTCCCCTAAACCTAACCTTAACCCTAACCCTAACCCTTACCTGAAGCCTTACCCTAACCCGTCCCCTAATCCTAACCTGTACGCTAACACTAAACCGTACTGTACCACGTACGCTCACCCTTAACCGTTGTCGTACCCTATCCTGTCCCCTAAACTGTCCCTGTCCCCTAACTCTAACCCTAACCCTTACCCGAAGACTTACCCTAACCCATCCCCTAATGCTAACCCGTATGTTAACACTAACCCGTACCCTAACACGTACGCTCACCCTAAACCGTTGTCTTACCTAACCCGTCCCCTAAACCTTCCCCGTCCCATAACCCTAACCCTAACCCTTACCCGAAGCCTTACCCTAACCAGTCCCCTAATCCTAACCCGTACACTAACACTAACCTGTACCCTAACATGTACGCTCACCCTAAACCGTTGTCCTACCCTAACCTGTCCCCTAAACCCTCCCCGTCCCCTAACCCTAACCCTAACCCTAACCCTAACCCTTACCCGAAGCCTTACCCTAACACGTCCCCTATACCTAATCCGTACGCTAACACTAACCCGTACCCTAACACCTATGCTCACCCTAAACCGCTGTGGTATCCTAACCTTTTCCCTAATCCGTCCCCGTCCCATAATGCAAAACCTAAATCTTTACAGATGCCTGTCCCTAAACCATCCCCAAATCCTAACCCATACGCTAACACTAAACTGTACCCTAACACGTAGGCTCACCCTAAATCGCTGTCGTACCCTAATCTGTACCCTAAACCGTCCCTTTCCCCAACCCTATCCCTCACCCTAACACTTACACGAAGCCTTACTCTAACCTGTCCCCTAATCCTAACCCAAATGCTAACACTGACCAGTACCCTAACATGTACGCTCACCCTAAAGCATTGTTGTACCCTAACCTGTACCCTAACACGTCCTCATCCACTAACCCTAACTCTAACACTTACCTGAAGCCTTACCCTAACACATCCCCTAATCCTAAACCATGCGCTAACACTAACCCATACCCTAACTCGTACGATCACACTAAACCGTTGTCGTACACTAACCTGTACTCTAAACCTTCCCTGTCCCCTAACCCTAACCCTAATCCTTACCGGAAAAGTTACCCTAACCCGTCCCCTAATCCTAACCCGTATGCTAACATTTACACCTACCCTAACTTGTATGCTCAATGAAAACCGTTGTCATACACTAACCTGTACCTAAACAGTCCCTGTCCCATAACCCTAACCCTAACCCTTATCCAAAGCCTTACCCTCACCCGTCACCTAAGCCTAACTGGTACGCTAACACTAACACATACCCTAACATGTACACTCACCCTAAACCATTGTCTTCCCCAAACCTGTACCTTAAATCGTCCCTGGCCCTGTCCCCTAACATTAACCATAACCCTAACCCTTACCCGAAGCCTTATCCTAACCCGTCCCCTAATCCTAATCCGTACGCCAACACTAATCCATACCCTTACACCTACGCTCACCTTAAATCGTTGTTGTACACTAAATTGTACCCTAAGCCGTTCCCATTCCCTAACCTAATCCCTAACCCTAACCATAAACCTAATCATTACCCGAAGCCTTAGTCTAAACTGTCCCCTAATCCTAAACCGTATGCTAGCACTAACACATACCCTAACATGTACACTCAACCTAAACTGCTGTCGTATTCTAACCTATACCCTAAACGGTTCCCATCCCCTAACCCTAACCCTAACCCGACGTCTTACCCTATCCCTTCCACTAATCATGGACCATACACTAACACTAAACCTTACCCTAACATGTATTCTCACACTAACACATTGTGGTACCCTAACCTGTACCTTGAACCGTCTCCATCTCCTAACCCTAACCCTAACCCTAACCCTTACCCTAAGCCTTACCCTAACCAGTCCCCTAATTCTAACCCATATGCTAACACTAACCTGTGCCCTAACATGTATGCTCACCCTAAACTGTTGTCGTACCCTAACCTGTACCCTAAACCGTCCCTGTCCCTGTTCCCTAACACTAACACATACCCGAATCATGTCTCTAAACCTTACACTAATCCTAACCCTTATGGTAGCACTAACATGTACCCTAAAACATACGCTCACCCTAAACTTTTGTCATTCCCTAACCTGTATCCTAAATGGTCCCAGTCCCCTAACAATAACCCTAAACCTAAACCTAAACCTAACCCTTACGTGAAGCTTTACCCTAACCCGTCCCTTAATCCTAACCCGTACGCTAATACTAACCCATAACCTAACACGTACGCTCACCCTAATTCATTGTCATACCCTAACCTGTACCATAAATCGTCGTTGTCCCCAACCTCAAACCGTTTCCCGAAACCTTATACTAACCCTTCCCCTAATCCTAACCCGTAAACTAACACTAACATGTACCCTAACACTTACGCTCACCCTATACCGTTGTCATACCTTAAATTGTACCCTAAACTGTCCCCATCCCCTAACCCTAACCCTAACCCGAACCCTTACCCAAAGCCTTACGCTAACCCATCGGTAATCCTAACACGTACGCTATCACTAACCTGTATCCTAACATGTACACTCACACTAAACAATTGTCGTACCCTATCCTGTACCCTAAAACGTCCCCATCCCCTAAACCTAAACTTAAGCCTTAGCCGAAGCCTTACCCTAACACCTCCCATAATCCTAACCCGTTTGCAAACACTAACCCATACCTTAACACGTGTAGTCAACCTAAACTGTTGTCATACACTAAACTGTAGCCTACATACACTAAACTGTACCCTAACACGTAGGCTCACCCTAAATCGCTGTCATACCCTAACCTGTACCCTAAACCGTCCCTGCTGTCGTATTCTAACCTATACCCTAAACGGTTCCCATCCCGAACCCTAAATCTTACCCTTACCCGAAGTCTTACCTTAACCCGTCCCATAATCCGAAACTGTACGCTAACGCTAACCCATACCCTATCACGTACACTCACCCTAAACCGTTGTCATACCCTAACCTGTAACAAAAACCGTCCCCATCCCCTAACCTTAACCCTAACTCTTATCCGAAACCTTACCCTAACACGTCCTCTAATCTTAACCCATACGCTAACACTAACCCATAGCCTAAAATGTACGCTCAACCAAAACTCTTGTTTTACCCTACACTGTACCCTAAACCGTCCCCATCCCCTAACCCTAACACTTTCCCTAAACCTTACAGTAACCCGTCCCCTAATCTAAACCCGTACGCTAACACTAACTCTTACTCTAACTGCTATGCTCACCCTAAACCTTTGTCTTACACTAACCTGTACCCTAAACCGTCCCTGTCTCCATCCCCTAACCCTAACCCTAACCCTACCCCTAACCCTTACCTGAAGCCTTACCCTAACCCATCCCCTAATCCTAAACTGTACGCTAACCCTAACCAATACCCTAACACATACGCAGACCCTAAACCATTGTCCTACCATGATCTGAACCGTAAACCATCCCTGTGCCCTAACCCTAACTCTAAACCTAACCCTTTCCCAAAGCATTACACTAACCCGTCCACTAATCCTAACCCATACACTAACATGAACCCATCCCCTAACATATATGTTCTACTTAATTAGTTGTCGTACCCCAACCTGTATCCTAAACCTTCCCCATACCCTAACCCTAAACTTAACACTAACCCTTACCCGAAGCCTTACCCTAACACGTCATCTAACCCTAAACCGTACGCTAACACTAATACGTACCCTAACTGTTACGCTCACCCAAAAATGTTGTCGTACCTAACCTGTACACTAAACCATTCCCGTCCCCTAACCCAAATGCTAAAACTAACCCTTACACTAAACCTTACCCTAACCCTTCCCCTAACCCTAACCCGTACACTAACACTATCCCGTACTCTAATACATACGCTCACCCTAAACCTTACCCGTCCCCTGAGCCTAACCCTAAACCTAACCCTTACCCAAAGCCGAACCCTAACGCATCCCCTATTCCTAACCAGTTCACTTACACTAAACCATACCCAAACACGTACGCTCCCCTAAACCATTGTTGTACCCTAACATGTACCCTAAACCATCCCCTTCCCCTAACCCTACCCCTAACACTTATGCGAAGACTTACCCTAACCCGTCCCCTATTCCTAGCCCATACAGTGACACTAACCATTACCGTAACACGTATGCTCACCCTAAACCGTTTTCGTACCCTAACCTTTACCCGAATCCGTCCCTGTCCATTAACCCTAACCCTAAACCTTACGTGAAGCCTTACCTTAACCTGTCTCCTAAAGTTAATCCATACACTAACACTAATCCGTACCCTCACACCTATGCTCACCCTAAGTTGTTGTAGTAATATAACCTGTACCTTAAACCATCCCCATCCCCAAACCCTAACCCTAACCCCAACCCAGAGCACTTCCTCTTATGGTTCTTTACCTTAGGGAAATGAAATCAAAAAGACACATCTATGCCAAAGTTTGGGATGGCTCCTTTTACAAGAACCTCGTCTATGATACAAGTTAAATATCCCAGAAAGTGAAATTTGGATAAAGAATTAGTGGTACTTACCTACAACTGAATATCACTCAGCAATGAAATCTATGTCTTCAGGTCCAAAGCAACATAATGAGTGGATTCAGGTATGATGATTCTAAGTGAAATAAGTCACACAGAAAAAGAAACATCATAAGATGTCACTAATACACGGAACTTAATCTTGGCTACACATGAACTGAATTACAAAACAGAACAGGGTCTCAAATTTAGAAAACCTACTTATGCTTGCTTAATGGGAAAGGTGGGTTGGGCTGCTGCATAAAACCAGAGACTGAAATTAGCACACATACCGTTCCTAAAACAAATATGTAATAGAATAGACCTACTCCTTGCTCAACGAAATGGACTTGACACCCCATATTCAAGACCTAGGAATATACCTGACTAGTAAGAATCTAAAAACCTATGGATTTATATGTCCCCGTAAGAGAATCAAGCGTGTGTACAGCAGCATAAACGCAGCAGTGAAAATCATCTAAATCCCATTATCAATATAAATTTCAAGAAAAACCACAATAACAGAGAAATACAGAACAATTCTTAAATATTTCAATCAGGGCTAGTGATGCAACCTGGATTCAGCACATCTACACCTAGAGCTGGGTGACACATAAGGCAGAACACTTGGGCTCATTGGTTTGTTGAGGTTCGGTGAGCAAAAGCAGACCCTTTGAAGTCATACTGCATGGTACCTATTCCATGAGGCCCAACTGTCCAGGTTAAATGGATTCTTCTTTCAGCTAAAAAATGCACGGGGAGCCCAGAATATTGTCCACTGTGTGATCTAGAAACGTTTTTAAAGGCATCTCAAATTTCATTCCCTTGTACTCGGGCTCGGCATTCCAGATGCTTTACTAACACTCACCCAACTAGGTGAGTCGTTGCCTTTAACCTCCTGTTTGGCCCAGTTTGCAATTTCTGCGGAAGATGAACAGGAATAGGGAGAACCAATGAGAAAGTAGCTGTAGATGTTTGGAAGGGCAAATTTAAGTCTCATTTCCCAACAGGAAGATGAATTAACCAAATGCTCAGCATACACTGCCGGAACCAGATTAGGGTCTGAAGCTATCTTGCGGTTTTGCAGTCAGCTCACAAGAAAGCGAGTTGGAGAAAGGAGCTCAGGGACACTGTAATTCACAAACCTGCACAGTTATAAGTGACAGCAATCATCCAAAATTATATTGAAGTAAGGCTGCGAAGAGGACTTGAAAGTGAGGCAGAATTGCAGGAAACCAATCTGGGAGGAAGACTGGAGTTGCATTTAAAACATAGGAAAACAGGCAGAACGAGGACAATGATGCACTTGGACAAAAAGTGCGTATGCGATTTTTCCTGAATATATATATTCAGGAAAAAATGCATACGCACTTTTTGGCCAACCAAGCAAGCCTGTAAAGGAAATCTGCACTACAATGAAATCTCACTGCCCCCCCGGGCAAAAGGGCCTTCTGAAAAAAGTGTAAAATCCAGAAAGGTAGGACAGGATATGGAGAACAGGGAGCCTTGTTATGCTGAATGGCAGGATGTAAATTGCCAACAGCCACCCTGGAGAAGTGTATGGTGTTTCCTGAAACACGTAAGAAATAAAGCAACACAGCCTATGGCAATTGCACTTATGGTCTTATTGCTTAGGGAAATTAAAATCAAAAACAGAGAGCCACCCCAAAGTTTGGGACGGCTGTGTTCCCAAGAAGCTCGTCGACAGTACCAGGTAAATATCCCAGAAAGCAAAAAATGGTTAAAGAAGTTGTGGCACGTACGTGCAATGCAATATCACTCAGCAATGAAATCTGTGTCATCAGGCCCGTAGCGGCATAGTAAGTGGATGCAGGTACGGTGACTCTACATGAACTACATCACACAGAAATAGAAACATCATAAGATATCACTAATACACGGAATGTAAACTTGACTACACATGAACTGAATTACAAAACAGAACAGGGTCGCAAATTTAGAAAATCAACTAGTGCTTGCTTATGGGGAAAGGTGCCTTGGGGTGCTGCATAAAACCAGAGACTGAAATTAGCACAGATAACATTCCATAAGCCAAATATGTAATAGACAACACCTACTCCTTGCTCAACGAAATGGACTCAACACCACTTATTCAACGCCTAGGAATATACCTGACTAGGAAGAATCTTAAAACCCATGGATTTATATGTTTCCGTAAGAGAATCAATCGTGTGTACAGCGGCATAAACGCAGCAGTGAAAATCCGATAAATACCATTATGAAAATAAATTTCAAAAACAAAACACAAAGACAGTGAAATAGAGAGCAATTCTTAAATAATTCACTCAGGGCATGTGATGCAACCAGGATTTAACACATCTACACCCAGAGCTGGTTGAGACATAAGGCTGGACACTTCAGGCTGATAGCATTGGTGAGTTTCGGTGAGCAAATGCAGACCCTTTGAAGTCATACTGCATGGTACCTATTCCATGAGTCCCAACTCTCCAGGTTCAAGGGATTCTTCCTCTAGCTAAAACATGCATGGGAAACCCACAGTATGGTCCACCGTGTGATTGGGAAACGATTTAAAATGCATCTCAGTTTTCGTATCCTGGTCCTCGGGTTCACCATTCCAGATGCTTTACTAACACTCTCCCCGCTTGGAGAGTCAGTGCCTTTAACCTCCTGTTTGGCACAGCTTGCAATTTCTGTGCAAGATGAACAGGAATAGGGAGAACCAATGAGAGACTAGCTATAGGTGTCTGCACGGGCAAATGTAACGCTCATTTCCCAACAGGAAGAGGAATTAACCAAAGGCTCAGTGTGCCCTGCCGGAAACAGATTAGGGCCTGAAGCAATCCTGCGGTTTTGTGCCCAGCTCACAAGAAAGCGAGTTGAAGAAAGGAGCTCAGTGGCACTGTAATTCACAAACCTGCAGAGTTATAAATGACAGCTATCCTCCAAAAATATATTGAAGTAAGCCTGCGAAGGGGACTTGAAAGCGGGGAGAATTTCAGGAAAACGATTGCAGGGGGTAGACTGGAATTGCCCTGAAAGCATAGGAAAAAAGGCAGAACGTCGAAAATGATGCACTTGGCCAAAAAGGGCGTATGCGTTTTTTCCCGAACATATTCAGGAAAAAACGCATACGCCCTTTTTGGAAAACCAAGAAAGCCTGTAAAGGAAATCTGCACTACAATGAAGTCTCACTGCCCCCCTGGCAAAAGGGCCAACTGAAAAAAGTGTAAAATCCAGAAAGGTAGGATAGGATATGGAGAACAGGGAGCCTTGTTATGCTGATTGGCAGGATGTAAATTGCCAGCAGCCACCCTGGAGAAGTGTATGGTGTTTCGTGAAACACGTAAGAAACAAAGCAACACAGCCTATGGCACTTCCACTTATGGTCCTATAGCTTACGGAAATGAAAATAAAAAACAGACAGCCACCCCGATATTTGGGACGGCTGTGTTCACAAGAAGCTCGTCTACAGTATCAGGTAAATATCCCAGAAAGCAAAAAATGGATAAAGAAATTGTGGCACGTACGTACAATGCAATATCACTCAGCAATGAAATCTGTGTCATCAGGCCCATAGCGGCATAGTGAGTGGATGCAGGTACGGTGATTCTACGCGAACTACGTCACACAGAAAAAGAAACATCATAAGATATCACTAATACACGGAATGTAAACTTGACTACACATGAACTGAATTACAAAACAGAACAGGGTCTCAAATTTAGAAAACCAACTAGTGCTTGCTTATGGGGAAAGGTGCGTTGGGGTGCTGCATAAAACCAGAGACTGAAATTAGCACAGATAACTTTCCATAAGCCAAATACGTAATAGACAGGACCTACTCCTTGCTCAACGAAATGGACCCAACACCACATATTCAACGCCTAGGAATATACCTGACTAGGAAGAATCTTAAAACCCATGGATATATATGTCTCCGTAAGAGAATCAAGCGTGTGTACAGCGGCCAAAACACAGCAGTGAAAATCCGATAAATCCCATTATCCAAATAAATTTCGAAAACAAAACACAAAGACAGTGAAATAGAGACCAATTCTAAAATAATTCACTCAGGGCATGTGATGCAACCCGGATTGACCACATCTACACCCAGAGCTGGTTGAGACATAAGGCTGGACACTTCAGGCTGATAGCATTGGTGAGTTTCGGTGAGCAAATGCAGACCCTTTGAAGTCATACTGCATGGTACCCATTCCGTGGGTCCCAACTCTTCAGGTTCAAGGTATTCTTCCTCCAGCTAAAACATGCATGGGAAACCCAGAGTATCGTCCACCGTGTGATTGGGAAACGATTTAAAATGCATCTCAGTTTTCGTATCCTGGTCCTCGGGTTCACCATTCCAGATGCTTTACAAACACTCTCCCCGCTTGTAGAGTCAGTGCCTTTAACCTCCTCTTTGGCACAGCTTGCAATTTCTGTGCAAGATGAACAGGAATAGGGAGAACCTATGAGAGACTAGCTGTAGGTGTCTGCACGGGCAAATGTAACGCTCATTTCCCACCAGGAAGAGGAATTAACCAAAGGCTCAGCGTGCCCTGCTGGAAACAGATTAGAGCCTGAAGCAATCCTGCGGTTTTGTGCCCAGCTCACAGGAAAGCGAGTTGAAGAAAGGAGTTCAGGGGCACTGTAATTCACAAACCTGCAGAGTTATAAATGACAGCTATCTTCCAAAAGTATATTGAAGTAAGCCTGTGAAGGGGACTTGAAAGCGGGGCAGAGTTTCAGGAAAACGATTGCAGGGGGTAGACTGGATTTGCCCTGAAAGCATAGGAAAAGAGGCACAACGTCGACAATGATGCACTTGGCCAAAAAGGGCGTATGCGTTTTTTTCCTGAATATATTCAGGAAAAAAACGCATACGCCCATTTTGGCCAACCAAGCAAGCCTTTAAATGAAATTTGCACTACAATGGAATCTCACTGCCCCCCCCCCGGGCAAAAGGGCCATCTGAAAAAAGTGTAAAATCCAGAAAGGTAGGACAGGATATGGAGAACAGGGAGACTAGTTATGCTGATTGGCAGGATGGAATTTGCCAACAGCCTCCCAGGAGAAGTGTATGGTGTTTCCTGAAACACGTAAGAAATGAAGCAACACAGCCTATGGTAATTGCACTTATGGTCCTATTGCTTAGGTAAATTAACATCAAAAACAGAGAGCCACCCCAAAGTTTGGGACGGCTGTGTTCCCAAGAAGCTCGTCTACAGTACCAGGTAAATATCCCAGAAAGCAAAAAATGGATAAAGAAGTTGTGGCACGTACGTGCAATGCAATATCACTCAGCAATGAAATCTGTGTCATCAGGCCCGTAGCGGCAGAGTGAGTGGTTGCAGGTATGGTGATTGTACGTGAACTACATCACACAGAAAAAGAAACATCATAAGATATCACTAATACACGGAATGTAAACGTGACTACACATGAACTGAATTACAAAACAGAACAGGGTCTCAAATTTAGAAAACCAACTAGTTCTTGCTTATGGGGAAATGTGCCTTGGGGTGCTGCATAAAACCAGAGACTGAAATTAGCACAGATAACTTTCCATAAGCCAAATATGT
This sequence comes from Phocoena phocoena, assembly GCF_963924675.1. Classification (NCBI taxonomy): domain Eukaryota; kingdom Metazoa; phylum Chordata; class Mammalia; order Artiodactyla; family Phocoenidae; genus Phocoena; species Phocoena phocoena. The sequence continues at coordinate 189,028 of NW_027077666.1, forward strand.
AATAGACAATACCTACTCCTTGCTCAACGAAATGGAACCAACACCACATATTCAATGCCTAGGAATATACCTGACTAGGAAGAATCTTAAAACCCATGGATATATATGTCTCCGTAAGAGAATGAAGCATGTGTACAGTGGCCAAAACGCAGAAGTGAAAATCGGATAAATCCCATTATCAAATTAATTTCGAAAACAAAACACAAAGATAGTTAAATAGAGAGCAATTCTTAAATATTTCGCTCAGGGCATGTGATGCAACCGGGATTGACCACATCTGCACCCACAGCTGGTTGAGACATAAGGCTGGACACTTCAGGCTGTTAGCATTGGTGAGTTTCGGTGAGCAAATGCAGACCCTTTGAAGTCATACTGCATGGTACCCATTCCATGGGTCCCAACTCTCCAGGTTCAAGGGATTCTTCCTCCAGCTAAAACATGCATGGGAAACCCAGAGTATCGTCCACCGTGTGATTGGGAAACGATTTAAAATGCATCTCAGTTTTCGTATCCTGGTCCTCGGGTTCACCATTCCAGATGCTTTACTAACACTGTCCCCGCTTGGAGAGTCAGTGCCTTTAACCTCCTGTTTGGCACAGCTTGCAATTTCTGTGCACGATGAACAGGAATAGGGAGAACCAATGAGAGACTAGCTGTAGGTGTCTGCACGGGCAAATGTAACGCTCATTTCCCAGCAGGAAGAGGAATTAACCAAAGGCTCAGCGTGCCCTGCTGGAAACAGATTAGTGCCTGAAGCAATCCTGCGGTTTTGTGCCCAGCTCACAAGAAAGCGAGTTGAAGAAAGGAGCTCAGGGGCACTGTAATTCACAAACTTGCAGAGTTATAAATGACAGCTATCCTCCAAACGTATATTGAAGTAAGCCTGCGAAGGTGACTTGAAAGTGGGGCAGAATTTCAGGAAAACGATTGCAGGTGGTAGACTGGAATTGCCCTGAAAGCATAGGAAAAGAGGCACAACATCGTCAATGATGCACTTGGCCAAAAAGGGCGTATGCGTTTTTTCCTCAATATATTCAGGAAAAAACGCATACGCCCTTTTTGGCCAACCAAGCAAGCCTGTAACGGAAATCTGCACTACAATGAAATCTCACTGCCCCCCCCCCCCCCCGGGAAAAGGGCCATCTGAAAAATGTGTAAAATCCAGAAAGGTAGGACAGGATATGGAGAACAGGGAGCCTTGTTATGCTGATTGGCAGGAGGTAACTTGTGAACAGCAACCCTGGAGAAGTGTATGGTGTTTCCTGAAACACCTAAGAAATAAAGCAACACAGCCTATGGCAATTGCACTTATGGTCCTATTGCTTAGGGAAATTAAAATCAAAAACAGAGAGCCACACCAAAGTTTGGGACGGCTGTGTTCCCAAGAAGCTCGTCTACTGTACCAGGTAAATATCCCAGAAAGCAAAAAATGGATAAAGAAGTTGTGGCACGTACGTGCAATGCAATATCACTCAGCAATGAAATCTGTGTCATCAGGCCCGTAGCGGCATAGTGAGTGGATGCAGGTATGGTGATTCTACGTGAACTACATCACACAGAAAAAGAAACATCATAAGATATCACTAATACACGGAATGTAAACTTGACTACACATGAACTGAATTACAAAACAGAACAGGGTCTGAAATTTAGAAAACCAACTAGTGCTTGCTTATGGGGAAAGGTGCCTTGGGGTGCTGCATAAAACCAGAGACTGAACTTAGCACAGATAACTTTCCATAAGCCAAATATGTAATAGACAATACCTACTCCTTGCTCAACGAAATGGACCCAACACCACATATTCAATGCCTAGGAATATACCTGACTAGGAAGAATCTTAAAACCCATGGATATATATGTCTCCGTAAGAGAATCAAGCATATGTACAGTGGCCGAAACGCAGGAGTGAAAATCGGATAAATCCCATTATCAAATTAATTTCGAAAACAAAACACAAAGACAGTGAAATAGAGAGCAATTCTTAAATAATTCACTCAGGGCATGTGGTGCAACCGGGATTGACCACATCTACACCCACAGCTGGTTGAGACATAAGGCTGGACACTTCAGGCTGTCAGCATTGGTGAGTTTCGGTGAGCAAATGCAGACCCCTTGAAGTCATACTGCATGGTACCCATTCCATGGGTCCCAACTCTCCAGGTTCAAGGGATTCTTCCTCCAGCTAAAACATGCATGGGAAACCCAGAGTATCGTCCACCGTGTGATTGGGAAACGATTTAAAATGCATCTAAGTTTTCATATCCTGGTCCTCGGGTTCACCCTTCCAGATGCTTTACTAACACTCTCCCCGATTGGAGAGTCAGTGCCTTTAACCTCCTCTTTGGCACAGCTTGCAATTTCTGTGCAAGATGAACAGGAATAGGGAGAAACAATGACAGACTAGCTGTAGGTGTCTGCACGGGCAAATGTAACGCTCATTTCCCACCAGGAAGAGGAATTAACCAAAAGCTCAGCGTGCCCTGCCGGAAACAGATTAGTGCCTGAAGCAATCCTGCGGTTTTGTGCCCAGCTCACAAGAAAGCGAGTTGAAGAAAGGAGCTCAGGGGCACTGTAATTCACAAACCTGCGGAGTTATAAATGACAGCTATCCTCCAAAAATATATTGAAGTAAGCCTGCGAAGGGGACTTGAAAGCAGGGCAGAATTTCAGGAAAACGATTGCAGGGGGTAGACTGGAATTGCCCTGAAAGCATAGGAAAAGAGGCACAACGTCGACAATGATGCACTTGGCCAAAAAGGGCGTATGCGTTTTTTCCTGAATATATTCAGGAAAAAACGCATACGCCCTTTTTGGCCAACCAAGCAAGCCTGTAAAGGAAATCTGCACTACAATGAAGTCTCACTGCCCACCGGGCAAAAGGGACATCTGAAAAAAGTGTAAAATCCAGAAAGGTAGGACAGGATATGGAGAACAGGGAGCCTTGTTATGCTGATTGGCAGGATGTAAATTGTGAACACCCACACTGGATAAGTGTATGGTGTTTCCTAAAACACGTAAGAAATAAAGCAACACAGCCTATGGCAATTGCCTTATGGTCCTATTGCTTAGGGAAATTAAAATCAAACACAGAGAGCCACCCCAAAATTTGGGACGGCTGTGTTCCCAAGAAGCTCGTCTACAGTACCAGGTAAATATCCCAGAAAGCAAAAAATGGAAAAAGAAGTTGTGTCACGTATGTGCAATGCAATATCACTCAGCAATGAAATCTGTGTCATCAGGCCTGTAGCGTCATATTGAGTGGATGCAGGTACGGTGACTCTACGTGAAATACGTCACACAGAAAAAGAAACATCATAAGATATCACTAATACACGGAATGTAACCTTGACCACACATGAGCTGAATTACAAAACAGAACTGGGTCACAAATTTAGAAAACCAACTAGTGCTTGCTTATGGGGAAAGGTGCCTTGGGGTGCTACATAAAACCAGAGACTGAAATTAGCACAGATAACATTCCATAAGCCAAATATGTAATAGAAAAGACCTACTCCTTGCTCAACGAAATGGACTCAACACCACATATTCAACGCCTAGGAATATACCTGACTAGGAAAAATCTTAAAACCCATGGATTTATATGTCTCCGTAAGAGAATCAAGCGTGTGTACAGTGGCATAAACGCAGCAGTGATAATCCGATAAATCCCATTATCAAAATAAATTTCAAAAACAAAACACAAAGACAGTGAAATAGAGAGCAAATTCTTAAATAATTCACTCAGGGCATGTGATGCAACCGGGATTGACCACATCTACACCCAGAGCTGGTTGAGACATAAGGCTGGACACTTCAGGCTGATAGCATTGGTGAGTTACGGTGAGCAAATGCAGACCCTTTGAAGTCATACTGCATGGTACCTATTCCATGGGTCCCAACTCTCCAGGTTCAAGGGATTCTTCCTCCAGCTAAAATATGCATGGGAAACCCACAGTATGGTCCACTGTGTGATTGGGAAACGAATTAAAATGCATCTGAGTTTTCGTATCCTGGTCCTCGGGTTCACCATTCCAGATGCTTTACTAACACTCTCCCAGCTGGGAGATTCAGTGCCTTTAACCTCCTGTTTGGCACAGCTTGCAATTTCTGTGCAAGATGAACAGGAATAGGGAGAACCAATGAGAGACTAGCTATAGGTGTCTGCACGGACAAATGTAACGCTCATTTCCCACCAGGAAGAGGAATTAACCAAAGGCTCAGCGTGCCCTGCCGGAAACAGTTTAGGGCCTGAAGCAATCCTGCGGTTTTGTGCCCAGCTCACAAGAATGCGAGTTGAAGAAAGGAGCTCAGCGGCACTGTAATTCACAAACCTGCACAGTTACAAATGACAGCTATCCTCCAAAAGTATACTGAAGTAAGCCTGCGAAGGGGACTTGAAAGCGGGGCAGAATTTCAGGAAAACGATTGCAGGGGGTAGAATGGAATTGCCCTGAAAGCATAGGAAAGAGACAGAACGTCGACAATGATGCACTTGGCCAAAAAGCGCGTATGCGTTTTTCCCTGAATGTATTCAGGAAAAAACGCATACGCCCATTTTGGCCAACCAAGCAAGCCTGTAAAGGAAATCTGCACTACAATGAAATCTCACTGCCCCCCGGGCAAAAGGGCCATCTGAAAAAAGTGTAAAATCCAGAAAGGTAGGACAGGATATGGAGAACAGGGAGCCTTGTTATGCTGATTGGCAGGATGTAAATTGTGAACAGCCACCCTGGAGAAGTGTATGGTGTTTCCTGAAACACGTAAGAAACAAAGCAACACAGCCTATTGCACTTCCACTTATGGTCCTATTCCTTACGGAAATTAAAATCAAAAACAGACAGACACTCCAATATTTGGGACGGTTGTGTTAACAAGAAGGTCGTCTACAGTATCAGGTAAATATCCCAGAAAGCAAAAAATGGTTAAAGAAGTTGTGGTACGTACGTACAATGCAATATCACTCAGCAATGAAATCTGTGTCATCAGGCCCGTAGCGGCATAGTGAGTGGATGCAGGTACGGTGATTCTACGTGAACTACGTCACACAGAAAAAGAAACATCATAAGATATCACTAATACACGGAATGTAAACTTGACTACACATGAACTGAATTACAAAACAGAACAGGGTCTGAAATTTAGAAAACCAACTAGTGCTTGCTTATGGGGAAAGGTGCCTTGGGGTGCTGCATAAAACCAGAGACTGAAATTAGCACAGATAACTTTCCATAAGCCAAATATGTAATAGACAAGACCTACTCCTTGCTCAACGAAATGGACCCAACACCACATATTCAACGCCTAGGAATATACCTGACTAGGAAGAATCTTAAAACCCATGGATATATATGTCTCCGTAAGAGAATCAAGCGTGTGTACACCGGCCAAAACGCAGCAGTGAAAATCCGATAAATCCCATTATCCAAATAAATTTCGAAAACAAAACACAAAGACAGTGAAATAGAGAGCAATTCTTAAATAATTCACTCAGGGCATGTGATGCAACCGGGATTGACCACATCTACACGCAGAGCTGGTTGAGACATAAGGCTGGACACTTCAGGCTGATAGCATTGGTGAGTTTCGGTGAGCAAATGCAGACCCTTTGAAGTCATACTGCATGGTACCCATTCCATGGGTCCCAAATCTCCAGGTTCAAGGGATTCTTCCTCCAGCTAAAACATGCATGGGAAACCCAGAGTATCGTCCACCGTGTGATTGGGAAAAGATTTAAAATGCATCTCAGTTTTCGTAACCTGGTCCTCGGGTTCACCATTCCAGTTCCTTTACTAACACTCTCCCCACTTGGAGAGTCAGTGCCTTTAACCTCCTCTTTGGCACAGCTTGCAATTTCTGTGCAAGATGAACAGGAATAGGGAGAACCAATGAGAGACTAGCTATAGGTGTCTGCACGGGCAAATGTAACGCTCATTTCCCACCAGGAAGAGGAATTAACCAAAGGCTCAGTGTGCCCTGCTAGAAACAGATTAGTGCCTGAAGCAATCCTGCGGTTTTTTGCCCAGCTCACAAGAAAGCGAGTTGAAGAAAGGAGCTCAGGGGCACTGTAATTCACAACCTGCAGAGTTATAAATGACAGGTATCTTCCAAAAGTATATTGAAGTAAGCCTGCGAAGGGGACTTGAAAGCGGGGCAGAATTTCAGGAAAACGATTGCAGGGGGTAGACTGGAATTGCCCTGAAAGCATAGGAAAAGAGGCACAACGTTGACAATGATGCACTTGGCCAAAAATGGCGTATGCGTTTTTACCTGAATATATTCAGGAAAAAACGCATACTCCCTTTTTGGCCAACCAAGCAAGCCTGTAAAGGAAATCTGCACTACAATGAAATCTCACTGCCCCCCTGGCAAAAGGGCCATCTGAAGAAAGTGTAAAATCCAGAAAGGTAGGACAGTATATGGAGAACAGGGAGCCTTGTTATGCTGATTGGCAGGATGTAAATTGTAAACAGCCACCCTGGAGAAGTGTATGGTGTTTGCTGAAACACATAAGAAATAAAGCAACACAGCCTATGGCAATTGCACTTATGGTCCTATTGCTTACGGAAATTAAAATCAAAAGCAGACAGCCACCTCAATATTTGGGACGGCTGTGTTCACAGGAAGCTCGTCTACACTACCAGGTAAATATCCCAGAAAGCAAAAAATGGATAAAGAAGTTGTAGCACGTACGTGCAATGCAATATCACTCAGCAATGAAATCTGTGTCATCAGGCCCGTAGCGGCATAGTGAGTGGATGCAGGTACGGTGATTCTACGTGAACTACGTCACACAGAAAAAGAAACATCATAAGATATCACTAATACACGGAATGTAAACTTGACTACACATGAACTGAATTACAAAACAGAACAGTGTCGAAAATTTAGAAAACCAACTAGTGCTTGCTTATGGGGAAAGGTGCCTTGGGGTGCTGCATAAAACCAGAGACTGAAATTAGCACAGATAACATTCCATGAGCCAAATATGTAATAGACAAAACCTACTCCTTGCTCAACGAAATGGACTCAACACCACATATTCAACGCCTAGGAATATACCTGACTAGGAAGAATCTTAAAACCCATGGATTTATATGTCTCCGTAAGAGAAACAAGCGAGAATACAGCGGCATAAACGCAGCAGTGAAAATCCGATAAATCCGATTAACAAAATAAATTTCAAAAACAAAACACAAAGACAGTGAAATAGAGAGCAATTTTTATATAATTCACTCAGGGCATGTGATGCAACCGGGATTGACCACATCTACACCCAGAGCTGGTTGAGACATAAGGCTGGACACTTCAGGCTGATAACATTGGTGAGTTTCGGTGAGCAAATGCAGACCCTTTGAAGTTATACTGCATGGTACCTATTCCATGGGTCCCAACTCTCCAGGTTCAAGGGATTCTTCCTCCAGCTAAAATATGCATGGGAAACCCAGAGTATCGTCCACCGTGTGATTGGGAAACGATTTCAAATGCATCTCAGTTTTCGTATCCTGGTCCTCAGGTTCACCATTCCAGATGATTTACTAACACTCTCCCCGCTTGGAGAGTCAGTGCCTTTAACCTCCTGTTTGGCACAGCTTGCAATTTCTGTGCAAGATGAATAGGAATAGGGATAACCAATGAGAGACTAGCTGTAGGTGTCTGCACGGGCAAATGTAACGCTCATTTCCCACCAGGAAGAGGAATTAACCAAAGGCTCAGCATGCCCTGCTGGAAACAGATTAGGGCCTGAAGCATTCCTGCGGTTTTGTGCCCAGCTCACAAGAAAGCGAGTTGAAGAAAGGAGCTCAGGGTCACTGTAATTCAAAAACCTGCAGAGTTATAAATGACAGGTATCTTCCAAAAGTATACTGAAGTAAGCCTGCGAAGGGGACTTGAAAGCGGGGCAGAATTTAGGAAAACGATTGCAGGGGGTACACTGGAATTTCCCTGAAAGCATAGGAAAAGAGGCAGAACGTCGACAATGATGCACTTGGCCAAAAAGGGCATATCCGTTTTTTCCTGAATATATTCAGGAAAAAACGCATACGCCCATTTTGGCCAACCAAGCAAGCCTGTAAAGAAATCTGCACTACAATGAAATCTCACTGCCCCCCGGGCAAAAGGGCCATCTGAAAAAAGCGTAAAATCCAGAAAGGTAGGACAGGATATGGAGAACAGGGAGCCTTGTTATGCTGATTGGCAGGATGTAAATTGTGAACAGCCACCCTGGAGAAGTGTATGGTGTTTCCTGAAACACGTAAGAAACAAAGAAACACAGCCTATGGCACTTCCACTTATGGTCCTATTCCTTACGGAAATTAAAATCAAAAACAGACAGCCACCCCAAAATTTGGGACGGCTGTGTTCACAAGAAGCTCGTCTACAGTATCAGGTAAATATCCCAGAAAGCAAAAAATGGATAAAGAAGTTGTGGCACGTACGTACAATGCAATATCACTCAGCAATGAAATCTGTGTCATCAGGCCCGTAGCGGCATAGTGAGTGGATGCAGGTACGGTGATTCTACGTGAACTACGTCACACAGAAAAAGAAACATCATAAGATATCACTAATACACGGAATGTAAACTTGACTACACATGAACTGAATTACAAAACAGAACAGGGTCTCAAATTTAGAAAACCAACTAGTGCTTGCTTATGGGGAAAGGTGCGTTGGGGTGCTGCATAAAACCAGAGACTGAAATTAGCACAGATATCTTTCCATAAGCCAAATATGTAATAGACAAGACCTACTCCTTGCTCAACGAAATGGACCCAACACCACATATTCAACGCCTAGGAATATACCTGACTAGGAAGAATCTTAAAACCCATGGATATATATGTCTCCGTAAGAGAATCAAGCGTGTGTACAGCGGCCGAAACGCAGCAGTGAAAATCCGATAAAGCCCATTATCAAAATAAATTTCGAAAACAAAACACAAAGACAGTGAAATAGAGAGCAATTCTTAAATAATTCACTCAGGGCATGTGATGCAACGGGGATTGACCACATCTACACCCAGAGCTGGTTGAGACATAAGGCTGGACACTTCAGGCTTATAGCATTGGTGAGTTTCGGTGAGCAAATGCAGACCCTTTGAAGTCATACTGCATGGTACCCATTGCATGGGTCCCAACTCTCCAGGTTCAAGGGATTCTTCCTCCAGCTAAAACATGCATGGGAAACCCAGAGTATCGTCCACCGTGTGATTGGGAAACGATTTAAAATGCATCTCAATTTTCGTATCCTGGTCCTCGGGTTCACCATTCCAAATGCTTTACTAACACTCTCTTCACTTGGAGAGTCAGTGCCTTTAATCTCCTCTTTGGCACAGCTTGCAATTTCTGTGCAAGATGAACAGGAATAGGGAGAACCAATGAGAGACTAGCTGTAGGTGTCTGCACGGGCAAATGTAACGCTCATTTCCCACCAGGAAGAGGAATTAACCAAAGGCTCAGCGTGCCCTGCTAGAAACAGATTAGTGCCTGAAGCAATCCTGCGGTTTTGTGCCCAGCTCACAAGAAAGCGAGTTGAAGAAAGGAGCTCAGGGGCACTGTAATTCACAAACCTGCAGAGTTATAAATGACAGGTATCTTCCAAAAGTATATTGAAGTAAGCCTGCGAAGGGGACTTGAAAGCGGGGCAGAATTTCAGGAAAACGATTGCAGGGGGTAGACTGGAATTGCCCTGAAAGCATAGGAAAAGAGGCACAACGTTGACAATGATGCACTTGGCCAAAAATGTCGTATGCGTTTTTTCCTGAATATATTCAGGAAAAAACGCATACGCCCTTTTTGGCCAACCAAGCAAGCCTGTAAAGGAAATCTGCACTACAATGAAGTCTCACTGCCCTCCGGGCAAAAGGGCCATCTGAAAAAAGTGTAAAATCCAGAAAGGTAGGACAGGATATGGAGAACAGGGAGCCTTTTTATGCTGATTGGCAGGATGTAAATTGTGAACAGCCACCCTGGAGAAGTGTATGGTGTTTCCTGAAACAGGTAAGAAATAAAGCAACACAGCCTACGGCAATTGCACATGTGGTCCTATTGCTTAGGGAAATAAAAATCAAAAACAGGGAGCCACCCCAAAGTTTGGGACGGCTGTGTTCCCAAGAAGCTCGTCTACAGTACCAGGTAAATATCCCTGAAAGCAAAAAATGGATAAAGAAGTTGTGGCACGTATGTGCAATGCAATATCACTCAGCAATGAAATCTGTGTCATCAGGCCCGTAGCGGCATAGTCAGTGGATGCAGATACGGCGATTCTACGTGAACTACGTCACACAGAAAAAGAAACATCATAAGATATCACTAATACACCGATGTAAACTTGACTACACATGAACTGAATTACAAAACAGAACAGGGTCCCAAATTTAGAAAACCAACTAGTTCTTGCTTATGGGGAAAGGTGCCTTGGGGTGCTGCATAAAACCAGAGACTGAAATTAGCACAGATAACATTCCATAAGCCAAATATGTAATAGACAAGACCTACTCCTTGCTCAACGAAATGGACTCAACACCACATATTCAACAGCTAGGAATATACCTGACTAGGAAGAATCTTAAAACCCATGGATTTATATGTCTCCGTGAGAGAATCAAGCGTGTGTACAGCGGCATAAACGCAGCAGTGAAAATCCTATAAATCCCATTATCAAAATTAATTTCAAAAACTAAACACAAAGACAGTGAAATAGAGAGCAATTCTTAAATAATTCACTCAGGGCATGAGATGCAACAGGGATTTAACACATCTACAAGCAGAGCTGGTTGAGATATAAGGCTGGACACTTCAGGCTGATAGCATTGGTGAGTTTCGGTGAGCAAATGCAGACCCTTTGAAGTCATACTGCATGGTACCTATTCCATGGGTCCCAACTCTCCAGGTTCAAGGGATTCTTCCTCCAGCTAAAACATGCATGGGAAACCCACAGTACGTTCCACCGTGTGATTGGGAAACGATTTAAAATGCATCTCAGTTTTTGTATCCTGGTCCTCGGGTTCACCATTCCAGATGCTTTACTAACACTCTCCCCGCTTGGAGAGTCAGTGCCTTTAACCTCCTCTTTGGCATATCTTGCAATTTCTGTGCAAGATGAACAGGAATAGGGAGAACCAATGAGAGACTAGCTGTAGTTGTCTGCACGGGCAAATGTAATGCTCATTTCCCACCAGGAAGTGGAATTAACCAAAGGCTCAGCGTGCCCTGCTGGAAACAGATTAGTGCCTGAAGCAATCCTGCGGTTTTGTGCCCAGCTCACAAGAAAGCGATTTGAAGAAAGGAGCTCAGGGGCACTGTAATTCACAAACCTGCAGAGTTATAAATGACAGCTATCCTCCAAAAATATATTGAAGTAAGCCTGCAAAGGGGACTTGAAAGCGGGGCAGAATTTCAGGAAAACGATTTAAGGGTTAAACTGGAATTGCACTTAAAGAATAGGAAAAGAGGCAGAACATCGATAATGATGCACTTGTCCAAAAAGTGCGGATGCTGTTTTCCCTAAATATATTCAGGAAAAAACGCATACGCACTTTTTGGCCAACCAAGCAAGCTTGTAAATAAATCTGCACTCAACTGAAGTCTCAGTGTCCCCCAGGGCAAAAGGGCCATTTAAAAAAATTGTAAAATCCAGAAACGGCGGACAGGCACTGGAGAACAGGGATCCTTATTATGCTGATGCATATGATGTAAATTGCCGACAGCCATTCTGGAGAAGTGTTATGTGTTTCCTGAAACACGTAAGAAACAAAGCAACACAGCCTATGGCACTTCCACTTATGGTCCTACAGCTTAGGGAAATTAAAATCAAAAACACCCAGCCACCTCAAAGTTTGGGACCTCTCTGTTCACAAGAACCTCGTTTACAGTACCAGGCAAATATCTCAGAGAGCAAACAATGGATAAAGAAGTTGTGGTACGTACGTACAATGGAATATCACTCAGCAATGAAATCTGTGTCTTCAGGCCCATAGAGGCAAAGTGAGTGGATTCAGGTATGGTGATTCTACGTGAAATAAGTCACACATAAATAGAAACATCATAAAATATCACTAATACACAGTATGTAATCTTGACTACACATGAACTGAATTACAAAACAGAACAGTCTCAAATTTAGAAAACCAACTTGTGCTTGCTTGTGGAGAAAGGTGCGTTGGAGTGCTTCATAAAACCAGAGACTGAAATTAGCACAGATACCGTTCCATAAGCCAAATATGTAATAGACAAGACCTACTCCTTGCTCAACGAAATGGACTCAACACCACATATTCAACGCCTAGGAATATACCTGACGAGGAAGAATCTTAAAACCCATGGATTTATATGTCTCCGTAAGAGAATCAAGAGTGTTTACAGCAGCATTAACGCAGCAGTGAAAATCCGATAAATCCCAGTGTCAAAAAAGAATTTCAAAAACAAAACACAATGACAGTGAAATAGAGAGCAATTCTTAAATAACTCACACAGGGCATGTGATGCAACCTGGTTTACCACATCTACACCCAGAGCTGGGTGAGAGATAAGGCTGGACCCTTTGGGCTGATAGCATTGTTGAGGTTCAGTGAGCAAATTCAGACCCTTTGATGTCATACTGCCTGGTACCCATTCCATGGTTCCCAACTCTCCAGGTTCAAGGGATTCTTCCTCCAGCTAAAACATGCATGGGAAACCCAGAGTATGCTCCACCGTGTGACTGGGAAACCTTTTTACATGCATGTCTGTTTTCGTCCCCTGGTACTCAGGTTCACCATTCCAGACCCTTTACTTACACTCTCCCCATTTGGAGAGTCAGTGCCTTTAACCTCCTGTTTGGCACTGTTTGCAATTTCTGCGCAAGATGAACAGGAATACGGAGAACCAATGGGAGACTATCTGTAGGTGTGTGCACGGGTATTTTTTTTAACATCTTTATTGGGGTATAATTGCTTTACAATGGTGTGTTAGTTTTTGCTTTATAACAAAGTGAATCAGCTATACATATACATATGCTCCCTGTGTCTTCCCTCTTGTGTCTCCCTCCCTTCCTCTGTCCCCCTTCCACCCCTCCAGGCTGTCCCAATGCCCCGAGCTAATAACCCTGTGCCTTGCGGCTGCTTCCCCCTTGCTATCTACCTTACTACATTTGTTAGTGTGTATATGTCCATGACTCTCTCTCGCCCTGTCAAAACTCACCATTCCCCCTCCCCATATCCTCAATTCCGTTCTCCAGTAGGTCTGCGCCTCTATTCCTGTCTTATCCCTAGGTTCTTCATGACATTTTTTTCCTTTAAATTCCATATATATGTGTTAGCATACGCTATTTGTCTTTTTCTTTCTGACTTACTTCACTCTGTATGACAGACTCTAGGTCTATCCATCTCATTACAAATAACTCAGTTTCATTTCTTTTTAAGGCTGAGTAATATTCCATCGTGTATATGTGCCACATCTTCTTTATCCATTCGTCCGATGATGGGCGCTTAGGTTCTTTCCATCTCCGGGCTATTGTAAATAGAGCTGCAATGAACATTTTGGTACATGACTCTTTTTGAATTTTGGTTTTCTCAGGGTATATGCCCAGTATGCACGGGCAATTTTAACACTCATTTCCCATCAGGAATAGGAATTAACCAAAGGCTCAGTATGCCGTGCTGGAACAAAATTAGGGCCTGAAGCAATCCTGCGGTTTTGTGGCCAGCTCACAAGAAAGCGAGTTGAGGAAAGGAGCTCAGGGGCACTGTCATTCACATACCTGCAGACTTATAAATGACAGAAATCGTACAAAAATATATTGAATTAAGGCTGCGAAGAGGACTTGACAGTGGGGCAGAATTGCTGGAATCTGATTTCAGGAGGTAGACGTGAATTGCTCTGAAAGCATAAGAGAAGTGGCAGAACCTCGTCAATGAAGCACTTGGCCAAAAAGGGCATATGCATTTTTTCCAGGGCCATCATTAACGGGAGTAGGAGGCTCCCAGCATGCTCCAGTGGCCAACAGAGGGCCCACGTCGCCAAGGCGATGTGAGCTAGCCAGGCAGGAGTGACCTGACATCAGAGGGCCCACCTCACAGAATGGTAGGGAACCCAGCCAGGATCAGACTCTCCCCAGAGGGCCCACATCACCAAGGTGATGGGAACCAGGCAGGAGTGTCCTCACACCCGTGGGGCCACATCATCAAAAGTTGAGGTACCCAGCACATGTGGCCTCAAACCAGAGGACCCACATCACCATGGGTTTCGGAGTGAGGCAGGCAGGATTAACCTCACAACACATGTCCCATTGTATACAAAAGGTGTGGAAACCAGCAGTTGGATCTTCCTAGCAGGTGGCCCAGAGCACTGAGGCTATGAGATCCAGGCCGGCATGAACTCACAACAGAGGGCCCTCATTGTGATTCTGTAAGCAACCCAGCCGTTGTGACCTCAGAGCAGAAGGCCCACATCCCCATGGGGAAGGGAAACAAGCAGGAGTGTCATCGCAAGAGTGGGCACACATGAAAAAATGTGGGGAGCCCAGCAATTAGTGCCTGATGCCAGAGGGCCCTCATCACCGAGGGGCGGTGGCTCCCAGCCAGCTCCGACTGCTACCAGAGGGGCGACGTCGCCAATGCGGAGTGCGACAACCAGGCAGGAGTGACCTCAGAGCAGAGGGTCAACCTCACAGAAGTGTGAAGAACCAAAGAGGATCAGATTCTCACCAGAGGGCCCACATCACCAAGGGAATGGGAACCAGGCAGGAGTGTCCTCACACTAGTGGGGCCACATCACCGAAAAGTGAGGGACCCAGCACACGTGGCCTCAAACCAGAGGACACACATCACAAGGGAGCTGGGATTGAGGCAGGCAGGAGGAGCCTCAAAACAGAGGGACCATAGAATTAAAGAGGTGAAGAATCCCGCAGTTGGAACCTCCCAGCAGGCGGCCAGGAGCAGCGAGACTATGGGATCCAGGCCGGAGTGATCTCACACGAGAGGGCCGTCATCATGAAACTGTGAGCAACCTAGGCGTTGGGATCTCAGAGCAGAAGGCCCACATTCTCATGGGGTTGGGAACCTGTCAGAAGTGTACTCGCACCACAGGGCACACATCAGAGAATTTAGGGAACCCAGGAGTTAGGGCATGATGCCAGAGGGCCCTCATTACCAAGGGGAGGAGACTTCAATCAGGCACCAACACCCAACTGAGGGCCCACGTCGCCAAGGTGACGTGTGACAGCCAGGTAGGAGTGACCTCACCGCAGAGGGCCTACCTCACAGAAGGGTGAGGAACACAGCCAGGATAAGACTCTCACCAGAGGGCCCACATCACCAAGGTGATCAGAACCAGGCAGGAGAGTCTTCACACCAGTGTGGCCACATCATAGAAAGGTGAGGAACCCAGCACATGTGGCCTAAACCAGAAGACCCACATCTCCAAGGGGCTCAGAATGAGGCAGGCAGGAGTAGCCTCACAACACAGGGCCCATAGAATAAAAAAGCTGAGGAATCCAGCAATGGGAACCTCCCAGCAGGCGGCCAAGAGCACCAAGTCTATGCGATTCAGGCCGCAGTAAACTCACAGCAGAGGGTCCACATCATGAAACTGCGAGCAACCCAGCCATTTGGACCTCAGAGCAGAAGGTCCACATCCCCAAGGTGTTGGGAGCATGGCAGGAGTGTCCTCGCACCACTTAGCACATATCAGAAAATGTGGGTACCCAGCAGTTAGGGCCTGACGCCAGAGGGCCCTCATCACTGAGGGGAGGAGGCTCCCAGCATGTTCCAACTACCACAAGAGGGCCCACGGCGCCAAGGCGGGGTGTGCCAGCCAGGCAGGAGTGACCTCACAGCAGACGGCCCACCTCAAAGAAGTGTGAGGAACCCAACCAGGATCAGACTCTCACCAGAGGGCCCATATCACCAAGGGGACGGGAACCAGGCACGAGTGTCCTCACACCAGTGGGGCCACATCACTAAAAGATGAGGAAACTGGCACATGTGGCCACAAACCAAAGGACCTACATCACCAAGGGGCTGGGAGTGACACAGGCAGGAGGAGCCTCCCAACACAGGGCCCAAAGAATAAAAGAGGTGAGGAACCCAGCAGTTGGAACTTCCCAGCAGGCGGCCCAGAGTACAGAGGCTATGGGATCTAGGAATGAGTGAACTAACACCAGAGAGCTAACATCAGGAAACTGTGAGCAACCCAGTCGTTGGAACCTCAGACCAGAAGGCCCATATCGCCATGGGGATGGGAACATTTCACGAGTGTCCTGGCATCACTGGACTCACATCAGAAAACCTGGGGAGCCCAGCAGTTAGAGCCTGACGACAGAGGGACCTCATCACCGAGGATAGGAGTCTCCAAAAGGATCCAACTGCCACCAGAGGGCCGACGTCACCAAGGCAATGGGAGCAAGCCAGGCAGGAGTTACCTCAGAGCACAGGGCCCACCTCACAGAACGGTAAGGAACCCAGCCAGGATCAGACTCTCACCAGAGGGGCCACATCACCAAGGGGCTGGGAAACAGGCACGAGTGTCCTCACACCATTGGGGCCACATCATCGAAAGGTGAGGGACCCAGCACACGTGGCCTCACACCAGAGGACACACATCACAACGGGGCTGGGATTGAGGCAGGCAGGAGGAGCCTCAAAACAGAGGGCCCATAGAATAAAAAAGGTGAGGAATCCCGCAGTTGGAACCTCCCAGCAGGTGCCCAGGAGCAGCAAGCCTATGGGATCTAGGCCGGAATGAACACACATCAGAGGGCCCTCATCATGAAACTGTGAGCACCCAGCCGTTGGGACCTCAGAGCAGAAGGCCCAAATTCCCATGGGGTTGGGAACCTGACAGGAGTGTACTCGCACCACAGGTCGCACATCTGCAAATTTTGGGAGCCCAGGAGTTAGGGTCTGACGCAAGAGGGCCCTCATTACTGACGGACGGAGACTCGCAGCAGACACTAACTCCCAACTGAGGGCCCACGTCACCAAGGTGATGTGTGCCAGCCAGGCAGGTGTGACCTCACCGCAGAGGGCCTACCTCACAGAAGGGTGAGGAAACCAGCCAGGATAAGACTCTCAGCAGAGGGCCCACATCACCAAGGGGATCGGAACCAGGCAGGAGGGTCCTCACACAAGTGTGGCCACATTATAGAAAGGTGAGGAACCCAGAACATGTGGCCTAAAACAGGGGACCCACATCTCCAAGGGGCTAGGAGTGAGGCAAGCAGGAGTATCCTCACAAAACAGAGCCCACAGAATAAAAGTTGTGAGGAATCCAGCAGTTGGAACCGGCCAGTAGGCCGCCCAGAGCACAGAGTCTATGGGATCCAGGCCACAGCGAACTCACAGCAGAGGTCCCACATCATGAAACTGTGAGCAACCCAGCGGATGGGACCTCAGAGCAGAAGGCCCACATCCCTATGGGGATGGGAACCTGACAGGAGTGTCCTCGGCCCACTTCCACGAATCAGAAAATGTGGGAACCCAGCAGTTAGGACCTGAGGCCAGAGGACCCTCATCACCGAGGGGAGGAGGCTCCCAGCAGGCTCCAACTGCCACCATAAGGCCGATGTCAACAAGGCGGGGTATGCCAGCCAGGCAGGAGTGACCTCAGAGCAGAAAGCCCACCTCACAGAAGTGTGAGGAACCCAACAAGGATCAGACTGTCACCAGAGGGCCAACATCACCAAGGGAATGGGAACCAGGCAGGAGTGTCCTCACACCAGTGGGGCTACATCACCATAATTTGAGGGACCCAGCACACGTGGCCTCAAACCTGAGGACACACATCACCAAGGGGCTGGGAGTGAGGCAGGCCAGAGGATCCTCAAAACAGAGGGAACATAGAATAAAAAAGGTGAGGAATCCCACAGTTGGAACCTCCGGCAGGCAGCCAGGAGCAGCGAGGCTATGGGATCTAGGCCGGAGTGAACTCACACCAGAGGGCCCTCATCATGAAACTGTGAGCAACGCAGCCGTTGGGACCTCAGAGCAGAAGGCTCACATCCCCATGGGGATGGGAACCTGGCAGGAGTGTCCTTGCACCACTTAGCACGAATCAGAAAATGTGGGAACCCAGCAGTTAGGGCCTGAGGCCAGAGGGCCCTCATCACCGAGGGGAGGAGGCTCCCAGCAGGCTCCAACTGCCACCATATGGCCGACGTTGCCAAGGCGGGGTGTGCCAGCCAGGCAGGAGTGACCTCAGAGCAGAGGGCCCACCTCACAGAAGGGTGAGGAACCTAACCAGGATCAGACTCTCACCAGAGGGCCAACATTAACAAGGTGATGGGAACCAGGCAAGACTGTCCTAACACCAGTGGGGCCAACATCACCAAGGCAATGGGAACCAGGCAAGAGTGTCCTCACACCAGTGTGGCCACATTATAGAAAGGTGAGGAACACAGCACATGTGGCCTCAAACAAGGGGACACACATCACGAAGGGGCTGGGAGTGAGGCATGCAGGAGGAGACGCACAACCGAGGGCCCATAGAATAAAAAATGTGAGGAATCGAGAAGTAGGAAACTCCAAGCGGGAGGCCCAGAGCACTGACACTATGGGATACAGGCCAGAGTGAACACACAGCAAAGGGCCCACATCATGAAACTGTGAGCAACCCAGCAGTTGGGACCACAGAACAGAAGTCCCACATGCCCATGGGGATGGGAACCTGGCAGGAGTGACTCGCACCACTGGGCACACATCAGAAAATGTGTGGAGCCCAGCACTTAGGGCCTGACACCAGAAGGCCCTCATCACTGAGGGGAGGAGGCCCCAGCACGCTCCAACTGCCACCAGAGGGTCCACGTCGCCAAGGCGACGTGCGCCAGCCAGGCAGGATTGACCTCACAGCAGAGGGCCCACATCATGAAAGTGTGAGCAACCCAGCCGTTAGGACCTCAGAACAGAAGGCCCACACGCTCATGAGGATGGGAACCTGGCAGGAGTGCCCTCGCACCACTTAGCTCGTATCAGAAAATGTGGGAACCCTGCCGTTAGGGCCTGACGCCAGAGGGCCTCATCACCGAGGGAAGGAGGCTCCCAGCAGGCTCCAACTGCCACCAGGGTGCCGAAGTCCGCAAGGCGGGTTGTGCCAGCCAGGCAGGAGTGACCTCAGAGAAGAGGGCTCACCTCACGGATGTGTGAGGAACCCAACCAGGATCAGAGTCTCACCAGAGGGCCCACATCACCAAGGGGATGGGAACCAGGCAGGAGTGTGCACACACCAGTGGGGCCACATCATCAAAAGATGAGGAACCCATCACATATGGCCTCAAACCTGAGGACACACATCACCATGTGGCTGGGAGTGAGGCAGGTATCTGGAGGGGCACATTTAACTCTAATTTCCCACCAGGAAGAGGAATTAACCAAAAGCTCAGAGTGCCGAGCCGGACCCTGATTATGACCTGAAGCAAACCTGCAGTTTTGTGGCCAGCTTACAAGGAAGCGAGTTAAGAAAGGAGCTCAAGGGCACTGTAATTCACAAACCTGCAGAGATAAATGACAGCTATTGGCAAAAATATATCGAAGTAAGTCTGCAAAGAGGACTTGAAAACGAGGCAGAATTGCAGGAATCATATTTCAAGAGGTAGATTGGAATTGCATTTAAAGCATATGAAAAGCGGCAGATCTTTGACAGTGATGCACATGGACAAAAAGTGTGAATACATTTTTCCTGAATATATTCAGGAAAAAACGCATATGAACATTTTGGCCAACCAAGCACTCCAGCAATGGAAATCCACACTACAATGAAGTCACATTTCCCATTCGTCAAAAAGGCCATCTGAATAAAGTGTAAAAACCAGAAACACAGGACAGGCCATGGAGAACAGGGAGCCGTGTTATGCTGATGGGCGGGATGTAAATTGCCAACAGACACTCCGGAGATGTTCATGGTGTATCCTGAAACATCTAAAAAACAAAGCTACAGAGCCTAGGGCACTTCCACTTTTGGCCCTATAGCTTAGGAAAATTAAAATCAACAAGACACAGCCAACACAAAATTTAGGGCTGCTGTGTTTACAAGAACCTCGAGTCCAGTACAAATTAAATATCCCAGAAAGAAAAAAATGGATAAAGAAGTTGTGCTACTTACGTACAACGGAATATCACTCAGCAGTGAAATCAATGTCATCAGGCCTGTAGCAGCAAATTGAGTGGATTTAATTATGATGATTCTAAGAGAAATATGTCACACAAAGAAAGATAATTATCATAAGATATCACTAATAGAGGGAGTGTAAACTTGGCTACACATAAACTGAATTACAAAACCGAACAGAGTCTCACAGTTAGATAAAAACCTTATGCTTGCTTAAGGGGAAAGTTGAGTTGGGCTGCTGTATAAAAACAGATTGAAATTAGCACACATACCATTCCATAAGCCAAATACGTAATAAACAAGACCTACTCTTTGCTCAACGAAATAGACTCATCCATGGTGTATCACCTCACACCTATTAGAATGGGCATCATCAGAAAATCTACAAACAACAAATGCTGGAAATGGTGTGGAGATAAGGAATCCTCTTCCACTATTGTTGGGAATGTAAATTGATACAGTCACTGTGGAGAACATTATGGAGTTTCTTATAAAACTAAGAATAGAATTACCATATGATACAGCAATCCCTCTACTGGGCATATACCCAGACAAAACCATAAATCAAAAAGAGACATTCACCACAATATTCATTGCATCACTATTTACACTATCCAGGTAATGGAAGCAACCTAAATGCCCACAGACAGACGAATGCATAAAGATGTGGTACATATATAAAATGGAATATTACTAAGCCATAAAAAGGAATGAAATTGGGACATTTGTAGAGACGTTGATGGATCTAGAGAAAGTCATACAGAGTGAAGTAAGTCAGAAAGAGAAAAACAAATCTTGTATATTAATGCATATATGTGGAACCTAGAAAAATTGTACAGATGAACCGTTTTGCAAGGCAGAAATAGAGCAACACATGTATACAACAAACGTATGGACAACAAGGGGGGAAAGCTGTTGGGGATGGTGGTGGGAGGAGTTGAGATATTGGGATTGGTATGTATACATTTATATGTATAAAGTAGATAACCAAAAACAACCTGCTGTATAAAAATATAAAATTAAATTCAAAATAAAAAAATAAAATTAAAAAAAGTAAAACAGAGAAAATATTCTTCCCTTCACATACATGTATTTATATGAATAAATTATTTCCATGCTTATATCTGTAAATACACAAAAGAGGAATAAAATCTACCTTGAACCAAAAACGAAAAAAAGATAAAAAAGAACAGAACCCACCAGTTACACAGAGGAAAACCGTTTCAGGGCACTTGCTCCAATTGCAAACAATTCTGAAGTTGGTCAGTGGTGGGGAATCATCTCCCATTCAGCCAGCATGCTCCTCGCAACAAGCGTCCTCACTGCAAAGCTGGGGGACCGTGCCGAGGTATCTGTGAGTAAACGTGGGCCGAGCCCCAGGCCAGCTGCTGCTGAAATGTCCCCACCCTTCCAAGGCTAAACACCTGAATATGTACAAGGACTTGAAAACCTAGAGGAAGGGCCATGGAGCCACATGAGGGACAGCATGCCAGCCGACTTGGTGCCTGCAGGCCAGCCAGGATGGTCCTGGCCCTGGGTGCTCTTCTGGAAGCTCTCCATTTCCCTGCCTGAGATACCCCTGCTGTCCCGGCCCCCACTGCTTTCTTCCTTCCTCACCTGTGCCCAGGGAGAAATTCCAGCAGCAGGTGTGGGTGACACATCCTCTTCTTTAGCAGGTAGCATCTTGGCAACTGCTGCAGAAAGTCCAGCAGAGCCCCACTCACACTGGGACACCCACAAAGCCGTGGCCTCTCACTCCCTCCCACCAGCCCAGCCCCGAGACTGCTGACAGGGCAGAGAAAATGGCGTCAGGCACAGCTGCAGGGGCTCTTGCTGCCTGGAGTGGTGTTTATATTGATCTCAACCCAGGCACACCTGGGGAGGGCTGGCCGGCACGGTCAGGCTTCCCAGGCCAGCCAATAATCACCCCTCAGGGGCTCACAGTTGCAGAAAATGGAACTTGCTGAATCGGCCAGGTCCAAGGAACAGGTGTGGGCTCCTGAGAGTCAGGATAGACAAGGGGCTGCAGCTCTGGCTTGTTTTCTAATTATATTATCTGGCCCATGAGTGGGAGACAACTTCAAGAAAACCCTCTCCTAATGAGAGGAACCCAGGAGTCAGGGAGAGGAGGGGTGGGTGGTGGTTGGAGACAGAGGCCTGGTGCCCCGGGTGCAGTGGAAGTCTCTGGAAGACCAGGTGGAGGAGGCCGCACAGAGTGATGCCCAGGGTCACAGACCTGTCAGAGCTGCTGTTTGTTAGTTCAAGTCCTGCTCTGAGGTGCTCTGTGTCAGATCTGAGCGACAGGTGAGCTGGGAGTGCTCTGCAATGAGGGCTATGTGCACGGTTCCTGTGTGCCCAGCCCTGCCACGGTACCTGCAAGGGTAGCTCTGTATCCTGGGAGGGGCCTGACCACGGGAGCCCCATGGACTGCAGAGGACCTGCCCAGGGAATCCCATATCCTTGGAGGGGCCTGAACACGAGAGCCCCGTGGGCTGGGGTGGGGGTAGGGTACCTGCCCAGGTGAGCTCCATATCCTGGGATTGGCCTGACCTCGAGAGCCCCATGGGCTGCTGGAGTCCTGGTAAAGGATGTCAGGACAGTCAGTGAAGCCACCGAGGATATACCTCCAGTAGTTCCTAAATCCTACACCCTGCTGTTCATTGTACCAACCACCAGGACTTGGTATTCTGTATTACTCTTCAATGATGCCTTCTTTTGTATTCCATTAGTCCCAGAGTCACAAGAAATTTTGGCTTGTCAGTGACAGGACTCAACATACAACTAAAACAATACTTCCAGGCTGTCTTGCCCCAAGGGTTCAAAAATTCCCACACCATCTTTGGGGAAAGCTCAGCTAAAGACCTAAAAGTTCTACCTCTGGAAAAGGAAACACTCCTTCAATATTCAGACAACATTCTGATCGCCAGCCCTACTAAGGAGGCCTCAGAACTACCAAGCCAATAAAGGATAGAAGTTGTCCACGAAAAAGCTCAAATATCACAGACTACGGTGACCTGCCTGGGCTTCATTCTCACAGAAGGTCGGAGAAGCCCATCCCAGGAAAGGGAAGAAACAATTTATAGCCTTACCCCTTTCTGAAACTAGAAGACAGCTTAGGGGTTCCTGGGGAAGCCAGGGTTTCCTGCCTCTGGATCCCTAACTACAGTCTACTAGCTGGGCCTCTATATGAAACACTGAAAGGAAAAGATGATGATCCTTTTGAATAGAATCCAGAAGTGGCCTTTCAAGAATGGAAAGAGCAGTCAATTCAGACCCTTGCCCTGGAACTCCCTAATTTAGCTAAACCCTTTGACCTTTACATTCCTGGTGAAAGGTGAATCGCCATTGGAGCATTAGTGCAAAAACTGGGACCACTTGAAATGGAACAATGCAAGAATGCCATCCAGGTAGGAGAAACTATGGTCACCAACGGGCTTGGCCCACTGCCATAACTGGCCAAGATACTGGTGGTATCTGAAAACCTGGAAATCAGAAGCCCAAAAGGCCACCTCCCTTCTAAGGGAAACGGACCCCACGTGGTGATCCTAACCCCCAACCATGCCCTGAAGTTGCAGGGTTTGCTCCGTGGGCACACTGACCTCGATTGAGGAGGCCCTCCAACTCCAACCTCCAGAGAGATAACCGGGGGCAACGGGGCACCATGACGACCCGTGTGACCATCACTTGACCTGGAGTTTCTCTCATAAAACAACAAGAGTGTGTCCCAAAAGAGTAGACTACTGCTTGCAGTACTTACTGTACCCAGAGGGGAGCTAATAATCTTGGCGGGGGAACCGTATATCATGCTGTCACCATAGAAAAGCCTACAGACACCCTGATGATGGTGGCCAATAAGACCGGCTGGACTCCTGTTTACTTCCAAAGGCTCTTGACTCAGTGACCATCATGATCCTTCATCACCACTAACCCTGGACTGTCTGGGAGCTGAGCGGGCAGGGTCCTGACACCTGGTGCTGTTTTTACGTTAATTCAGGGGCCTAATGGAAGAAAGCACAGACTGTTGGTCAGAGCATCTAGGCTGGCAGAAACGGTCAGTCAGAGCATCTAGGCTGGCAGAAATGGTCAGCCTAAGGTGGCTGAACAAATGTGGGGCGGGGTGAAACTGGACCTCACAGCGCCACTGCACATCTCCTTTCTGGACCCTTAAAGGTCATTAGAATCTATAACACTTCCAATACTGGTGCTCAGGCGGACGAGCAGGGAGGCAGGAGGCCTGGGGACAATCAACGTCACCTGGAGGCTGCTGGGGAGAAGTTCTGACCCTCGCCCACGGGTATGAGGCCTCCTAACTCAGCACTCAGCAGTTAGAGAAGAAGGGTCTGCACCCGCAGCACTCCAAGAATGAGGAAAGGGACAAAAGGCAGAAGAGGAGTTTGTCCCAGGCAAAGCCCCTTAAAAATGCCTGGGAGATAAAAATAGAATCTGGGCAATAAAATAAAGTCTAACCTTTTTTATCCTTTGTGCTTTGTCTAATTTCAGGTGCTCCTAGGGTCTCGCATACAGAGGTTCCACACCCGGCACTTCAGACCAGATTTCCTAGAGCAGAATGGCTCGATGACACTTCAGCTCCTGGGGCCCAGTTCAGACTCCGTGACATAGAGCCTGAGCTGCAGCCAACCAGGTCCTCGAGAGCTCAGCCCCCTCCCTCCCAGTGACTCTGACAGGATCTCTACACAGCAGCCCAGCCCACAGCCCACAGGGTAGCACCTCTCCATTCTCTGATCAAAATATAAAGTTTCCTTTGCTTTTGAACCAAACTCAGTCTCGATCTATTGGCTCCAATGACACTGGGCAGGGGGACACTTGTTGGCGTCCACTCTGGAGGATCAGTAACAGAAATTGAGAACATTGTAACTTCAATGAACAGATGTGTGAGCCAAACTGTAATTAACATAGAACAGTGTATAAGGCTCGGGTAAAATAAGATGTTTCGAACACTTCCATTTGATATTTCCATTACTTTATTATAAGCAAGTTCAGTGAAAAGGTCTGTCTTCTTTGTCAGGTCAATATTAGAGAAACAAAGTGACTTCTTTCCAAGGATGTACATCTAATAATCTTGGTTAAAGCTTCAATCTTGTTTTAAATGCTTTTGCATTTAAAATGATACCTCTCTTTCAGCTCCCCCATTTCTGAGAAGCATAAAATCTTATAATTTATTATTAACAAAGGGAAATGGTAGGAGGAGGGATAAATTAACAGTTTGGGATTAACACATACACACTGCTATGTATGAAATCATCAGCAAGGAACTACTGTATAGCACAGGGAACTACACTCAATATTTTGCAATAACCTATAAGGGGAAATGATCTGAAAAAGAATAGATATTTTTATTGACATCATCCATCAATGACAGTAAAAATGGAACCTAAGGGAAGACAGTGGTGAGTGCTTCTGACCCTGAAGACTTCAATCATCTAAAGTTTGGACTCTGCCTACTTCCCAAGGCCCTTAATGAACATGTGTGTAGCCGTAGCTTAAAAAATTCCCCAGTTTGGGTTGCGGAGAGACACTGATATTTAAAATCCCTTGGTGTTCTCCTCACATGAATGGGACCCTTCCTACACCTAAAACATGCCTGTCACACCCAGAGAATGGTATACGGTCTGATCGGGAAAAGTTTGGAAAAGGCATCTCATCTCCTCATCTCTTGGTGCTAGGGTTCACCACTCCAGCGTCTTTACTAAGAGTCTCCCCACTTGGAGATGTCAGCACTGTCAATATCCTGTTGCATACAGTTTGGAATTTGTGCAGAGGATGAAGCGGAAGGAGGAGGAACAATGAGAGACAAGTCCTAGGTGTTCGGACAGGCACATGTCACTCTAAGTTCCAATCAGGAAGACGAATTGACCAAAGGCTAGGGTTGCCCATGGAAACAGAATAGGGCTTGAGGAATCCTGATGCTTTGTGGCCAGTTCCCATAAACACAAGTTGGAAAATGGAACTCAGGGGCACTAAAATTCACGAAACTGCAGAGTTGAAAATATCTATCACTGAAAAATGTCTTGAGGAAAGTCAGAGAAAAGGACTTGTAAGCAACGGAGAATGGCAGGAAAGGGATTGGAAGAGGTAGAAAGGACTCGCCATTAAGCACAAGAAAAGGGGCTGAACATTGCCAACATTGCAGTTGGCCAAAAAGGGTGTATGCGTCTTTTTCTGTATATATTCAAGAAAAGGGCATACACTTTTTTAGCCAACCAAACAGGTGGGCACTGGAAATCAATTCTACAAAACATATCACTTTGCATCAGTCAGAAGAGCCGTCCTCATAAAGTGTAAACACCAGAAATGCAGGACAGGGCAAGGAGAAAAGGGAGCCCTGTGAGTCTTATAGTGGAAATGTATATTGCCAACGGTCACTCTGGATAAGTCTATTGTGTTTACTAAAGCATCTAAAAAATGAGCTACCGAGCACAGGGCACTTGCACTCATGGAAGTATATCTTGGGAAAAACAAAAATCGAGAGGACACAGGCACCCCAATGTTTACCACCTCTCTGTTTAAAAGATCCTCGACTAGTATATAACTTAAATGTTTCTGCAGAGAAAAAATGGATAGAGATGTGGTGCTTATGTAGAGTGGAATATTACTCAGCCTGGAAATCAATGAAATACGGCCAGTTGTAACAACTCCAGAGGAGTTACGTGTGATCATTCGATGTCATATAATTCAAAAAGAAAAAGACATAAGATATTACTAATACATGGAATGTTAACATGGCTACATATGAACTGAATTACAAAAGAGAAGAGGGTTTCAAATTAAGAAAACCAACTTATGCTTCCTTAAGGGGAAAGGTGAGTTGGGGTGCTGCATAAAACCAGAGATTGAAATTAGCACAGATACCGTTCCATAAGCCAAATATGTAATAGTCAAGGCCTACTCCTTGCTCAACGAAATGGACTCAACACGCGATATTCAATGCCTAGGAATATACCTGATTAGTAAGAATCTTAAAACCCATGAACTTATATGTCTCCATAAGAGAATCAAGCGTGTGTACAGCGGCATAAACAAAGCAGTGAAAATCCGATAAATACCGTTATCAAAATAAACTACAAAAACAAAACACAATGAAAGTGAAATAGAGAGCAATTCTTAAATAATTCATTCAGGGCTTGTGATGCAACCTGGATTTACCACATCAACACCCAGAGCTGGGTGAGATATAAGGCTGGACACATGGGGCTGATAGCATTGGTGAGTTTCTGTGAGCAAATGCAGACCCTTTGAAGTTATACTGCATGGTACCCATTCCATGGGTCCCAACTCTCCAGGTTCAAGGGATTCTTTATTCAGCTACAGCATGATTGGGAAACCCAGAGTATGGTCCACCATGTGATTGGGAAACGATTAAAAATGCATCTCAGTTTTCGTATCCTGGTCCACAGGTTCACCATTCCAGATGCTTTACTAACACTCTGCCCACTTGGAGAGACAGTGCGCTTAAACTCCTGTTTGGCATATTTCACAATTTCTTCAAAAGATGAATAGGAATAGGGAGAAACAATGAGAGACAAGAAGTAGCTGTCTGCATGGGCAAATGTAACACTCATTTCCCACCAGGAAGAGGAATTAGCCAAAGGATCAGAGTGCCCTGCCCGAAACAGACTGGGGCCTGAAGCAATACTGCGGTTTTGTGCCCAGCTCACAAGAAGGGGGGTTGAAAAAAGGAGCTGAGGGGCACTGTCATACACAAACGTGCAGAGTTATAAATGAAAGCTATCATCAAAAAATATACTGAACTAAGGCTGCGAAGAGGACTTGAAAGCGGGGCAGAATTTCAGGAAAACGATTGCAGGGGGTAGACTGGAATTGCCCTTAAAGCACAGGAAAAGAGGCAGAACGTGGACAATGATGCACTTGGCCAAAAAGGGCGTATGCGTTTTTTCCTGAATATATTCAGGAAAAAACGCATACGCCCTTTTGTGTCAAACAAGCAAGCCTATAAAGGAAATCTGCACTAAAATGCAGTCTCACTGCCCCTACCTGGCAAAAGGGCCACCTGATAAAAGTGTAAAATCCAGAAAGGCAGGACAGGACATTGAGAACAGGAAGTCTTGTTATGCTGATTGGCAGGATGTAAATTTCCAACAGCCATCCTGGAGAAGTGTATGGTGTTTCCTGAAACACGTAAGAAACAAAGCAACACAGCCTATGACACTTCCAATTATGGTCCTATAGATTAGGGAAATTAAAATCAAAAACAGACAGCCACCACAAAGTTTGGGACGGCTGTGTTCACAAGAAGCTCGTCTACACTACCAGGTAAATATTGCAGAAAGCAAAAACTGTATAAAGAGCTTGTGGTAGGTACGTACAAAGGAATATCACTCAGCAATGAAATCTGTGTCATCAGGCCCGTAGCGGCAAAGTGAGTGGATGCAGGTACGGTGATTCTACGTGAACTACGTCACACAGAAAAAGAAACATCATAAGATATCACTAATACACGGAATGTAAACTTGACTACACATGAACTGAATTACAAAACAGAACAGGGTCGCAAATTTAGAAAACCAACTTGTGCTTGCTTATGGGGAAAGGTGCGTTGTGGTGCTGCATAAAAACAGAGACTGAAATTAGCACAGATAACATTCCATAAGCCAAATATGTAATAGACAAGACCTACTCTTTGCTCAACGAAATGGACTCAACACCACATATTCAACGCCTAAGAATATACCTGACTAGGTAGAATCTTAAAACCCATGGATTTATATGTCTCCATAAGAGAATCAAGCCAGTGTACAGTGGCATAAACGCATCAGTGAAAATCCGATAATCCCCATTATCAAAATAAATTTCGAAAAGAAAACACAAAGACAGTGAAATAGAGAGCAATTCTTAAATAATTCACTCAGGGCATGTGATGCAACCGGGATTTAACACATCTACACCGAGAGCTGGTTGAGACATAATGCTGGACAATTCAGGCTGATAGCATTGGTGAGTTTCGGTGAGCAAATGCAGACCCTTTGAAGTCATACTGCATGGTACCCATTCCATGGGTCCCAACTCTCCAGGTGCAAGGGATTCTTCCTCCAGCTAAAACATGCATCGGAAACCCAGAGTATCGTCAACCGTGTGATTGGGAAACGATTTAAAATGCATCTCAGTTTTCGTATCCTGGTCCTCGGGTTCACCATTCCAGATGCTTTACTAACACTCTCCCACTTGGAGAGTCAGTGCCTTTAACCTCCTCTTTGGCACAGCTTGCAATTTCTGTGCAAGATGAACAGGAATAGAGAGAACCAATGAGAGACTAGCTATAGGTGTCTGCACGGGCAAATGTAACGCTCATTGCCTACCAGGAAGAGGAATTAACCAAAGGCTCAGTGTGCCCTGCTGGAAACAGATTAGGGCCTGAAGCAATCCTGCAGTTTTGTGCCCAGCTCACAAGAAAGCGAGTTGAAGAAAGGAGCTCAGGGGCACTGTAATTCACAAACCTGCAGAGTTATAAATGACAGCTATCCTCCAAAAATATATTGAAGTAAGCCTGCGAAGGGGACTTGAAAGCGGGGCAGAATTTCAGAAAAACGATTGCAGAGGGTAGACTGGAATTGCCCTGAAATCATAGGAAAAGAGGCACAACGTCAACAATGATGCACTTGGCCAAAAAGGGCGTATGCGTTTTTTCCTGAATATATTCAGGAAAAAACGCATACGCCCTTTTTGGCCAACCAAGCAAGCCTGTAAAGGAAATCTGCACTACAATGAAGTCTCACTGCCCCCCAGGCAAAAGGGCCATCTGAAAAAAGCGTAAAATCCAGAAAGGTAGGACAGGATATGGAAAACAGGGAGCCTAGTTATGCTGATTGGCAGGATGTAAATTGCCAGCAGCCACCCTGGAGAAGTATATGGTGTTTCCTGAAACACGTAAGAAACTAAGCACACAGCCTATGGCACTTCCACTTATGGTCCTATAGCTTACGGAAATTAAAATCAAAAACAGACAGCCACCCCAATATTTGGGACGGCTGTGTTCACAAGAAGCTCGTCTACAGTATCAGGTAAATATCCTAGAAAGCAAAAAATGGATAAAGAAGTTGTGGCACGTACGTACAATGCAATATCACTCATCAATGAAATCTGTGTCATCAGGCCCGTAGTGGCATAGTCAATGTATGCAGGTATGGTGATTCTACGTGAAATATGTCACACGGAAAAAGAAACATCATAAGATATCACTAATACACGGAATGTAAACTTGACTACACATGAACTGAATTACAAAACAGAACAGGGTCTCAAATTTAGAAAACCAACTAGTGCTTGCTTATGGGGAAAGGTGCGTTGGGGTGCTGCATAAAACCAGAGACTGAAATTAGCACAGATAACTTTCCATAAGCCAAATATGTAATAGACAAGAGCTACTCCTTGCTCAACGACATGGACCCAACACCACATATTCAACGCCTAGGAATATACCTGACTAGGAAGAATCTTAAAACCCATGGATTTATATGTCTCCGTAAGAGAATCAAGAGTGTGTACAGCGGCATAAACGCAGCAGTGAAAATCCGATAAATCCCATTATCAAAATAAATTTCGAAAACAAAACACAAAGACAGTGAAATAGAGAGCAATTCTTAAATAATTCACTCAGGGCATGTGATGCAACGGGGATTGACCACATCTACACCCAGAGCTGGTTGAGACATAAGGCTGGACACTTCAGGCTGATAGCATTGGTGAGTTTCGGTGAGCAAATGCAGACCCTTTGAAGTCATACTGCATGGTACCCATTCCATGGGTCCCAACTCTCCAGGTTCAAGGGATTCTTCCTCCAGCTAAAACATGCATGGGAAACCCAGAGTATCGTCCACCGTGTGATTGGAAAACGATTTAAAATGCATGTCAATTTTCGTATCCTGGTCCTCGGGTTCACCATTCCAAATGCTTTACTAACACTCTCCCTGCTTGGAGAGTCAGTGCCTTTAATCTCCCCTTTGGCACAGCTTGCAATTTCTGTGCAAGACGAACAGGAATAGGGAGAACCAATGAGAGACTAGCTGTAGGTGTCTGCACGGGCAAGTGTAACGCTCATTTCCCAGCAGGAAGAGGAATTAACCAAAGGCTCAGCGTGCCCTGCTGGAAACAGATTAGGGCCTGAAGCAATCCTGCGGTTTTGTGCCCAGCTCACAAGAAAGCGAGTTGAAGAAAGGAGCTCAGGGGCACTGTAATTCACAAACCTGCAGAGTTATAAATGACAGCTATCTTCCAAAAATATATTGAAGAAAGCCTGTGAAGGGGACTTGAAAGCGGGGCAGAATTTCAGGAAAACGATTGCAAGGGGTAGACTGGAATTGCCCTGAAAGCATAGGAAAAGAGGCAAAACGTCGACAATGATGCACTTGGCCAAAAAGGGCGTATGCGTTTTTTCCTGAATATATTCAGGAAAAAACGCATACGCCCTTTTTGGCCAACCAAGCAAGCCTGTAAAGGAAATCTGCACTATAATGAAGTCTCACTGCCCC
This sequence comes from Phocoena phocoena, assembly GCF_963924675.1. Lineage (NCBI taxonomy): Eukaryota > Metazoa > Chordata > Mammalia > Artiodactyla > Phocoenidae > Phocoena > Phocoena phocoena. The sequence goes on from NW_027077666.1 coordinate 220,613, forward strand.
CCAGGCAAAAGGGCCATCTGAAAAAAGCGTAAAATCCAGAAAGGTAGGACAGGATATGGAAAACAGGGAGCCTTGTTATGCTGATTGGCAGGATGTAAATTGCCAGCAGCCACCCTGGAGAAGTATATGGTGTTTCCTGAAACACGTAAGAAACTAAGCACACAGCCTATGGCACTTCCACTTATGGTCCTATAGCTTACGGAAATTAAAATCAAAAACAGACAGCCACCCCAATATTTGGGACGGCTGTGTTCACAAGAAGCTCGTCTACAGTATCAGGTAAATATCCTAGAAAGCAAAAAATGGATAAAGAAGTTGTGGCACGTACGTACAATGCAATATCACTCATCAATGAAATCTGTGTCATCAGGCCCGTAGTGGCATAGTCAATGTATGCAGGTATGGTGATTCTACGTGAAATATGTCACACGGAAAAAGAAACATCATAAGATATCACTAATACACGGAATGTAAACTTGACTACACATGAACTGAATTACAAAACAGAACAGGGTCTCAAATTTAGAAAACCAACTAGTGCTTGCTTATGGGGAAAGGTGCGTTGGGGTGCTGCATAAAACCAGAGACTGAAATTAGCACAGATAACTTTCCATAAGCCAAATATGTAATAGACAAGAGCTACTCCTTGCTCAACGACATGGACCCAACACCACATATTCAACGCCTAGGAATATACCTGACTAGGAAGAATCTTAAAACCCATGGATTTATATGTCTCCGTAAGAGAATCAAGAGTGTGTACAGCGGCATAAACGCAGCAGTGAAAATCCGATAAATCCCATTATCAAAATAAATTTCGAAAACAAAACACAAAGACAGTGAAATAGAGAGCAATTCTTAAATAATTCACTCAGGGCATGTGATGCAACGGGGATTGACCACATCTACACCCAGAGCTGGTTGAGACATAAGGCTGGACACTTCAGGCTGATAGCATTGGTGAGTTTCGGTGAGCAAATGCAGACCCTTTGAAGTCATACTGCATGGTACCCATTCCATGGGTCCCAACTCTCCAGGTTCAAGGGATTCTTCCTCCAGCTAAAACATGCATGGGAAACCCAGAGTATCGTCCACCGTGTGATTGGAAAACGATTTAAAATGCATGTCAATTTTCGTATCCTGGTCCTCGGGTTCACCATTCCAAATGCTTTACTAACACTCTCCCTGCTTGGAGAGTCAGTGCCTTTAATCTCCTCTTTGGCACAGCTTGCAATTTCTGTGCAAGACGAACAGGAATAGGGAGAACCAATGAGAGACTAGCTGTAGGTGTCTGCACGGGCAAGTGTAACGCTCATTTCCCAGCAGGAAGAGGAATTAACCAAAGGCTCAGCGTGCCCTGCTGGAAACAGATTAGGGCCTGAAGCAATCCTGCGGTTTTGTGCCCAGCTCACAAGAAAGCGAGTTGAAGAAAGGAGCTCAGGGGCACTGTAATTCACAAACCTGCAGAGTTATAAATGACAGCTATCTTCCAAAAATATATTGAAGAAAGCCTGTGAAGGGGACTTGAAAGCGGGGCAGAATTTCAGGAAAACGATTGCAAGGGGTAGACTGGAATTGCCCTGAAAGCATAGGAAAAGAGGCAAAACGTCGACAATGATGCACTTGGCCAAAAAGGGCGTATGCGTTTTTTCCTGAATATATTCAGGAAAAAACGCATACGCCCTTTTTGGCCAACCAAGCAAGCCTGTAAAGGAAATCTGCACTAAAATGAAGTCTCACTGCTCCCCGGCCAAAAGGGCCATCTGAAAAAAGTGTAAAATCCAGAAAGGTAGGACAGGATATGGAGAACAGGGAGCCTTGTTATGCTGATTGGCAGGATGTAAATTGTGAACAGCCACCCTGGAGAAGTGTATGGTGTTTCCTGAAACACGTAAGAAATAAAGCAACACAGCCTATGGCAATTGCACTTATGGTCCTATTGCTTAGGGAAATTAAAATCAAAAACAGAGAGCCACCCCAAAGTTTGGGACGGCTGTGTTCCCAAGAAGCTCGTCTACAGTACCAGGTAAATATCCCGGAAAGCAAAAAATGGATAAAGAAGTTGTGGCACGTACGTGCAAAGCAATATCACTCAGCAATGAAATCTGTGTCATCAGGCCCGTAGCGGCATAGTGAGTGGATGCAGGTACGGTGATTCTACGTGAACTACGTCACACAGAAAAAGAAACATCATAAGATATCACTAATACACGGAATGTAAACTTGACTACACATGAACTGAATTACGAAACCGAATAGGGTCGCAAATTTAGAAAACCAACTAGTGCTTGCTTATGGGGAAAGGTGCCTTGGGGTGCTGCATAAAACCAGAGACTGAAATTAGCACAGATAACTTTCCATAAGCCAAATATGTAATAGACAAGACCTACTCCTTGCTCAACGAAATGGACCCAACACCACATATTCAACGCCTAGGAATATACCTGACTAGGAAGAATCTTAAAACCCATGGATATATATGTCTCCGTAAGAGAATCAAGCGTGTGTACAGCGGCCGAAACGCAGCAGTGAAAATCCGATAAAGCCCATTATCAAAATAAATTTCGAAAACAAAACACAAAGACAGTGAAATAGAGAGCAATTCTTAAATAATTCACTCAGTGCATGTGATGCAACCGGGATTGACCACATCTACACCCAGAGCTGGTTGAGACATAAGGCTGGACACTTCAGGCTGATAGCATTGGTGAGTTTCGGTGAGCAAATGCAGACCCTTTGAAGTCATACTGCATGGTACCCATTCCATGGGTCCCAACTCTCCAGGTTCAAGGGATTCTTCCTCCAGCTAAAACATGCATGGGAAACCCAGAGGATCGTCCACCGTGTGATTGGGAAACGATTTAAAATGCATCTCAGTTTTCGTATCCTGGTCCTCGGGTTCACCATTCCAGATGCTTTACTAACACTCTCCCCGCTTGGAGAGTCAGTGCCTTTAACCTCCTCTTTGGCACAGCTTGCAATTTCTCTGCAAGATGAACAGGAATAGGGAGAACCAATGAGAGACTAGCTGTAGGTGTCTGCACGGGCAAATGTAACGCTCATTTCCCACCAGTAAGAGGAATTAACCAAAGGCTCAGCATGTCCTGCTGGAAACAGATTAGGGCCTTAAGCAATCTTGTAGTTTTGTGCCCAGCTCACAAGAAAGCGAGTTGAAGAAAGGAGTTCAGGGGCACTGTAATTCACAAACCTGCAGAGTTATAAATTACAGCTATCTTCCAAAAGTATATTGAAGTAAGCCTGCGAAGGGGACTTGAAAGCGGGGCAGAATTTCAGGAAAACGATTGCAGGGGGTAGACTGGAATTGCCCTGAAAGCATAGGAAAAGAGGCAGAACGTCGACAATGATGCACTTGGCCAAAAAGGGCGTATGCGTTTTTTCCTGAATATATTCAGGAAAAAACGCATACGCACTTTTTGGCCAACCAAGCAAGCCTGTAAAGGAAATCTGCACTACAATGAAATCTCACTGCCCCCCGGGCAAAAGGGCCATCTGAAAAAAGTGTAAAATCCAGAAAGGAAGGACAGGATATGGAGAACAGGGAGCCTTGTTATGCTGACTGGCAGGATGTAAATTTTGAACAACCACCCTGGAGAAGTGTATGGTGTTTCCTGAAACACCTAAGAAATAAAGCAACACAGCCTATGGCAATTGCACTTATGGTCCTATTCCTTAGGGAAATTAAAATCAAAAACAGAGAGCCACCCTAAAGTTTGGGACGGCTGTGTTCCCAGGAAGCTCGTCTACAGTACCAGGTAAATATCCCAGAAAGCAAAAAATGGATAAAGAAGTTTAGGCACGTACGTACAATGCAATATCACTCAGCAATGAAATCTGTGTCATCAGGCCCGTAGCGGCATAGTGAGTGGATACAGGTACATTGATTCTACGTGAAATACATCACACAGAAAAAGAAACATCATAAGATATCACTAATACACGTAATGTAAACTTGACTACACATGAACTGAATTACAAAACAGAACAGGGTCTCAAATTTAGAAAACCAACTAGTGCTTGCTTATGGGGAAAGGTGCGTTGGGGTGCTGCATAAAACCAGAGACTGAAATTAGCGCAGATAACTTTCCATAAGCCAAATATGTAATAGACAAGACCTACTCCTTCCTCAACGAAATGGACCCAACACCACATATTCAACGCCTAGGAATATACCTGACTAGGAAGAATCTTAAAACCCATGGATATATATGTCTCCATAAGAGAATCAAGCGTGTGTACAGCGGCCGAAACGCAGCAGTGAAAATCCGATAAATCCCATTATCAAAATAAATTTCGAAAACAAAACACAAAGACAGTGAAATAGAGAGCAATTCTTAAATAAATCACACAGGGCATGTGATGCAACCGGGATTGACCACATCTACACCCAGAGCTGGTTGAGACATAAGGCTGGACACTTCAGGCTGATAGAATTGGTGAGTTTCGGTGAGCAAATGCAGACCCTTTGAAGTCATACTGCATGGTACCCATTCCATGGGTCCCAACTCTCCAGGTTCAAGGGATTCTTCCTCCAGCTAAAACATGCATGGGAAACCCAGAGTATCGTCCACCGTGTGATTGGGAAACGATTTAAAATGCATCTCAGTTTTCGTATCCTGGTCCTCGGGTTCACCATTCCAGATGCTTTACTAACACTCTCCCCGCTTGGAGAGTCAGTGCCTTTAACCTCCTCTTTGGCAACCCTTGCAATTTCTGTGCAAGATGAACAGGAATAGGGAGAACCAATGAGAGACTAGCTATAGGTTTCTGCACGGGCAAATGTAATGCTCATTTCCCACCAGGAAGATGAATTATCCAAAGGCTCAGCGTGCCCTGCCTGAAACAGATTAGGGCCTGAAGCAATCCTGCGGTTTTGTGCCCAGCTCACAAGAAAGCGAGTTGAAGAAAGGAGCTCAGGGGCACTGTAATTCACAAACCTGCAGAGTTATAAATGACAGCTATCCTCCAAAAATATATTGAAGTAAGCCTGCGAAGGGGACTTTAAAGCAGGGCAGAATTTCAGGAAAACGATTGCAGGGGGTAGACTGGAATTGCCCTGAAAGCATAGGAAAAGAGGCACTACGTCGACAATGATGCACTTGGCCAAAAATTGCGTATGCGTTTTTTCCTGAATATATTCAGGAAAAAACGCATACGCCCTTTTTGCCAACCAAGCAAGCCTGTAATGGAAATCTGCACTACAATGAAGTCTCACTGCCCCCCGGGCAAAAGGGCCATCTGAAAAAAGTGTAAAATCCAGAAAGGTAGGACAGGATATGGAGAACAGGGAGCCTTGTTATGCTGATTGGCAGGATGTAAATTGCCAGCAGCCACCCTGGAGAAGTGTATGGTGTTTCCTGAAACACATAAGAAACAAAGCAACACAGCCTATGGCACTTCCACTTATGGTCCTATAGCTTACGGAAATTAAAATCAAAAAGAGACAGCCACCCCAATATTTGGGACGGCTGTGTTCACAAGAAGCTCATCTATAGTATCAGGTAAATATCCCAGAAAGCAAAAAATGGATAAAGAAGTTGTGGCACGTACGTACAATGCAATATCACTCAGCAATGAAATCTGTGTCATCAGGCGCGTCGCGGCATAGTCAGTGGATGCAGATACGGTTATTCTACGTGATCTACGTCACACAGAAAAAGAAACATCATATGATATCACTAATTCACGGAATGTAAACTTGACTACACATGAACTGAATTACAAAACAGAACAGGGTCTCAAAATTAGAAAACCAACTAGTGCTTGCTTATGGGCAAAGGTGCGTTGGGGTGCTGCATAATACCAGAGACTGAAATTAGCACAGATAACTTTCCATAAGCCAAATATGTAATAGACCAGACCTACTCCTTGCTCAACGAAATGGACCCAACACCACATATTCAACGCCTAGGAATATACCTGACTAGGAAGAATCTTAAAACCCATGGATATATATGTCTCCGTAAGAGGATCAAGCATGTGTACAGCGGCCGAAACGCAGCAGTGAAAATCCGATAACTCCCATTATCAAAATAAATTTGGAAAACAAAACACAAAGACAGTGAAATAGAGAGCAATTCTTAAATATTTCACTCAGGGCATGTGATGCAACCGGGATTGACCACATCTACACCCAGAGCTGGTTGAGACATAAGGCTGGACACTTCAGGCTGATAGCATTGGTGAGTTTCAGTGAGCAAATGCAGACCCTTTGAAGTCATACTGCATGGTACCCATTCCATGGGTCCCAACTCTCCAGGTTCAAGGGATTCTTCCTCCACCTAAAACATGCATGGGAAACCCAGAGTATCTTCCACCGTGTGATTGGGAAACGATTTAAAATGCATCTCAGTTTTCGTATCCTGGTCCTCGGGTTCACCATTCCAGATGCTTTACTAACACTCTGCCCGCTTGGAGAGTCAGTGCCTTTAACCTCCTGTTTGGCACAGCTTGCAATTTCTGTGCAAGATGAACAGGAATAGGGAGAACCAATGAGAGACTAGCTGTAGGTGTCTGCACGGGCAAATGTAACGCTCATTTCCCACCAGGAAGAGGAATTAAACAAAGGCTCAGTGTGCCCTGCTGGAAACAGATTAGGGCCTGAAGGAATCCTGCGGTTTTGAGCCCAGCTCACAAGAAAGCGAGTTGAAGAAAGGAGCTCAGGGGCACTGTAATTCACAAACCTGCAGAGTTATAAATGACAGCTATCTTCCAAAAGTATATTGAAGTAAGCCTGCGAAGGGGAATTGAAAGCGATGCAGAATTTCAGGAAAACGAATGCAGGGGGTACAGAGGAATTGCCCTGAAAGCATAGGAAAAGAGGCACAACGTCGATAATGATGCACTTGGCCAAAAAGGGCGTATGCGTTTTTTCCTGAATATATTCAGGAAAAAACGCATACGCCCTTTTTGGCCAACCAAGCAAGCCTGTAAAGGAAATCTGCACTACAATGAAGTCTCACTGCCCCCCTGGCAAAAGGGCCATCTGAAAAAAGTGTAAAATCCAGAAAGGTAGGACAGGATATGGAGAACAGGGAGCCTTGTTATGCTGATTGGCAGGATGTAAATTGCCAACAGCCACCCTGGAGAAGTGTATGGTGTTTCCTGAAACACGTTAGAAATAAAGCAACACAGTCTATGGCAATTGCACTTATGGTCCTATTCCTTAGGGAAATTAAAATCAAAAACAGTGAGCCACCCCAAAGTTTGGGACGGCTGTGTTCCCAAGAAGCTCGTCTACAGTACCAGGTAAATATCCCAGAAAGCAAAAAATGGATAAAGAAGTTGTGGCACGTACGTGCAATGCAGTATCACTCAGCAATGAAATCTGTGTCATCAGGCCCGTAGCGGCATAGTGAGTGGATGCAGGTACGGTGATTCTACGTGAACTACGTCACACAGAAAAAGAAACATCATAAGATATCACTAATACACGGAATGTAAACTTGACTACACGTGAACTGAATTACAAAACAGAACAGGGTCTCAAATTTAGAAAACCAACTAGTGCTTGCTTATGGGGAAAGGTGCCTTGGAGAGCTGCATAAAACCAGAGACTGAAATTAGCACAGATAACTTTCCATAAGCCAAATAAGTAATAGACAAGACCTACTCCTTGCTCAACGAAATGGACTCAACACCACATATTCAACGCCTAGGAATATACCTAACTAGGAAGAAACTTAAAACCCATGGATATATATGTCTCCGTAAGAGAATCAAGCGTGTGTACAGCGGCCGAAACGCAGCAGTGAAAATCCGATAAATCCCATTATCAAAATAAATTTCAAAAACAAAACACAAAGACAGTGAAATAGAGAGCAAATCATAAATAATTCACTCAGGGCATGTGATGCAACCGGGATTGACCACATCTACACCCAGAGCTGGTTGAGACATAAGGCTGGACACTTCAGGCTGATAACATTGGTGAGTTTCGGTGAGCAAATGCAGACCCTTTGAAGTCATTCTGCATGGTACCTATTCCATGGGTCCCAACTCTTCAGGTTCAAGGGATTCTTCCTCCAGCTAAAACATGCATGGGAAACCCACAGTATGGTCCACCGTGTGACTGGGAAACGATTTAAAATGCATCTCAGTTTTCGTACCCTGGTCCTCGGGTTCACCATTCCAGATGCTTTACTAACACTCTCCCCGCGAGGAGAGTCAGTGCCTTTAACCTCCTCTTTGGCACAGCTTGCAATTTCGGTGCAAGATGAACAGGAATAGGGAGAACAAATGAGAGACTAGCTGTAGGGGTCTGCACGGGCCAATGTAACGCTCATTGCCGAACAGGAAGAGGAATTAAACAAAGGCTCAGCATGCCCTGCTGAAAACAGATTAGGGCTTGAAGCAATCCTGCGGGTTTGTGCACAGCTCACAAGAAAGTGAGTTGAAGAAAGGAGCGCAGGGGCACTGTAATTCACAAACCTGCAGAGTTATAAATGACAGCTATCCTCCAAAAATATATTGAAGTAAGCCTGCGAACGGGACTTGAAAGCAGGGTAGACTTTCAGGAAAACGATTGCAGGGGGTAGACTGGAATTGCCCTGAAAGCATAGGAAAAGAGGCAGAACGTCGACAATGATGCACTTGGCCAAAAAGGGCGTATGCGTTTTTTCCTGAATATATTCAGGAAAAAACGCATACGCCCTTTTTGGCCAACCAAGCAAGCCTGTAAAGGAAATCTGCACTACAATGAAGTCTCACTGCCCCCTGGGCAAGAGGGCCATCAGAGAAAAGTGTAAAACCCAGAAAGGTAGGACAGGATATGGAGAACAGGGAGCCTTGTTATGCTGATTGGCAAGATGTAAATTGCCAACAGCCACCCTGGAGAAGTGTATGGTGTTTCCTGAAACACGTAAGAAATAAAGCAACACAGCCTATGGCAATTGCACTTATGGTCCTATTCCTTAGGGAAATTAAAATCAAAAACAGACAGCCACCCCAATATTTGGGACGGCTGTGTTCACAAGAAGCTCGTCTACAGTATCAGGTAAATATCCCAGAAACAAAAAAATGGATAAAGAAGTTGTGGCACGTACGTACAATGCAATATCACTCAGCAATGAAATCTGTGTCATCAGGCCCGTAGCGGCATAGTGAGTGGATGCAGGTACGGTGATTCTACGTGAACTACGTCACACAGAAAAAGAAACAACATAAGATATCTCTAATACACGGAATGTAAACTTGACTACACATGAACTGAATTACAAAACAGAACAGGGTCTCAAATTTAGAAAACCAACTAGTGCTTGCTTATGGGGAAAGGTGCCTTGGGGTGCTGCATAAAACTAGAGACTGAAATTAGCACAGATAACTTTCCATAAGCCAAATATGTAATAGACAAGACCTAATCCTTGCTCAACGAAATGGACCCAACACCACATATTCAACGCCTAGGATTATACCTGACTAGGAAGAATCTTAAAACCCATGGATATATATGTCTCCGTAAGAGAATCAAGCGTGTGTACAGCGGCCGAAACGCAGCAGTGAAAATCCGATAAATCCCATTATCAAAATAAATTTCGAAAACAAACACAAAGACAGTGAAATAGAGAGCAATTCTTAAATAATTCACTCAGGGCATGTGATGCAACCGGGATTGACCACATCTACACCCAGAGCTGGTTGAGACATAAGGCTGGACACTTCAGGCTGATAGCATTGGTCAGTTTCGGTGAGCAAATGCAGACCCTTTGAAGTCATACTGCATGGTACCCATTCCATGGGTCCCAACTCTCCAGGTTCAAGGGATTCTTCCTCCAGCTAAAACATGCATGGGAAACACAGAGTATCGTCCACCGTGTGATTGGGAAACGATTTAAAATGCATCTCAGTTTTCGTATCCTGGTCCTCGGGTTCACCATTCCAGATGCTTTACTAACACTCTCCCCGCTTGGAGAGTCAGTGCCTTTAAACTCCTCTTTGGCACAGCTTGCAATTTCTGTGCAAGATGAACAGGAATAGGGAGAACCAATGACAGACTAGCTGTAGGTGTCTGCACGGGCAAATGTAACGCTCATTGCCCACCAGGAAGAGGAATTAAACAAAGGCTCAGTGTGCCCTGCTGGAAACAGATTAGGGCCTGAAGCAATCCTGCGGTTTTGTGCCCAGCTCACAAGAAAGCGAGTTGAAGAAAGGAGCTCAGGGGCACTGTAATTCACAAACCTGCAGAGTTATAAATGACAGCTATTCTCCAAAAATATATTGAAGTAAGCCTGCGAAGGGGACTTGAAAGCGGGGCAGAATTTCAGGAAAACGATTGCAGGGGGTAGACTGGAATTGCACTGAAAGCATAGGAAAAGAGGCAGAACGTCGACAATGATGCACTTGGCCAAAAAGGGCGTATGCGTTTTTTCCTGAATATATTCAGGAAAAAATGCATACGCTCTTTTTGGCCAATCAAGCAAGCCTGTAAAGGAAATCTGCACTACAATGAAGTCTCACTGCCCCCCTGGCAAAAAGGCCATCTGAAAAAAGTGTAAAATCCAGAAAGGTAGGACAGGATATGGAGAACAGGGAGCCTTGTTATGCTGATTGGCAGGATGTAAATTGTGAACAGCCACCCTGGAGAAGTGTATGGTGTTTCCTGAAACATGTAAGAAATAAAGCAACACAGCCTATGGCAATTGCATTTATGGTCCTATTGCTTAGGGAAATTAAAATCAAAAACAGAGAGCCACCCCAAAGTTTGGGACGGCTGTGTTCCCAAGAAGCTTGTCTACAGTACCAGGTAAATATCCCACAAAGCAAAAAATGGATAAAGAAGTTGTGGCACGTACGTGCAATTCAATATCTCTCAGCAATGAAATCTGTGTCATCAGGCCGGTAGCGGCATAGTGAGTGGATGCAGGTACGGTGATTCTACGTGAACTACGTCTCACAGAAAAAGAAACATCATAAGATATCACTAATACACGGAATGTAAACTTGACTACACATGAACTGAATTACAAAACAGAACAGGGTCTCAAATTTAGAAAACCAACTAGTGCTTGCTTATGGGGAAAGGTGCGTTGGGGTGCTGCATAAAACAAGAGACTGAAATTAGCACAGATAACTTTCCATAAGCCAAATATATAATAGACAAGACCTACCCCTTGCTCAAAGAAATAGACCCAACACCACATGTTCAACGCCTAGGAATATACATGACTAAGAAGAATCTTAAAACCCATGGATATATATGTTTCCGTAAGAGAATCAAGCGTGTGTACAGCGGATGAAACGCAGCAGTGAAAATCCGATAAATCCCATTATCAAAATAAATTTCGAAAACAAAACACAAAGACAGTGAAATAGAGAGCAATTCTTAAATAATTCACTCAGGGCATGTGATGCAACCGGGATTGACCACATCTACACCCAGAGCTGGTTGAGACATAAGGCTGGACACTTCAGGCTGATAGCATTGGTGAGTTTCGGTGAGCAAATGCAGACCCTTTGAAGTCATACTGCATGGTACCGATTCCAAGGGTCCCAACTCTCCAGGTTCAAGGGATTCTTCCTTCAGCTAAAACATGCATGGGAAACACAGAGTATGGTACACCGTGAGATTGGGAAACGATTTAAAATGGATCTCAGTTTTCGTATCCTTGTCCTCGGGTTCACCATTCCAGACGCTTTACTAACACTCTCCCCGCTTGGAGAGTCAGTGCCTTTAACCTCCTGTTTGGCACAGTTTGCAATTTCTGTGCAAGATGAACAGGAATAGGGAGAACCAATGAGAGACTAGCTGTAGGTGTCTGCACGGCCAAATGTAACACTCATTGCCCACCAGGAAGAGGAATTAAACAAAGGCTCAGTGTGCCCTGCTGGAAACAGATTAGGGCCTGAAGCAATCCTGCGGTATTGTGCCCAGCTCAAAAGAAAGCGAGTTGAAGAAAGGAGCTCAGGGGCACTGTAATTCACAAACCTGCAGAGTTATAAATGACAGCTATCCTCCAAAAATATATTGAAGTAAGCCTGCGAAGGGGACTTGAAAGCGGGGCAGAATTTCAGGAAAACGATTGCAGGGGGTAGACTGGAATTGCCCTGAAAGCATAGGAAAAGAGGCACAAAGTCGACAATGATGCACTTGGCCAAAAAGGGCATATGCGTTTTTTCCTGAATATATTCAGGAAAAAACGCATACGCCCTTTTTGGCCAACCAAGCAAGCCTGTAAAGGAAATCTGCACTACAATGAAGTCTCACTGTCCCCCTGGCAAAAGGGCCATCTGAAAAAAGTTTAAATTCCAGAAAGGTAGGACAGGATATGGAGAACAGGGAGCCTTGTTATGCTGATTGGCAGGATGTAAATTGCCAGCAGCCACCCTGGAGAAGTGTATGGTGTTTCCTGAAACACGTAAGAAACAAAGCAACACAGCCTATGGCACTTCCACTTATGGTCCTATAGCTTACGGAAATTAAAATCAAAAACAGACAGCCACCCCAATATTTAGGACGGCTGTGTTCACAAGAAGCTCGTCTACAGTATCAGGTAAATATCTCAGAAAGCAAAAAATGGATAAAGAAGTTGTGGCACGTACGTGCAATGCAGTATCACTCAGCAATGAAATCTGTGTCATCAGGCCCGTAGCGGCATAGTGAGTGGATGCAGGTACGGTGTTTCTACGTGAACTACGTCACACAGAAAAAGAAACATCATATGATATCACTAATACAAGGAATGTAAACTTGACTACACATGAACTGAATTACAAAACAGAACAGGGTCTCAAATTTAGAAAACCAACTAGTGCTTGCTTATGGGGAAAGGGGCCTTGGGGTGCTGCATAAAACCAGAGACTGAAGTTAGCACAGATAGCATTCCATAAGCCAAATATGTAATAGACAAGACCTACTCCTTGCTCAACGAAATGGACTCAACACCACATATTCAACGCCTAGGAATATACCTGACTAGGAAGAATCTTAAAACCCATGGATATATATGTCTCCGTAAGAGAATCAAGGGTGTGTACAGCGGCCGAAAAGCAGCAGAGAAAATCCGATAAATCCCATTATCAAAATAAATTTCGAAAACAAAACACAAAGACAGTGAAATAGAGAGCAATTCTTAAATAATTCACTCAGGGCATGTGATGCAACAGGGATTGACCACATCTACACCCAGAGCTGGTTGAGACATAAGGCTGGACACTTCAGGCTGATAGCATTGGTGAGTTTTGGTGAGCAAATGCAGACCCTTTGAAGTCATACTGCATGGTACCTATTCCATGGGTCCCAACACTTCAGGTTCAAGGGATTCTTCCTCCAGCTAAAACATGCATGGGAAACCCACAGTATGGTCCACCGTGTGATTGGGAAACGATTTAAAATGCATCTCAGTTTTCGTATCCTGGTCCTCGGGTTCACCATTCCAGACGCTTTACTAACACTCTCCCCGCTTGGAGAGTCAGTGCCTTTAACCTCCTGTTTGGCACAGCTTGCAATTTCTGTGCAAGATGAACAGGAATAGGGAGAACCAATGAGAGACTAGCTGTAGGTGTCTGCACGGGCAAATGTAACGCTCATTGCCGACCAGGAAGAGGAATTAACCAAAGGCTCAGTGTGCCCTGCTGGAAACATATTAGGGCCTGAAGCAATCCTGCGGTTTTGTGCCCAACTCACAAGAAAGCGAGTTGAAGACAGGAGCTCAGGGTCACTGTAATTCACAAACCTGCAGAGTTATAAATGACAGCTATCCTCCAAAAATATATTGAAGTAAGCCTGCGAAGGGGACTGGAAAGCGGGGCAGAATTTCAGGAAAACGATTGCAGGGGGTAGACTGGAATTGCCGAGAAAGCATAGGAAAAGAGGCAGAACGTCGACAATGATGCACTTGGCCAAAAAGGGCGTATGCGTTTTTTCCTGAATATATTCAGGAAAAAACGCATACGCCCTTTTTGGCCAACCAAGCAAGCCTGTAAAGGAAATCTGCACTACAATGAAGTCTCACTGCCCACCGGGCAAAAGGGCCTCTTAAAAAAAAGTGTAAAATCCAGAAAGGTAGGACAGGATATGGAGAAGAGGGAGCCTTGTTATGCTGATTGGCAGGATGTAAATTGCCAGCAGCCACCCTGGAGAAGTGTATGGTGTTTCCTGAAACACGTAAGAAACAAAGCAACACAGCCTATGGCACTTCCACTTATGGTCCTATAGCTTACGGAAATTAAAATCAAAAACAGACAGCCACCCCAATATTTGGGACGGCTGTGTTCCCAAGAAGCTCGTCTACAGTACCAGGTAAATATCCCAGAAAGTAAAAATGGATAAATAAATTGTGGCACGTACGTGCAATGCAATATCACTCAGCAATGAAATCTGTGTCATCAGTCCCGTAGCGGCATAGTGAGTGGATGCAGGTACGGTGATTCTACGTGAACTGCGTCACACAGAAAAGAAACATCATAAGATATCACTAATACACGGAATGTAAACTTGACTACACATGAACTGAATTACAAAACAGAACAGGGTCTCAAATTTAGAAAACCAACTAGTGCATGCGTATGAGGAAAGGTGCGTGGGGGTGCTGCATAAAACCAGAGACTGAAATTAGCACAGATAACTTTCCATAAGCCAAATATGTAATAGACAAGACCTACTCCTTGCTCAACGAAATGGACACAACACCACATATTCAACGCCTAGGAATATACCTGACTAGGAAGAATCTTAAAACCCATGGATATATATGTCTCCGTAAGAGAATCAAGCGTGTGTACTGCGGCCGAAACGCAGCAGTGAAAATCCGATAAATCCCATTATCAAAATAAATTTCGAAAACAAAACACAAAGACAGTGAAATAGAGAGCAAATCTTAAATAATTCACTCAGGGCATGTGATGCAACCGGGATTGACCACATCTACACCCAGAGCTGGTTGAGACATAAGGCTGGACACTTCAGGTTGTTAGCATTGGTGAGTTTCGGTGAGCAAATGCAGACCCTTTGAAGTCATACTGCATGGTACCTATTCCATGGGTCCCGACTCTTCAGGTTCAAGTGATTCTTCCTCCAGCTAAAACATGCATGGGAAAGCCACAGTATGCTCCACCGTGTGATTGGGAAACGACTTAAAATGCATCTCAGTTTTCGTATCCTGGTTCTCGGGTTCAAAATTCCAGATGCTTTACTAACAGTCTCCCTGCTTGGAGAGTCAGTGCCTTTAACCTCCTCTTTGGCACAGCTTGCAATTTCTGTGCAAGATGAACAGGAATAGGGAGAACCAATGAGAGACTAGCTATAGGTGTCTGCACGGGCAAATGTAACGCTCATTTCCCACCAGGAAGAGGAATTAACCAAAGGATCAGTGTGCCCTGCCGGAAACAGATTAGGGCCTGAAGCAATCCTGTGGTTTTGTGCCCAGCTCACAAGAAAGCGAGTTGAAGAAAGGAGCTCAGGGACACTGTAATTCACAAACCTGCAGAGTTATAAATGACAGCTATCCTCCAAAAATATATTGAAGTAAGCCTGCGAAGGGGACTTGAAAGCGGGGCAGAATTTCAGGAAAACGATTGCAGGGGGTAGACTGGAATTGCCCTGAAAGCATAGGAAAAGAGGCAGAACGTCGACAATGATGCACTTGGCCAAAAAGTGCGTATGCGTTTTTTCCTGAATATATTCAGGAAAAAACGCATACGCCCTTTTTGGCCAACCAAGCAAGCCTGTAAAGGAAATCTGCACTACAATGAAGTCTCACTGTCCCCTGGGCAAAAGGGCCATCTGAAAAAAGTGTAAAATCCAGAAAGGTAGGACAGGATATGGAGAACAGGGAGCATTGTTATGCTGATTGGCAGGATGTTAATTGCCAGCAGCCACCCTGGAGAAGTGTATGGTGTTTCCTGAAACACGTAAGAAACAAAGCAACACAGCCTATGGCACTTCCACTTATGGTCCTATAGCTTACGGAAATTAAAATCAAAAACAGACAGCCACCCCAATATTTGGGACGGCTGTGTTCACAAGAAGCTCGTCTACAGTATCAGGTAAATATCCCAGAAAGCAAAAAATGGATAAAGAAGTTGTGGCACGTACGTACAATGCAATATCACTCAGCAATGAAATCTGTGTCATCAGGCCCGTAGCGGCATAATGAGTGGATGCAGGTACGGTGATTCTACGTGAACTACGTCACACAGAAAAAGAAACATCATAAGATATCACTAATATACGGAATGTAAACTTGACTACACATGAACTGAATTACACAACAGAACAGGGTCTCAAATTTAGAAAACCAACTAGTGCTTGCTTATGGGGAAAGGTGCCTTGGGGTGCTGCATAAAACCAGAGACTGAAATTAGCACAGATAACTTTCCATAAGCCAAATATATAATAGACAAGACCTACTCCTTGCTCAACGAAATGGACCCAACACCACATATTCAACGCCTAGGAATATTCCTGACTAGGAAGAATCTTAAAACCCATGGATATATATGTCTCCGTAAGTGAAACAAGCGTGTGTACAGCGGCATAAACGCAGCAGTGAAAATCCGATAAATCCCATTATCAAAATAAATTTCCAAAACAAAACACAAAGACAGTGAAATAGAGAGCAAATCTTAAATAATTCACTCAGGGCATGTGATGCAACCGGGATTGACCACATCTACACCCAGAGCTGGTTGAGACATAAGGCTGGACACTTCAGGCTGTTAGCATTGGTGAGTTTCGGTGAGCAAATGCAGACCCTTTGAAGTCATACTTCATGGTACCCATTCCATGGGTCCCAACTCTCCAGGTTCAAGGGATTCTTCCTCCAGCTAAAACATGCATGGGAAACCCAGAGGATCGTCCACCGTGTGATTGGGAAACGATTTAAAATGCATCTCAGTTTTCGTTATCTGGTTCTCGGGTTCACCATTCCAGATGCTTTACTAACACTCTCCCCGCTTGGAGAGTCAGTGCCTTTAACCTCGTCTTTGGCACAGCTTGCAATTTCTGTGCAAGATGAACAGGAATAGGGAGAACCAATGAGAGACTAGCTGTAGGTGTCTGCACGGGCAAATGTAACGCTCATTTCCCACCAGGAAGAGGAATTAAACAAAGGCTCAGTGTGCCCTGCTGGAAACAGATTAGGGCCTGAAGCAATCCTGCGGTTTTGTGCCCAGCTCACAAGAAAGCGAGTTGAAGAAAGGAACTCAGGGGTACTGTAATTCACAAATCTGCAGAGTTATAAATGACAGCTATCCTCCAAAAATATATTGAAGTAAGCCTGCGAAGGGGACTTGAAAGCGAGGCAGAGTTTGAGGAAAACCATTGCAGGGGATAGACTGGAATTGCCCTGAAAGCATAGGAAAAGAGGCAGAACGTCGACAATGATGCACTTGGCCAAAAAGTGCGTATGCGTTTTTTCCTGAATATATTCAGGAAAAAACGCATACGCCCTTTTTGGCCAACCAAGCAAGCCTGTAAAGGAAATCTGCACTACAATGAAGTCTCACTGCTCCCCGGGCAAAAGGGCCATCTGAAAAAAGTGTAAAATCCAGAAAGGTAGGACAGGATATGGAGAACAGGGAGCCTTGTTATGCTGATTGGCAGGATGTAAATTGCCAACAGCCACCCTGGAGAAGTGTATGGTGTTTCCTGAAACACGTAAGAAACAAAGCAACACAGCCTATGGCAATTGCACTTATGGTCCTATTCCTTAGGGAAATTAAAATCAAAAACAGAGAGCAACCCCAAAGTTTGGGACGGCTGTGTTCCCAAGAAGCTCGTCTACGGTACCAGGTAAATATCCCAGAAAGCAAAAAATGGATAAAGAAGTTGTGGCACGTACGTGCAATGCAATATCACTCAGCAATGAAATCTGTGTCATCAGGCCCGTAGCGGCATAGTGAGTGGATGCAGGTACGGTGATTCTACGTGAACTGCGTCACACAGAAAAGTAACATCATAAGATATCACTAATACACGGAATGTAAACTTGACTACACATGAACTGAATTACAAAACAGAACAGTGTCTCAAATTTAGAAAACCAACTAGTGCTTGCTTATGGGGAAAGGTGCCTTAGGGTGCTGCATAAAACCAGAGACTGAAATTAGCACAGATAACATTCCATAAGCCAAATTTGTAATAGACAAGACCTACTCCTTGCTCAACGAAATGGACTAAACACCACATATTCAACGAGTAGGAATATACCTGACTAAGAAGAATCTTAAAACCCATGGATATATATGTCTCCGTAAGAGAATCAAGCGTGTGTACAGCGGATGAAACGCAGCAGTGAAAATCCGATAAATCCCATTATCAAAATAAATTTCGAAAACAAAAGACAAAGACAGTGAAATAGAGAGCAATTCTTAAATAATTCACTCAGGGCATGTGATGCAACAGGGATTGACCACATCTACACCCAGAGCTGGTTGAGACATAAGGCTGGACACTTCAGGCTGATAGCATTGGTGAGTTTTGGTGAGCAAATGCAGACCCTTTGAAGTCATACTGCATGGTACCTATTCCATGGGTCCCAACAATTCAGGTTCAAGGGATTCTTCCTCCAGCTAAAACATGCATGGGAAACCCACAGTATGGTCCACCGTGTGATTGGGAAACGATTTAAAATGCATCTCAGTTTTCGTATCCTGGTCCTCGGGTTCACCATTCCAGACGCTTTACTAACACTCTCCCCGCTTGGAGAGTCATTGCCTTTAACCTCCTCTTTGGCACAGCTTGCAATTTCTGTGCAAGATGAACAGGAATAGGGAGAACCAATGAGAGACTAGCTGTAGGTGTCTGCACGGGCAAATGTAACGCTCATTGCCGACCAGGAAGAGGAATTAACCAAAGGCTCAGTGTGCCCTGCTAGAAACATATTAGGGCCTGAAGCAATCCTGCGGTTTTGTGCCCAGCTCACAAGAAAGCGAGTTGAAGACAGGAGCTCAGGGTCACTGTAATTCACAAACCTGCAGAGTTATAAATGACAGCTATCCTCCAAAAATATATTGAAGTAAGCCTGCGAAGGGGACTGGAAAGCGGGGCAGAATTTCAGGAAAACGATTGCAGGGGGTAGACTGGAATTGCCCTGAAAGCATAGGAAAAGAGGCAGAACGTTGATAATGATGCACTTGGCCAAAAAGGGCGTATGCGTTTTTTCCTGAATATATTCAGGAAAAAACGCATACGCCCTTTTTGGCCAACCAAGCAAGCCTGTAAAGGAAATCTGCACTACAATGAAGTCTCACTGCCCACCGGGCAAAAGGGCCTCTTAAAAAAAAGTGTAAAATCCAGAAAGGTAGGACAGGATATGGAGAACAGGGAGCCTTGTTATGCTGATTGGCAGGATGTAAATTGCCAGCAGCCACCCTGGAGAAGTGTATGGTGTTTCCTGAAACACGTAAGAAACAAAGCAACACAGCCTATGGCACTTCCACTTATGGTCCTATAGCTTACGGAAATTAAAATCAAAAACAGACAGCCACCCCAATATTTGGGACGGCTGTGTTCCCAAGAAGCTCGTCTACAGTACCAGGTAAATATCCCAGAAAGTAAAAATGGATAAATAAGTTGTGGCACGTACGTGCAATGCAATATCACTCAGCAATGAAATCTGTGTCATCAGGCCCGTAGCGGTATAGTGAGTGGATGCAGGTACGGTGATTCTACGTGAACTGCGTCACACAGAAAAGAAACATCATAAGATATCACTAATACACGGAATGTAAACTTGACTACACATGAACTGAATTACAAAACAGAACAGGGTCTCAAATTTAGAAAACCAACTAGTGCTTGCTTATGGGGAAAGGTGCGTTGGGGTGCTGCATAAAAACAGAGACTGAAATTAGCACAGATAACTTTCCATAAGCCAAATATGTAATAGACAAGACCTACTCCTTGCTCAACGAAATGGACACAACACCACATATTCAACGCCTAGGAATATACCTGACTAGGAAGAATCTTAAAACCCATGGATATATATGTCTCCGTAAGAGAATCAAGCGTGTGTACTGCGGCCGAAACGCAGCAGTGAAAATCCGATAAATCCCATTATCAAAATAAATTTCGAAAACAAAACACAAAGACAGTGAAATAGAGAGCAAATCTTAAATAATTCACTCAGGGCATGTGATGCAACCGGGATTGACCACATCTACACCCAGAGCTGGTTGAGACATAAGGCTGGACACTTCAGGCTGTTAGCATTGGTGAGTTTCGGTGAGCAAATGCAGACCCTTTGAAGTCATACTGCATGGTACCCATTCCATGGGTCCCAACTCTCCAGGTTCAAGGGATTCTTCCTCCAGCTAAAACATGCATGGGAAACCCAGAGTATCGTCCACCGTGTGATTGGGAAACGATTTAAAATGCATCTCAGTTTTCGTTATCTGGTCCTCGGGTTCACCATTCCAGATGCTTTACTAACACTCTCCCCGCTTGGAGAGTCAGTGCCTTTAACCTCGTCTTTGGCACAGCTTGCAATTTCTGTGCAAGATGAACAGGAATAGGGAGAACCAATGAGAGACTAGCTGTAGGTGTCTGCACGGGCAAATGTAACGCTCATTTCCCACCAGGAAGAGGAATTAAACAAAGGCTCAGTGTGCCCTGCTGGAAACAGATTAGGGCCTGAAGCAATCCTGCGGTTTTGTGCCCAGCTCACAAGAAAGCGAGTTGAAGAAAGGAGCTCAGGGGCACTGTAATTCACAAACCTGCAGAGTTATAAATGACAGCTATCCTCCAAAAATATATTGAAGTAAGCCTGCGAAGGGGACTTGAAAGCGGGGCAGAATTTCAGGAAAACGATTGCAGGGGGTAGACTGGAATTGCCCTGAAAGCATAGGAAAAGAGGCAGAACGTCGACAATGATGCACTTGGCCAAAAAGGGCGTATGCGTTTTTTCCTGAATATATTCAGGAAAAAACGCATACGCCCTTTTTGGCCAACCAAGCAAGCCTGTAAAGGAAATCTGCACTACAATGAAGTCTCACTCTCCCCCGGGCAAAAGGGCCATCTGAAAAAAGTTTAAAATCCAGAAAGGTAGGACAGGATATGGAGAACAGGGAGCCTTGTTATGCTGATTGGCAGGATGTAAATTGCCAACAGCCACCCTGGAGAAGTGTATGGTGTTTCCTGAAACACGTAAGAAACAAAGCGACACAGCCTATGGCAATTGCACTTATGGTCCTATTGCTTAGGGAAATTAAAATCAAAAACAGAGAGCCACCCCAAAGTTTGGGACGGCTGTGTTCCCTAGAAGCTCGTCTACAGTACCAGGTAAATATCCCAGAAAGCAAAAAATGGATAAAGAAGTTGAGGCACGTACGTGCAATTCAATATCTCTCAGCAATGAAATCTGTGTCATCAGGCCCGTAGCGGAATAGTGAGTGGATGCAGGTACGGTGATTCTACGTGAACTACGTCACACAGAAAAAGAAACATCATAAGATATCACTAATACACGGAATGTAAACTTGACTACACATGAACTGAATTACAAAACAGAACAGGGTCTCAAATTTAGAAAACCAACTAGTGCTTGCTTATGGGGAAAGGTGCCTTAGGGTGCTGCATAAAACCAGAGACTGAAATTAGCACAGATAACATTCCATAAGCCAAATTTGTAATAGACAAGACCTACTACTTGCTCAACGAAATGGACCCAACACCACATATTCAACGCCTAGGAATATACCTGACTGAAAAGAATCTTAAAACCCATGGATATATATGTCTCCGTAAGAGAATCAAGCGTGTGTACAGCGGCCGAAACGCAGCAGTGAAAATCCGATAAATCCCATTATCAAAATAAATTTCGAAAACAAAACACAAAGACAGTGAAATAGAGAGCAATTCTTAAATAATTCACTCAGGGCATGTGATGCAACCGGGATTGACCACATCTACACCCAGAGCTGGTTGAGACATAAGGCTGGACACTTCAGGCTGATAGCATTGGTGAGTTTCGGTGAGCAAATGCAGACCCTTTGAAGTCATACTGCATGGTAGCGATTCCATGGGTCCCAACTCTTCAGGTTCAAGGGATTCTTCCTCCAGCTAAAACATGCATGGGAAACCCACAGTATGGTCCACTGTGTGATTGGGAAACGATTTAAAATGCATCTCAGTTTTCGTATCCTGGTCCTCGGGTTCACCATTCCAGATGCTTTACTAACACTCTCCCTGCTTGGAGAGTCAGTGCCTTTAACCTCCTGTTTGGCACAGCTTGCAATTTCTGTGCAAGATGAACAGGAATAGGGAGAACCAATGAGAGACTAGCTGTAAGTCTCTGCACGGGCAAGTGTAACACTCATTTCCCACCAGGAAGAGGAATTAACCAAAGTTTCAGCATGCCCTGCCTGAAACAGATTAGGGCCTGAAGCAATCCTGCGGTTTTGTGCCCAGCTCACAAGAAAGCGAGTTGAAGAAAGGATCTCAGGGCCACTGTAATTCACAAACGTGCAGAGTTATAAATGACAGCTATCCTCCAAAAATATATTGAAGTAAGCCTGGGAAGGGGACTTGAAAGCGGGGCAGAATTTCAGGAAAACGATTGCAGGGGGTAGACTGGAATTGCCCTGAAAGCATAGGAAAAGAGGCAGAACGTCGACAATGATGCACTTGGCCAAAAAGGGCGTATGCGTTTTTTCCTGAATATATTCAGGAAAAACGCATAGGCACTTTTTGGCCAACCAAGCAAGCCTGTAATGGAAATCTGTACTACAATGAAATCTCACTGCCCCCCGGGCAAAAGGGCCATCTGAAAAAAGTGTAAAATCCAGAAAGGTAGGACAGGATATGGAGAACAGGGAGCCTTGTTATGCTGATTGGCAGGATGTAAATTGCCAACAGCCACCCTGGAGAAGTGTATGGTGTTTCCTGAAACACGTAAGAAATAAAGCAACACAGCCTATGGCAATTGCACTTATGGTCCTATTCCTCAGGGAAATTAAAATCAAAAACAGAGAGCCACCCCAAAGTTTGGGATGGCTGTGTTCCCAAGAAGCTCGTCTACAGTACCAGGTAAATATCCCAGAAAGCAAAAAATGGATAAAGAAGTTGTGGCACGTACGTGCAATGCAGTAGCACTCATCAATGAAATCTGTGTCATCAGGCCCGTAGCGGCATAGTGAGTGGATGCAGGTACGGTGATTCTACGTGAACTACGTCTCACAGAAAAAGAAACATCATAAGATATCTCTAATACACGGAATGTAAACTTGACTACACATGAACTGAATTACAAAACAGAACAGGGTCTCAAATTTAGAAAACCAACTAGTTTATGGGGAAAGGTGCCTTGGGGTGCTGCATAAAACCAGAGACTGAAATTAGCACAGATAACATTCCATAAGCCAAATATGTAATAGACAAGACCTACTCCCTGCTCAACGAAATGGACTCAACACCACATATTCAACGCCTAGGAATATACCTGACTAGGAAGAATCTTAAAACCCATGGATATATATGTCTCCGTAAGAGAATCAAGCGTGTGTACAGTGGCCGAAACGCAGCAGTGAAAATCCGATAAATCCCATTATCAAAATAAATTTCGAAAACAAAACACAAAGACAGTGAAATAGAGAGCAATTCTTATATAATTCACTCAGGGCATGTGATGCAACCGGGATTGACCACATCTACAACCAGAGCTGGTTGAGACATAAGGCTGGACACTTCAGGTTGATAGCATTGGTGAGTATCGGTGAGCAAATGCAGACCCTTTGAAGTCATTCTGCATGGTCCCTATTCCATGGGTCCCAACTCTCAAGGTTCAAGGGATTCTTCCTCCAGCTAAAACATGCATGAGAAACCCACATTATGGTCCACCGTGTGATTGGGAAACGATTTAAAATGCATCTCAATTTTCGTATCCTGGTCCTCGGGTTCACCATTCCAGATTCTTTACTAACACTCTCCCTGCTTGGAGAGTCAGTGCCTTTTACCTCCTGTTTGGCACAGCTTGCAATTTCTGTGCAAGATGAACAGGAATAGGGAGAACCAATGAGAGACTAGCTGTAGGTGTCTGCACGGGCAAATGTAACGCTTATTGCCGACCAGGAAGAGGAATTAAACAAAGGCTCAGCTTGCCCTGCTGAAAACATATTAGCGCCTGAAGCAATCCTGCGGTTTTGTGCCCAGCTCACAAGAAAGCGAGTTGAAGAAAGGAGCTCAGGGGCACTGTAATTCACAAACCTGCAGAGTTATAAATGACAGCTATCTTCCAAAAGTATATTGAAGTAAGCCTGCGAAGGGCCTTGAAAGCGGGGCAGAATTTCAGGAAAACGATTGCAGGGGTGGAATGGAATTGCCTTGAAAGCATAGTAAAAGAGGCACAAATTCGACAATGATGCACTTGGCCAAAAAGTGCGTATGCGTTTTTTCCTGAATATATTCAGGAAAAAACGCATATGCCCTTTTTGGCCAACCAAGCAAGCCTGTAAAGGAAATCTGCACTACAATGAAGTCTCACTGCCCCCCGGGCAAGAGGGCCATCTGAAAAAAGTGTAAAATCCAGAAAGGTAGGACAGGATATGGAGAACAGGGAGCCTTGTTATGCTGATTGGCAAGATGTAAATTGCCAACAGCCACCCTGGAGAAGTGTATGGTGTTTCCTGAAACACGTAAGAAACAAAGCAACACAGCCTATGGCAATTGCACTTATGGTCCTATTCCTTAGGGAAATTAAAATCAAAAACAGAGAGCAACCCCAAAGTTTGGGACGGCTGTGTTCCCAAGAAGCTCGTCTACGGTACCAGGTAAATATCCCAGAAAGCAAAAAATGGATAAAGAAGTTGTGGCACGTACGTGCAATGCAATATCACTCAGCAATGAAATCTGTGTCATCAGGCCCGTAGCGGCATAGTGAGTGGATGCAGGTACGGTGATTCTACGTGAACTACGTCACACAGAAAAAGAAACATCATAAGATATCACTAATACACGGAATGTAAACTTGACTACACGTGAACTGAATTACAAAACAGAACAGGGTCTAAAATTTAGAAAACCAACTAGTGCTTGCTTATGGGGAAAGGTGCCTTGGGGTGCTGCATAAAACCAGAGACTGAAATTAGCACAGATAACATTCCATAAGCCAAATATGTAATAGACAAGACCTACTCCTTGCTCAACGAAATGGACTCAACACCACATATTCAACGCCTAGGAATATACCTGACTAGGAAGAATCTTAAAACCCATGGATATATATGTCTCCGTAAGAGAATCAAGTGTGTGTACAGCGGCCGAAACGCAGCAGTGAAAATCCGATAAATCCCATTATCAAAATTAATTTCGAAAACAAAACACAAAGACAGTGAAATAGAGAGCAATTCTTAAATAATTCACTCAGGGCATGTGATGCAACCGGTATTTAACACATCTACACCCAGAGCTGGTTGAGACATAAGGCTGGACCCTTCGGGCTGATAGCATTGGTGAGTTTCAGTGAGCAAATGCAGACCATTTGAAGTCATACTGCATGGTACCCATTCCATGGGTCCCAACCCTTCAGGTTCAAGGGATTCTTCCTCCAGCTAAAACATGCTTGGGAAACCCACAGTATGGTCCACCGTGTGATTGGGAAACGATTTAAAATGCATCTCAGTTTTCGTATCCTGGTCCTCGTGTTCACCATTCCAGATGCTTTACTAAAACTCTCCCCGCTTGGAGAGTCAGTGCCTTTAACCTCCTGTTTGGCACAGCTTGCAATTTCTGTGCAAGATGAACAGGAATAGGGAGAACCAATGAGAGACTAGCTGTAGGTGTCTGCACGGGCAAATGTAACGCTCATTGCCCACCAGGAAGAGGAATTAACCAAAGGCTCAGCATGCCCTGCCAGAAACTGATTAGGGCCTGAAGCAATCCTGCGGTTTTGTGCCCAGCTCACAAGAAAGCGAGTTGAAGAAAGGAGCTCAGGGGCACTCTAATTCACAAACCTGCAGAGTTATAATTGACAGCTATCCTCCAAAAATATATTGAAGTAAGCCTGCGAAGGGGACTTGAAAGCGGGGCAGAATTTCAGGAAAACGATTGCAGGGGGTAGACTGGAATTGCCCTGAAAGCATAGGAAAAGAGGCAGAACGTCGACAATGATGCACTTGGCCAAAAAGGGCGTATGCGTTTTTTCCTGAATATATTCAGGAAAAAACGCATACGCCCTTTTTGGCCAACCAAGCAAGCCTGTAAAGGAAATCTGCACTACAATGAAGTCTCACTGCCCCCCAGGCAAAAGGGCCATCTGAAAAAAGTGTAAAATCCAGAAAGTTAGGACAGGATATGGAGAACAGGGAGCCTTGTTATGCTGATTGGCAGGATGTAAATTGCAAACAGCCACCCTGGAGAAGTGTATGGTGTTTCCTGAAACACGTAAGAAACAAAGCAACACAGCCTATGGCACTTCCACTTATGGTCCTATAGCTTACAGAAATTAAAATCAAAAACAGACAGCCATCCCAATATTTGGGATGGCTGTGTTCACAAGAAGCTCGTCTACAGTATCAGGTAAATATCCCAGAAAGCAAAAAATGGATAAAGAAGTTGTGGCACGTACGTACAATGCAATATCACTCAGCAATGAAATCTGTGTCATCAGGCCCGTAGCGGCATAGTGAGTGGATGCAGGTACGGTGATTCTACGTGAACTACGTCACACAGAAAAAGAAACATCATAAGATATCACTAATACACGGAATGTAAACTTGACTACACATGAACTGAATTACAAAACAGAACAGGGTCTCAAATTTAGAAAACCAACAGGTGCTTGCTTATGGGGAAAGGTGCCTTGGGGTGCTGCATAAAACCAGAGACTGAAGTTAGCACAGATAGCATTCCATAAGCCAAATATGTAATAGACAAGACCTACTCCTTGCTCAACGAAATGGACTCAACACCACATATTCAACGCCTAGGAATATACCTGACTAGGAAGAATCTTAAAACCCATGGATATATATGTCTCCGTAAGAGAATCAAGGGTGTGTACAGCGGCCGAAACGCAGCAGAGAAAATCCGATAAATCCCATTATCAAAATAAATTTCGAAAACAAAACACAAAGACAGTGAAATAGAGAGCAATTCTTAAATAATTCACTCAGGGCATGTGATGCAACCGGGATTGACCACATCTACACCCAGAGCTGGTTGAGACATAAGGCTGGACACTTCAGGCTGATAGCATTGGTGAGTTTCGGTGAGCAAATGCAGACCCTTTGAAGTTATACTGCATGGTACCTATTCCATGGGTCCCAACTCTTCAGGTTCAAGTGATTCTTCCTCCAGCTAAAACATGCATGGGAAACCCACAGTATGCTCCACCGTGTGATTGGGAAACGACTTAAAATGCATCTCAGTTTTCGTATCCTGGTTCTCAGGTTCAAAATTCCAGATGCTTTACTAACAGTCTCCCTGCTTGGAGAGTCAGTGCCTTTAACCTCCTGTTTGGCACAGCTTGCAATTTCTGTGCAAGATGAACAGGAATAGGGAGAACCAATGAGAGACTAGCTATAGGTGTCTGCACGGGCAAATGTAACGCTCATTTCCCACCAGGAAGAGGAATTAAACAAAGGCTCAGTGTGCCCTGCCGGAAACAGATTAGGGCCTGAAGCAATCCTGTGGTTTTGTGCGCAGCTCACAAGAAAGCGAGTTGAAGAAAGGAGCTCAGGGACACTGTAATTCACAAACCTGCAGAGTTATAAATGACAGCTATCCTCCAAAAATATATTGAAGTAAGCCTGCGAAGGGGACTTGAAAGCGGGGCAGAATTTGAGGAAAACGATTGCAGGGGGTAGACTGGAATTGCCCTGAAAGCATAGGAAAAGAGGCAGAACGTCGACAATGATGCACTTGGCCAAAAAGGGCGTATGCGTTTTTTCCTGAATATATTCAGGAAAAAACGCATACGCCCTTTTTGGCCAACCAAGCAAGCCTGTAAAGGAAATCTGCACTACAATGAAGTCTCACTGCCCCCCGGGCAAAAGGGCCATCTGAAAAAAGTGTAAAATCCAGAAAGGTAGGACAGGATATGGAGAACAGGGAGCATTGTTATCCAGATTGGCAGGATGTTAATTGCCAGCAGCCACCCTGGAGAAGTGTATGGTGTTTCCTGAAACACATAAGAAACAAAGCAACACAGCCTATGGCACTTCCACTTATGGTCCTATAGCTTACGGAAATTAAAATCAAAAACAGACAGCCACCCCAATATTTGGGACGGCTGTGTTCACAAGAAGCTCGTCTACAGTATCAGGTAAATATCCCAGAAAGCAAAAAATGGATAAAGAAGTTGTGGCACGTACGTACAATGCAATATCACTCAGTAATGAAATCTGTGTCATCAGGCCTGTAGTGGCATTGTGAGTGGATGCAGGTACGGTGATTCTACGTGAACTACGTCACACAGAAAAAGAAACATCATAAGATATCACTAATACACGGAATGTAAACTTGACTACACATGAACTGAATTACAAAACAGAACAGGGTCTCAAATTTAGAAAACCAACTAGTGCTTGCTTATGGGGAAAGGTGCCTTGGGGTGCTGCATAAAACCAGAGACTGAAATTAGCACAGATAACTTTCCATAAGCCAAATATGTAATAGACAAGACCTACTCCTTGCTCAACGAAATGGACCCAACACCACATATTCAACGCCTAGGAATATTCCTGACTAGGAAGAATCTTAAAACCCATGGATATATATGTCTCCGTAAGTGAATCAAGCGTGTGTACAGCGGCATAAACGCAGCAGTGAAAATCCGATAAATCCCATTATCAAAATAAATTTCGAACACAAAGACAGTGAAATAGAGAGCAAATCTTAAATAATTCACTCAGGGCATGTGATGCAACCGGGATTGACCACATCTACACCCAGAGCTGGTTGAGACATAAGGCTGGACACTTCAGGCTGATAGCATTGGTGAGTTTCGGTGAGCAAATGCAGACCCTTTGAAGTCATACTGCATGGTACCCATTCCATGGGTCCCAACTCTCCAGGTTCAAGGGATTCTTCCTCCAGCTAAAACATGCATGGGTAACCCAGAGTATCGTCCACCATGTGATTGGGAAACGATTTAAAATACATCTCAGTTTTCGTATCCTGGTCCTCGGGTTCACCATTCCAGATGCTTTACTAACACTCTACCCGCTTGGAGAGTCAGTGCCTTTAACCTCCTCTTTGGCACAGCTTGCAATTTCTGTGCAAGATGAACAGGAATAGGGAGAACCAATGAGAGACTAGCTGTAGGTGTCTGCACGGGCAAATGTAACGCTCATTGCCCACCAGGAAGAGGAATTAAACAAAGGCTCAGTGTGCCCTGCTGGAAACAGATTAGTGCCTTATGCAGACCTGCAGTTTTGTGCCCAGCTCACAAGAAAGTGAGTTGAAGAAAGGAGCTCAGGGGCACTGTAATTCACAAACCTGCAGAGTTATAAATGACAGCTATCTTCCAAAAGTATATTGAAGTAAGCCTGCGAAGGGGACTTGAAAGCGGGGCAGAATTTCAGGAAAACTATTGCAGGGGGTACACAGGAATTGCCCTGAAAGCATAGGAAAGAGGCACAATGTCGACAATGATGCACTTGGCCAAAAAGGGCGTATGCGTTTTTTCCTGAATATATTCAGGAAAAAACGCATACGCCCTTTTTGGCCAACCAAGCAAGCCTGTAAAGGAAATCTGCACTACAGTGAAATCTCACTGCCCCCCCGGGCAAAAGGGCCATCTGAAAAAAGTGTAAAATCCAGAAAGGTAGGATAGGATATGGAGAACAGGGAGCCTTGTTATGCTGATTGGCAAGATGTAAATTGCCAACAGCCACCCTGGAGAAGTGTATGGTGTTTCCTGAAACACGTAAGAAACAAAGCAACACAGCCTATGGCAATTGCACTTATGGTCCTATTCCTTAGGGAAATTAAAATCAAAAACAGAGAGCAACCCCAAAGTTTGGGACGGCTGTGTTCCCAAGAAGCTCGTCTACGGTACCAGGTAAATATCCCAGAAAGCAAAAAATGGATAAAGAAGTTGTGGCACGTACGTGCAATGCAATATCACTCAGCAATGAAATCTGTGTCATCAGGCCCGTAGCGGCATAGTGAGTGGATGCAGGTACGGTGATTCTACGTGAACTACGTCACACAGAAAAAGAAACATCATAAGATATCACTAATACACGGAATGTAAACTTGACTACACGTGAACTGAATTACAAAACAGAACAGGGTCTAAAATTTAGAAAACCAACTAGTGCTTGCTTATGGGGAAAGGTGCCTTGGGGTGCTGCATAAAACCAGAGACTGAAATTAGCACAGATAACATTCCATAAGCCAAATATGTAATAGACAAGACCTACTCCTTGCTCAACGAAATGGACTCAACACCACATATTCAACGCCTAGGAATATACCTGACTAGGAAGAATCTTAAAACCCATGGATATATATGTCTCCGTAAGAGAATCAAGTGTGTGTACAGCGGCCGAAACACAGCAGTGAAAATCCGATAAATCCCATTATCAAAATTAATTTCGAAAACAAAACACAAAGACAGTGAAATAGAGAGCAATTCTTAAATAATTCACTCAGGGCATGTGATGCAACCGGTATTTAACACATCTACACCCAGAGCTGGTTGAGACATAAGGCTGGACCCTTCGGGCTGATAGCATTGGTGAGTTTCAGTGAGCAAATGCAGACCATTTGAAGTCATACTGCATGGTACCCATTCCATGGGTCCCAACCCTTCAGGTTCAAGGGATTCTTCCTCCAGCTAAAACATGCTTGGGAAACCCACAGTATGGTCCACCGTGTGATTGGGAAACGATTTAAAATGCATCTC
Organism: Phocoena phocoena; assembly: GCF_963924675.1. Classification (NCBI taxonomy): domain Eukaryota; kingdom Metazoa; phylum Chordata; class Mammalia; order Artiodactyla; family Phocoenidae; genus Phocoena; species Phocoena phocoena. The sequence continues at coordinate 251,419 of NW_027077666.1, forward strand.
AGTTTTCGTATCCTGGTCCTCGTGTTCACCATTCCAGATGCTTTACTAAAACTCTCCCCGCTTGGAGAGTCAGTGCCTTTAACCTCCTGTTTGGCACAGCTTGCAATTTCTGTGCAAGATGAACAGGAATAGGGAGAACCAATGAGAGACTAGCTATAGGTGTCTGCACGGGCAAATGTAACGCTCATTGCCCACCAGGAAGAGGAATTAACCAAAGGCTCAGCATGCCCTGCCAGAAACTGATTAGGGCCTGAAGCAATCCTGCGGTTTTGTGCCCAGCTCACAAGAAAGCGAGTTGAAGAAAGGAGCTCAGGGGCACTCTAATTCACAAACCTGCAGAGTTATAATTGACAGCTATCCTCCAAAAATATATTGAAGTAAGCCTGCGAAGGGGACTTGAAAGCGGGGCAGAATTTCAGGAAAACGATTGCAGGGGGTAGACTGGAATTGCCCTGAAAGCATAGGAAAAGAGGCAGAACGTCGACAATGATGCACTTGGCCAAAAAGGGCGTATGCGTTTTTTCCTGAATATATTCAGGAAAAAACGCATACGCCCTTTTTGGCCAACCAAGCAAGCCTGGAAAGGAAATCTGCACTACAATGAAGTCTCACTGCCCCCCAGGCAAAAGGGCCATCTGAAAAAAGTGTAAAATCCAGAAAGGTAGGACAGGATATGGAGAAAAGGGAGCCTTGTTATGCTGATTGGCAGGATGTAAATTGCAAACAGCCACCCTGGAGAAGTGTATGGTGTTTCCTGAAACACGTAAGAAACAAAGCAACACAGCCTATGGCACTTCCACTTATGGTCCTATAGCTTACAGAAATTAAAATCAAAAACAGACAGCCATCCCAATATTTGGGATGGCTGTGTTCACAAGAAGCTCGTCTACAGTATCAGGTAAATATCCCAGAAAGCAAAAAATGGATAAAGAAGTTGTGGCACGTACGTACAATGCAATATCACTCAGCAATGAAATCTGTGTCATCAGGCCCGTAGCGGCATAGTGAGTGGATGCAGGTACGGTGATTCTACGTGAACTACGTCACACAGAAAAAGAAACATCATAAGATATCACTAATACACGGAATGTAAACTTGACTACACATGAACTGAATTACAAAACAGAACAGGGTCTCAAATTTAGAAAACCAACAGGTGCTTGCTTATGGGGAAAGGTGCCTTGGGGTGCTGCATAAAACCAGAGACTGAAGTTAGCACAGATAGCATTCCATAAGCCAAATATGTAATAGACAAGACCTACTCCTTGCTCAACGAATTGGACTCAACACCACATATTCAACGCCTAGGAATATACCTGACTAGGAAGAATCTTAAAACCCATGGATATATATGTCTCCGTAAGAGAATCAAGGGTGTGTACAGCGGCCGAAACGCAGCAGAGAAAATCCGATAAATCCCATTATCAAAATAAATTTCGAAAACAAAACACAAAGACAGTGAAATAGAGAGCAATTCTTAAATAATTCACTCAGGGCATGTGATGCAACCGGGATTGACCACATCTACACCCAGAGCTGGTTGAGACATAAGGCTGGACACTTCAGGCTGATAGCATTGGTGAGTTTCGGTGAGCACATGCAGACCCTTTGAAGTTATACTGCATGGTACCTATTCCATGGGTCCCAACTCTTCAGGTTCAAGTGATTCTTCCTCCAGCTAAAACATGCATGGGAAACCCACAGTATGCTCCACCGTGTGATTGGGAAACGACTTAAAATGCATCTCAGTTTTCGTATCCTGGTTCTCAGGTTCAAAATTCCAGATGCTTTACTAACAGTCTCCCTGCTTGGAGAGTCAGTGCCTTTAACCTCCTGTTTGGCACAGCTTGCAATTTCTGTGCAAGATGAACAGGAATAGGGAGAACCAATGAGAGACTAGCTATAGGTGTCTGCACGGGCAAATGTAACGCTCATTTCCCACCAGGAAGAGGAATTAAACAAAGGCTCAGTGTGCCCTGCCGGAAACAGATTAGGGCCTGAAGCAATCCTGTGGTTTTGTGCGCAGCTCACAAGAAAGCGAGTTGAAGAAAGGAGCTCAGGGACACTGTAATTCACAAACCTGCAGAGTTATAAATGACAGCTATCCTCCAAAAATATATTGAAGTAAGCCTGCGAAGGGGACTTGAAAGCGGGGCAGAATTTGAGGAAAACGATTGCAGGGGGTAGACTGGAATTGCCCTGAAAGCATAGGAAAAGAGGCAGAACGTCGACAATGATGCACTTGGCCAAAAAGGGCGTATGCGTTTTTTCCTGAATATATTCAGGAAAAAACGCATACGCCCTTTTTGGCCAACCAAGCAAGCCTGTAAAGGAAATCTGCACTACAATGAAGTCTCACTGCCCCCCGGGCAAAAGGGCCATCTGAAAAAAGTGTAAAATCCAGAAAGGTAGGACAGGATATGGAGAACAGGGAGCATTGTTATCCTGATTGGCAGGATGTTAATTGCCAGCAGCCACCCTGGAGAAGTGTATGGTGTTTCCTGAAACACATAAGAAACAAAGCAACACAGCCTATGGCACTTCCACTTATGGTCCTATAGCTTACGGAAATTAAAATCAAAAACAGACAGCCACCCCAATATTTGGGACGGCTGTGTTCACAATAAGCTCATCTACAGTATCAGGTAAATATCCCAGAAAGCAAAAAATGGATAAAGAAGTTGTGGCACGTACGTACAATGCAATATCACTCAGTAATGAAATCTGTGTCATCAGGCCTGTAGTGGCATTGTGAGTGGATGCAGGTACGGTGATTCTACGTGAACTACGTCACACAGAAAAAGAAACATCATAAGATATCACTAATACACGGAATGTAAACTTGACTACACATGAACTGAATTACAAAACAGAACAGGGTCTCAAATTTAGAAAACCAACCAGTGCTTGCTTATGGGGAAAGGTGCCTTGGGGTGCTGCATAAAACCAGAGACTGAAATTAGCACAGATAACTTTCCATAAGCCAAATATGTAATAGACAAGACCTACTCCTTGCTCAACGAAATGGACCCAACACCACATATTCAACGCCTAGGAATATACCTGACTAGGAAGAATCTTAAAACCCATGGATATATATGTCTCCGTAAGAGAATCAAGTGTGTGTACTGCGGCCGAAACGCAGCAGTGAAAATCCGATAAATCCCATTATCAAAAAAAATTTCGAAAACAAAACACAAAGACAGTGAAATAGAGAGCAATTCTTAAATAATTCACTCAGGGCATGTGATGCAACCGGGATTGACCACATCTACACCCAGAGCTGGTTGAGACATAAGGCTGGACACTTCAGGCTGATAGCATTGGTGAGTTTCGTTGAGCAAATGCAGACCCTTTGAGGTCATACTGCATGGTACCCATTCCATGGGTCCCAACTCTACAGGTTCATGGGATTCTTCCTCCAGCTAAAACATGCATGGGAAACCCAGAGTATCGTCCACCGTGTGATTGGGAAACGATTTAAAATGCATCTCAGTTTTCGTATCCTGGTCCTCGGGTTCACCATTCCAGATGCTTTACTAACACTCTCCCCTCTTGGAGAGTCAGTGTCTTTAACCTCCTGTTTGGCACAGCTTGCAATTTCTGTGCAAGATGAACAGGAATAGGGAGAACCAATGAGAGTCTAGCTGTAGGTGTCTGCACGGGCAAATGTAACGCTCATTGCCGACCAGGAAGAGGAATTAAACAAAGGCTCAGTGTGCCCTGCTGGAAACAGATTAGGGCCTGAAGCAATCCTGCGGTTTTGTGCCCAGCTCACAAGAAAGCGAGTTGAAGAAAGGAGATCAGGGGAACTGTAATTCACAAACCTGCAGAGTTATAAATGACAGCTATCTTCCAAAAGTATATTGAAGTAAGCCTGTGAAGGGGACTTGAAAGCGGGGCAGAATTTCAGGAAAACGATTGCAGGGGGTAGACTGGAATTGCCCTGAAAGCATAGGAAAAGAGGCACAATGTCGACAATGATGCACTTGGCCAAAAAGGGCGTATGCGTTTTTTCCTGAATATATTCAGGAAAAAACGCATACGCCCTTTTTGGCCAACCAAGCAAGCCTGTAAAGGAAATCTGCACTACAATGAAGTCTCACTGCCCCCCGGGCAAAAGGGCCATCTGAAAAAAGTGTAAAATCCAGAAAGGTAGGACAGGATATGGAGAACAGGGAGCCTTGTTATGCTGATTGGCAGGATGTAAATTGCCAGCAGCCACCCTGGAGAAGTGTATGGTGTTTCCTGAAACACGTAAGAAACAAAGCAACACAGTCTATGGCACTTCCACTTATGGTCCTATAGCTTACGGAAATTAAAATCAAAAACAGACAGCCACCCCAATATTTGGGACGGCTGTGTTCACAAGAAGCTCGTCTACAGTATCAGGTAAATATCCCAGAAAGCAAAAAATGGATAAAGAAGTTGTGGCACGTACGTACAATGCAATATCACTCAGCAATGAAATCTGTGTCATCAGGCCCGTAGCGGCATAGTGAGTGGATGCAGGTACGGTGATTCTACGTGAACTACGTCACACAGAAAAAGAAACATCATAAGATATCACTAATACACAGAATGTAAACTTGACTACACATGAACTGAATTACAAAACAGAACAGGGTCTCAAATTTAGAAAACCAACTAGTGCTTGCTTATGGGGAAAGGTGCCTTGGGGTGCTGCATAAAACCAGAGACTGAAATTAGCACAGATAACTTTCCATAAGCCAAATATGTAATAGACAAGACCTACTCCTTGCTCAACGAAATGGACCCAACACCACATATTCAACGCCTAGGAATATACCTGACTAGGAAGAATCTTAAAACCCATGGATTTATATGTCTGCGTAACAGAATCAAGCGTGTGCACAGCGGCCAAACGCAGCACTGAAAATCCGATAAATCCCATTATCAAAATAAATTTCGAAAACAAAACACAAAGACAGTGAAATAGAGAGCAATTCTTAAATAATTCACTCAGGGCATGTGATGCAACCGGGATTGACAACATCTACACCCAGAGCTGGTTGAGACATAAGGCTGGACACTTCAGGCTGATAGCATTGGTGAGTTTCGGTGAGCAAATGCAGACCCTTTGAAGTCATACTGCATGGTACCCATTCCATGGGTCCCAACTCTCCAGGTTCAAGGGATTCTACCTCCAGCTAAAACATGCATGGGTAACCCAGAGTATCGTCCACCATGTGATTGGGAAACGATTTAAAATGCATCTCAGTTTTCGTATCCTGGTCCTCGGATTCACCATTCCAGATGCTTTACTAACACTCTACCCGCTTGGAGAGTCAGTGCCTTTAACCTCCTCTTTGGCACAGCTTGCAATTTCTGTGCAAGATGAACAGGAATAGGGAGAACCAATGAGAGACTAGCTGTAGGTGTCTGCACGGGCAAATGTAACGCTCATTGCCCACCAGGAAGAGGAATTAAACAAAGGCTCAGTGTGCCCTGCTGGAAACAGATTAGTGCCTTATGCAGACCTGCGGTTTTGTGCCCAGCTCACAAGAAAGTGAGTTGAAGAAAGGAGCTCAGGGGCACTGTAATTCACAAACCTGCAGAGTTATAATGACAGCTATCTTCCAAAAGTATATTGAAGTAAGCCTGCGAAGGAGACTTGAAAGCGGGGCAGAATTTCAGGAAAACTATTGCAGGGGGTACACAGGAATTGCCCTGAAAGCATAGGCAAGAGGCACAATGTCGACAATGATGCACTTGGCCAAAAAGGGCGTATGCGTTCTTTCCTGAATATATTCAGGAAAAAACGCATACGCCCTTTTTGGTCAACCAAGCAAGCCTGTAAAGGAAATCTGCACTACAGTGAAATCTCACTGCCCCCCCGGGCAAAAGGGCCATCTGAAAAAAGTGTAAAATCCAGAAAGGTAGGATAGGATATGGAGAAAAGGGAGCCTTGTTATGCTGATTGGCAGGATGTAAATTGTGAACAGCCACCCTGGAAAAGTGTATGGTGTTTCCTGAAGCACGTAAGAAATAAAGCAACACAGCCTATGGCAATTGCACTTATGGTCCTATTGCTTAGGGAAATTAAAATCAAAAACAGAGAGCCACCCCAAAGTTTGGGACGGCTGTGTTCCCAAGAAGCTCGTCTACAGTTCCAGGTAAATATCCCAGAAAGCAAAAAATGGATAAAGAAGTTGTGGCACGTACGTGCAATGCAATATCACTCAGCAATGAAATCTGTGTCATCAGCCCGTAGCGGCATAGTGAGTGGATGCAGGTACGGTGATTCTACGTGAACTACGTCACACAGAAAAAGAAACATCATAAGATATCACTAATACACGGAATGTAAACTTGACTACACATGAACTGAATTACAAAACAGAACAGGGTCTCAAATTTAGAAAACCAACTAGTGCTTGCTTATGGGGAAAGGTGCCTTGGGGTGCTGCATAAAACCAGAGACTGAAATTAGCACAGATAACTTTCCATAAGCCAAATATGTAATAGACATGACCTACTCCTTGCTCAACGAAATGGACCCAACACCACATATTCAACGCCTAGGAATATACCTGACTAGGTAGAATCTTAAAACCCATGGATTTATATGTCTGCGTAAGAGAATCAAGCGTGTGTACAGCGGCCAAACGCAGCACTGAAAATCCGATAAATCCCATTAACAAAATAAATTTCGAAAACAAAACACAAAGACAGTGAAATAGAGAGCAATTCTTAAATATTTCACTCAGGGCAGGTGATGCAACCGGGATTGACAACATCTACACCCAGAGCTGGTTGAGACATAAGGCTGGACACTTCAGGCTGATAGCATTGGTGAGTTTCGGTGAGCAAATGCAGACCCTTTGAAGTCATACTGCATGGTACCCATTCCATGGGTCCCAACTCTCCAGGTTCAAGGGATTCTTCCTCCAGCTAAAACATGCATGGGAAACCCAGAGTATCATCCACCGTGTGATTGGGAAACGATTTAAAATGCATCTCAGTTTTCGTATCCTGGTCCTCGGGTTCACCATTCCAGATGCTTTACTAACACTCTCCCCGCTTGGAGAGTCAGTGCCTTTAACCTCCTCTTTGGCACAGCTTGCAATTTCTGTGCAAGATGAACAGGAATAGGGAGAACCAATGACAGACTAGCTGTAGGTGTCTGCACGGGCAAATGTAACCCTCATTGCCCACCAGAAAGAGGAATTAAACAAAGGCTCAGTGTGCCCTGCTGGAAACAGATTAGGGCCTTAAGCAATCCTGTAGTTTTGTGCCCAGCTCACAAGAAAGCGAGTTGAAGAAAGGAGCTCAGGGGCACTGTAATTCACAAACCTGCAGAGTTATAAACGACAGCTATCTTCCAAAAGTATATTGAAGTAAGCCTGCGAAGGGGACTTGAAAGCGGGGCAGAATTTCAGGAAAACGATTGCAGGGGGTAGACTGGAATTGCCTTGAAAGCATAGGAAAAGAGGCAGAACGTCGACAATGATGCACTTGGCCAAAAAGGTCGTATGCATTTTTTCCTGAATATATTCAGGAAAAAACGCATACGCCCTTTTTGGCCAACCAAGCAAGCCTGTAAAGGAAATCTGCACTACAATGAAATCTCACTGCCACCCGGGCAAAAGGGCCATCTGAAAAAAGTGTAAAATCCAGAAAGGAAGGACAGGATATGGAGAACAGGGAGCCTTGTTATGCTGATTGGCAGGATGTAAATTTTGAACAGCCACCCTGGAGAAGTGTATGGTGTTTCCTGAAACACGTAAGAAACCAAGCAACACAGCCTATGGCCCTTCCACTTATGGTCCTATAGCTTACGGAAATTAAAATCAAAAACAGACAGCACCCCAATATTTGGGACGGCTGTGTTCACAAGAAGCTCGTCTACAGTATCAGGTAAATATCCCAGAAAGCAAAAAATGGATAAAGAATTTGTGGCACGTACGTACAATGCAATATCACTCAGCAATGAAATCTGTGTCATCAGGCCCGTAGCGGCATAGTGAGTGGATGCAGGTACGGTGATTCTACGTGAACTACGTCACACAGAAAAAGAAACATCATAAGATATCACTAATACACGGAATGTAAACTTGACTACACATGAACTGAATTACAAAACAGAACAGGGTCTCAAATTTAGAAAACCAACTAGTGCTTGCTTATGGGGAAAGGTGCCTTGGGGTGCTGCATAAAACCAGAGACTGAAATTAGCACAGATAACATTCCATAAGCCAAATATGTAATAGACAAGACCTACTCCTTGCTCAACGAAATGGACTCAACACCACATATTCAACGCCTAGGAATATACCTGACTAGGAAGAATCTTAAAACCCATGGATATATATGTCTCCGTAAGAGAATCAAGCGTGTGTACAGTGGCCGAAACGCAGCAGTGAAAATACGATAAATCCCATTATCAAAATAAATTTCGGAAACAAAACACAAAGACAGTGAAATAGAGAGCAATTCTTAAATAATTCATTCAGGGCATGTGATGCAACCGGGATTGACCACATCTACACCCAGAGCTGGTTGAGACATAAGCCTGGACACTTCAGGTTGATAGCATTGGTGAGGTTCGGTGAGCAAATGCAGACCCTTTGAAGTCATACTGCATGGTACCTATTCCATGGGTCCCAACTTTTCAGGTTCAAGGGATTCTTCCTCCAGCTAAAACATGCATTGGAAACCCACAGTATGGTCCACCGTGTGATTGGGAAACGATTTAAAATGCATTTCAGTTTTCGTATCCTGGTCCTCGTGTTCACCATTCCAGATGCTTTACTAACACAATCCCTACTTGGAGAGTCAGTGCCTTTAACCTCCTGTTTGGCACAGCTTGCAATTTCTGTGCAAGATGAACAGGAATAGGGAGAACCAATGAGAGACTAGCTGTAGGTGTCTGCACGGCCAAATGTAACGCTCATTGCCGAACAGGAAGAGGAATTAAACAAAGGCTCAGCGTGCCCTGCTGGAAACAGATTAGGGCCTGAAGCAATCCTGCGGTTTTGTGCCCAGCTCACAAGAAAGCGAGTTGAAGAAAGGAGCTCAGCGGCACTGTAATTCACAAACCTGCAGAGTTATAAATGACAGCTATCCTCCAAAAATATATTGAAGTTAGCCTGCAAAGGGGACTTGAAAGCGGGGCAGAATTTCAGGAAAACGATTGCAGGGGGTAGACTGGAATTGCCCTGAAAGCATAGGAAAAGAGGCACAACGTCGACAATGATGCACTTGGCCAAAAAGGGCGTATGCGTTTTTTCTTGAATATATTCAGGAAAAAACGCATATGCCCTTTTTGGCCAACCAAGCAAGCCTGTAAAGGAAATCTGCACTACAATGAAGTCTCACTGCCCCCTGGGCAAAAGGGCCATCTGAAAAAAGTGTAAAATCCAGAAAGTTAGGACAGGATATGGAGAAAAGGGAGCCTTGTTATGCTGATTGGCAGGATGTAAATTGCCAGCAGCCACCCTGGAGAAGTGTATGGTGTTTCCTGAAACACGTAAGAAACAAAGCAACACAGCCTATGGCACTTCCACATATGGTACTATAGCTTACGGAAATTAAAATCAAAAACAGACAGCCACCCCAATATTTGGGACGGCTGTGTTCACAAGAAGCTCGTCTACAGTATCAGGTAAATATCCCAGAAAGCAAAAAATGGATAAAGAAGTTGTGGCACGTACGTACAATGCAATATCACTCAGCAATGAAATCTGTGTCATCAGGCCCGTAGCGGCATAGTGAGTGGATGCAGGTACGGTGATTCAACGTGAACTACGTCACACAGAATAAGAAACATCATAAGATATCACTAATACACAGAATGTAAACTTGACTACACATGAACTGAATTACAAAACAGAACAGGGTCTCAAATTTAGAAAACCAACTAGTGCTTGCTTATGGGGAAAGGTGCCTTGGGGTGCTGCATAAAACCAGAGACTGAAATTAGCACAGATAACTTTCCATAAGCCAAATATGTAATAGACAAGACCTACTCCTTGCTCAACGAAATGGACCCAACACCACATATTCAACGCCTAGGAATATACCTGACTAGGAAGAATCTTAAAACCCATGGATATATATGTCTCCGTAAGAGAATCAAGTGTGTGTACTGCGGCCGAAACGCAGCAGTGAAAATCTGATAAATCCCATTATCAAAATAAATTTCGAAAACAAAACACAAAGACAGTGAAATAGAGAGCAATTCTTAAATAATTCACTCAGGGCATGTGATGCAACCGGGATTGACCACATCTACACCCAGAGCTGATTGAGACATAAGGCTGGACACTTCAGGCTGATAGCATTGGTGAGTTTCGGTGAGCAAATGCAGACCCTTTGAGGTCATACTGCATGGTACCCATTCCATGGGTCCCAACTCTCCAGGTTCATGGGATTCTTCCTCCAGCTAAAACATGCATGGGAAACCCAGAGTATCGTCCACCGTGTGATTGGGAAACGATTTAAAATGCATCTCAGTTTTCGTATCCTGGTCCTCGGGTTCACAATTCCAGATGCTTTACTAACACTCTCCCCGCTTGGAGAGTCAGTGTCTTTAACCTCCTGTTTGGCACAGCTTGCAATTTCTGTGCAAGATGAACAGGAATAGGGAGAACCAATGAGAGTCTAGCTGTAGGTGTCTGCACGGGCAAATGTAACGCTCATTGCCGACCAGGAAGAGGAATTAAACAAAGGCTCAGTGTGCCCTGCTGGAAACAGATTAGGGCCTGAAGCAATCCTGCGGTTTTGTGCCCAGCTCACAAGAAAGCGAGTTGAAGAAAGGAGATCAGGGGCACTGTAATTCACAAACCTGCAGAGTTATAAATGACAGCTATCTTCCAAAAGTATATTGAAGTAAGCCTGTGAAGGGGACTTGAAAGCGGGGCAGAATTTCAGGAAAACGATTGCAGGGGGTAGACTGGAATTGCCCTGAAAGCATAGGAAAAGAGGCACAATGTCGACAATGATGCACTTGGCCAAAAAGGGCGTATGCGTTTTTTCCTGAATATATTCAGGAAAAAACGCATACGCCCTTTTTGGCCAACCAAGCAAGCCTGTAAAGGAAATCTGCACTACAATGAAGTCTCACTGCCCCCCGGGCAAAAGGGCCATCTGAAAAAAGTGTAAAATCCAGAAAGGTAGGACAGGATATGGAGAACAGGGAGCCTTGTTATGCTGATTGGCAGGATGTAAATTGCCAGCAGCCACCCTGGAGAAGTGTATGGTGTTTCCTGAAACACGTAAGAAACAAAGCAACACAGTCTATGGCACTTCCACTTATGTTCCTATAGTTTACGGAAATTAAAATCAAAAACAGACAGCCACCCCAATATTTGGGACGGCTGTGTTCACAAGAAGCTCGTCTACAGTATCAGGTAAATATCCCAGAAAGCAAAAAATGGATAAAGAAGTTGTGGCACGTACGTACAATGCAATATCACTCAGCAATGAAATCTGTGTCATCAGGCGCGTAGCGGCATAGTCAGTGGATGCAGATACGGTTATTCTACGTGAACTACGTCACACAGAAAAAGAAACATCATAAGATATCACTAATTCACGGAATGTAAACTTGACTACACATGAACTGAATTACAAAACAGAACAGGGTCTCAAATTTAGAAAACCAACTAGTGCTTGCTTATAGGGAAAGGTGCCTTGGGGTGCTGCATAAAACCAGAGACTGAAATTAGCACAGATAACTTTCCATAAGCCAAATATGTAATAGACAAGACCTACTCCTTGCTCAACGAAATGGACTCAACACCACATATTCAACGCCTAGGAATATACCTGACTAGGAAGAATCTTAAAACCCATGGATATATATGTCTCCGTAAGAGAATCAAGCGTGTGTACAGCGGCCGAAACGCAGCAGTGAAAATCCGATAAATCCCATTATCAAAATAAATTTCGAAAACAAAACACAAAGACAGTGAAATAGAGAGCAATTCTTAAATAATTCACTCAGGGCATGTGATTCAACCGGGATTGACCACATCTACACCCAGAGCTGGTTGAGACATAAGGCTGGACACTTCAGGCTGATAGCATTGGTGAGTTTCGGTGAGCAAATGCAGACCCTTTGAAGTCATACTGCATGGTACCCATTCCATGGGTCCCAACTCTCCAGGTTCAAGGGATTCTTCCTCCAGCTAAAACATGCATGGGAAACCCAGAGTATCGTCCACCGTGTGATTGGGAAACGATTTAAAATGCATCTCAGTTTTCGTATCCTGGTCCTCGGGTTCACCATTCCAGATGCTTTACTAACACTCTCCCCGCTTGGAGAGTCAGTGCCTTTAACCTCCTCTTTGGCACAGCTTGCAATTTCTGTGCAAGATGAACAGGAATAGGGAGAACCAATGAGAGACTAGCTGTAGGTGTCTGCACGGGCCAATGTAATGCTCATTGCCCACCAGGAAAAGGAATTAAACAAAGGCTCAGTGTGCCCTGCTGGAAACAGATTAGGGCCTGAAGCAATCCTGCGGTTTTGTGCCCAGCTCACAAGAAAGCGAGTTGAAGAAAGGAGCTCAGGGGCACTGTAATTCACAAACCTGCAGAGTTATAATTGACAGCTATCATCCAAAAATATATTGAAGTAAGCCTGCGAAGGGGACTTGAAAGTGGGGCAGTATTTCAGGAAAACGATTGCAGGGGGTAGACTGGAATTGCCCTGAAAGCGTAGGAAAAGACGCAGAACGTCGACAATGATGCACTGGGCCAAAAAGGGCGTATGCGTTTTTTCCTGAATATATTCAGGAAAAAACGCATACGCCCTTTTTGGCCAACCAAGCAAGCCTGTAAAGGAATTCTGCACTACAATGAAGTCTCACTGCCCCCCGGGCAAAAGGGCCATCTGAAAAAAGTGTAAAATCCAGAAAGGTAGGACAGGATATGGAGAACAGGGAGCCTTGTTATGCTGATTGGCAGGATGGAAATTGCCAGCAGCCACCCTGGAGAAGTGTATGGTGTTTCCTGAAACACGTAAGAAACCAAGCAACACAGCCTATGGCACTTCCACTTATGGTCCTATAGCTTACGGAAATTAAAATCAAAAACAGACAGCCACCCCAATATTTGGGACGGCTGTGTTCACAAGAAGCTCGTCTACAGTATCAGGTAAATATCCCAGAAAGCAAAAAATGGATAAAGAAGTTGAACCACGTACGTACAATGCAATATCACTCAGCAATGAAATCTGTGTCATCAGGCCCGTAGCGGCATAGTGAGTGGATGCAGGTACGGTGATTCTACGTGAACTACGTCACACAGAAAAAGAAACATCATAAGATATCACTAATACACGGAATGTAATCTTGACTACACATGAACTGAAGTACAAAACAGAACAGGGTCTCAAATTTAGAAAACAAACTAGTGCTTGCTTATGGGGAAAGGTGCCTTGGGGTGCTGCATAAAACCAGAGACTGAAATTAGCACAGATAACTTTCCATAAGCCAAATATGTAATAGACAAGACCTACTACTTGCTCAACGAATTGGACCCAACAACACATATTCAACGCCTAGGAATATACCTGACTAGGAAGAATCTTAAAACCCATGGATATATATGTCTCCGTAAGTGAATCAAGCGTGTGTACAGCGGCCGAAACGCAGCAGTGAAAATCCGATAAATCCCATTAACAAAATAAATTTCGAAAACAAAACACAAAGACAGTGAAATAGAGAGCAATTCTTAAATAATTCACTCAGGGCATGTGATGAAACCGGGATTGACCACATCTACAACCAGAGCTGGTTGAGACATAAGGCTGGACACTTCAGGCTGACAGCATTGGTGAGTTTCGGTGAGCAAATGCAGACCCTTTGAAGTCATACTGCATGGTACCCATTCCATGGGTCCCAACTCTCCAGGTTCAAGGCATTCTTCCTCCAGCTAAAACATGCATGGGAAACCCAGAGTATCGTCCACCGTGTGATTGGGAAACGATTTAAAATGCATCTCAGTTTTCGTATCCTGGTCCTCGGGTTCACCATTCCAGATACTTTACTAACACTCTCCCCGCTTGGAGAGTCAGTGCCTTTAACCTCCTCTTTGGCACAGCTTGCAATTTCTGTGCAAGATGAACAGGAATAGGGAGAACCAATGAGAGACTAGCTGTAGGTGTCTGCACGGGCAAATGTAACGCTCATTTCCCACCAGGAAGAGGAATTAAACAAAGGCTCAGTGTGCCCTGCTGGAAACAGATTAGGGCCTGAAGCAATCCTGCGGTTTTGTGCCCAGCTCACAAGAAAGCGAGTTGAAGAAAGGAGCTCAGGGGCACTGTAATTCACAAACCTGCAGAGTTATAAATGACAGCTATCCTCCAAAAATATATTGAAGTAAGCCTGCGAAGGGGACTTGAAATCGGGGCAGAATTTCAGGAAAACGATTGCAGGGGGTAGACTGGAATTGCCCTGAAAGCATAGGAAAAGAGGCACAACGTCGACAATGATGCACTTGGCCAAAAAGAGCGTATGCGTTTTTTCCTGAATATATTCAGGAAAAAACGCATACGCCCTTTTTGGCCAACCAAGCAAGCCTGTAAAGGAAATCTGCACTACAATTAAGTCTCACAGCCCCCCCAGGCAAAAGGGCCAGCTGAAAAAAGTGTAAAATCCAGAAAGGTAGGAAAGGATATGGAGAAGAGGGAGCCTTGTTATGCTGATTGGCAGGATGTAAATTGCCAGCAGCCACCCTGGAGAAGTGTATGGTGTTTCCTGAAACACGGAAGAAACAAAGCAACACAGCCTTTGGCACTTCCACTTATGGTCCTATAGCTTACGGAAATTAAAATCAAAAACAGACAGCCACCCCAATATTTGGGACGGCTGTGTTCACAAGAAGCTCGTCTACAGTATCAGGTAAATATCCCAGAAAGCAAAAAATGGATAAAGAAGTTGTGGCACGTACGTACAATGCAATATCACTCAGCAATGAAATCTGTGTCATCAGCCGCGTAGCGGCATAGTCAGTGGATACAGGTACGGTGATTCTACATGAACTACGTCACACAGAAAAAGAAACATCATAAGATATCACTAATACACGGAATGTAAACTTGACTACACATGAACTGAATTACAAAACAGAACAGGGTCTCAAATTTAGAAAACCAACTAGTGCTTGCTTATGGGAAAAGGTGCCTTGGGGTGCTGCATAAAACCAGAGACTGAAATTAGCACAGATAAATTTCCATAAGCCAAATATGTAATAGACAAGACCTACTCCTTGCTCAACGAAATGGACCCAACACCACATATTCAATGCCTAGGAATATACCTGACTAGGAAGAATCTTAAAACCCATGGATATATATGTCTCTGTAAGAGAATCAAGCGTGTGTACAGCGGCCGAAACGCAGCAGTGAAAATCCGATAAATCCCATTATCAAAATAAATTTTGAAAACAAAACAAAAAGACAGTGAAATAGAGAGCAATTCTTAAATAATTCACTCAGGGAATGTGATGCAACCGGGATTGACCACATCTACACCCAGAGCTGGTTGAGACATAAGGCTGGACACTTCAGGCTGATAGCATTGGTGAGTTTCGGTGAGCAAATGCAGACCCTTTGAAGTCATACTGCATGGTACCCATTCCATGGGTCCCAACTCTCCAGGTTCAAGGGATTCTTCCTCCAGCTAAAACATGCATGGGAAACCCAGAGTATCGTCCACCGTGTGATTGGGAAACGATTTAAAATGCATCTCAGTTTTCGTATCCTGGTCCTCGGCTTCACCATTCCAGATGCTTTACTAACACTCTCCCTGCTTGGAGAGTCAGTGCCTTTAACCTCCTGTTTGGCACAGCTTGCAATTTCTGTGCAAGATGAACAGGAATAGGGAGAACCAATGAGAGACTAGCTGTAAGTCTCTGCACGGGCAAGTGTAACGCTCATTTCCCACCAGGAAGAGGAATTAACCAAAGGCTCACTGTGCCCTGCTGGAAACAGATTAGGGCCTGAAGCAATCCTGCGGTTTTGTGCCCAGCTCACAAGAAAGCGAGTTAAAGAAAGGAGCTCAGGGGCACTGTAATTCACACACCTGCAGAGTTATAAATGACAGCTATCCTCCAAAAATATATTGAAGTAAGCCTGCGAAGGGGACTTGAAAGCGGGGCAGAATTTCAGGAAAACGATTGCAGGGGGTAGACTGGAATTGCCCTGAAAGCATAGGAAAAGAGGCACAACGTCGACAATGATGCACTTGGCCAAAAAGGGCGTATGCGTTTTTTCCTGAATATACTCAGGAAAAAACGCATACGCCCTTTTTGGCCAAACAAGCAAGCCTGTAAAGGAAATCTGCACTACAATGAAGTCTCACTGCCCCCCGGGCAAAAGGGCCATCTGAAAAAGGTGTAAAATCCAGAAAGGTAGGACAGGATATGGAGAACAGGGAGCCTTGTTATGCTGATAGGCAGGATGTAAATTGCCAGCAGCCACCCTGGAGAAGTGTATGGTGTTTCCTGCTACAAGTAAGAAACAAAGCAACACAGCCTATGGCACTTCCACATATGGTCCTATAGCTTACGGAAATTAAAATCAAAACCAGACAGCCACCCCAATATTCGGGACGGCTGTGTTCACAATAAGTTCGTCTACAGTATCAGGTAAATATCCCAGAAAGCAAAAAATGGATAAAGAAGTTGTGGCACGTACGTACAATGCAATATCTCTCAGCAATGAAATCTGTGTCATCAGGCCCGGAGCGGCATAGTGAGTGGATGCAGGTACGGTGATTCTACATGAACTACGTCACACAGAAAAAGAAACATCATAAGATATCACTAATACACGGAATGTAAACTTGACTACACATGAACTGAATTACAAAACAGAACAGGGTCTCAAATTTAGAAAACCAACTAGTGCTTGCTTATGGGGAAAGGTGCCTTGGGGTGCTGCATAAAACCAGAGACTGAAATTAGCACAGATAACTTTCCATAAGCCCAATATGTAATAGACAAGACCTACTCCTTGCTCAACGAAATGGACCCAACACCACATATTCAACGCCTAGGAATATACCTGACTAGGAAGAATCTTAAAACCCATGGATATCTATGTCTCCGTAAGAGAATCAAGCGTGTGTACAGCGGCCAGAACGCAGCAGTGAAAATCCGATAAATCCCATTATCAAAATAAATTTCGAAAACAAAACACATAGACAGTGAAATAGAGAGCAATTCTTAAATAATTCACTCAGGGCATGTGATGTAACCGGGATTGACCACATCTACACCCAGAGCTGGTTGAGACATAAGGCTGGACACTTCAGGCTGATAGCATTGGTGAGTTTCGGTGAGCAAATGCAGACCCTTTGAAGTCATACTGCATGGTACCTATTCCATGGGTACCAACTCTCCAGGTTCAAGGGATTCTTCCTCCAGCTAAAACATGCATGGGAAACCCAGAGTATCGTCCACCGTGTGATTGGGAAACGATTTAAAATGCATCTCAGTTTTCGTATCCTGGTCCTCGGGTTCACCATTCCAGATGCTTTACTAACACTCTCCCCGCTTGGAGAGTCAGTGCCTTTATCCTCCTCTTTGGCACAGCTTGCAATTTCTGTGCAAGATGAACAGGAATAGGGAGAACCAATGAGAGACTAGCTCTAGGTGTCTGCACGGACAAATGTAATGCTCATTACCCAGCAGGAAGAGGAATTAACCAAAGGCTGAGTGTGCCCTGCCTGGAAACAGATTAGGGCCTGAAGCAATCCCGCGGTTTTTTGCCCAGCTCACAAGAAAGCGAGTTGAAGAAAGGAGCTCAGGGGCACTGTAATTCACAAACCTGCAGAGTTATAAATGACAGCTATCCTCCAAAAATATATTGAAGTAAGCCTGCGAAGGGGACTTGAAAGCGGGGCAGAATTTCAGGAAAACGATTGCAGGGGGTAGACTGGAATTGCCCTGAAAGCATAGGAAAAGAGGCAGAACGTCGACAATGATGCACTTGGCAAAAAAGGGCGTATGCGTTTTTTCCTGAATATATTCAGGAAAAAACGCATACGCCCTTTTTGGCCAACCAAGCAAGCCTGTAAAGGAATTCTGCACTACAATGAAGTCTCACTGCCCCCCGGGCAAAAGGGCCATCTGAAAAAAGTGTAAAATCCAGAAAGGTAGGACAGGATATGGAGAACAGGGAGCCTTGTTATGCTGATTGGCAGGATGTAAATTGCCAACAGCCACCCTGGACAACTGTATGGTGTTTCCGGAAACCCATAATAAACAAAGCAACACAGCCTATGGCACTTCCAATTATGGTCCCAAAGATTACGGAAATTAAAATGAAAAACAAACAGCCACCCCAATGTCTGGGACGGCTGTGTTCACAAGAAGCTCGTCTACAGTACCAGGTAAATATCCCAGAAAGCAAAAAATGGATAAAGAAGTTGTTGCACGTACGTGCAATGCAATATCACTCAGCAATGAAATCTGTGTCATCAGGCCCGTAGCGGCATAATGAGTGGATGCAGGTACGGTGATTCTACGTGAACTACGTCACACAGAAAAAGAAACATCATAAGATATCACTAATACACGGAATGTAAACTTGACTACACATGAACTGAATTACAAAACAGAACAGGGTCTCAAATTTAGAAAACCAACTAGTGCTTGCTTATGGGGAAAGGTGCCTTGGGGTGCTGCATAAAACCAGAGCCTGAAATTAGCACAGATAACATTCCATAAGCCAAATATGTAATAGACAAGACCTACTCCTTGCTCAACGAAATGGACTCAACACCACCTATTCAACGCCTAGGAATATACCTGACTAGGAAGAATCTTAAAACCCATGGATTTATATGTCTCCGTAAGAGAATCAAGTGTGTGTACAGCGGCATAAACGCAGCAGTGAAAATCCGATAAATCCCATTATGAAAATAAATTTCGAAAACCAAACACAAAGACAGTGAAATAGAGAGCAATTCTTAAATAATTCACTCAGGGCATGTGATGCAATCGGGATATAACACATCTACACCCAGAGCTGGTTGAGACATAAGGCTGGACACTTCAGGCTTATAGCATTGGTGAGTTTCGGTGAGCAAATGCAGACCCTTTGAAGTCATACTGCATGGTACTCATTCCATGGGTCCCAACTCTCCAGGTTCAAGGGATTCTTCCTCCAGCTAAAACATGCATGGGAAACCCAGAGTATCGTCCACCGTGTGATTGGGAAACGATTTAAAATGCATCTCAGTTTTCGTATCCTGGTCCTCGGGTTCACCATTCCAGATGTTTACTAACACTCTCCCCGCTTGGAGAGTCAGTGCCTTTAACCTCCTTTTGGCACAGCTTGCAATTTCTGTGCAAGATGAACAGGAATAGGGAGAACCAATGAGAGACTAGCTCTAGGTGTCTGCACGGACAAATGTAATGCTCATTACCCACCAGGAAGAGGAATTAACCAAAGGCTGAGTGTGCCCTGCCGGAAACAGATTAGGGCCGGAAGCAATCCTGCGGTTTTGTGCCCAGCTCACAAGAAAGCGAGTTGAAGAAAGGAGCTCAGGGGCACTGTAATTCACAAACCTGCAGAGTTATAAATGACAGCTATCCTCCAAAAATATATTGAAGTAAGCCTGCGAAGGGGACTTGAAAGCGGGGCAGAATTTCAGGAAAACGATTGCAGGGGGTAGACTGGAATTGCCCTGAAAGCATAGGAAAAGAGGCACAACGTCGACAATGATGCACTTGGCCAAAAACGGCATATGCGTTTTTTCCTGAATATATTCAGGAAAAAACGCATACGCCCTTTTTGGCCAACCAAGCAAGCCTGTAAAGGAATTCTGCACTACAATGAAGTCTCACTGCCCCCCGGGCAAAAGGGCCATCTGAAAAAAGTGTAAAATCCAGAAAGGTAGGACAGGATATGGAGAACAGGGAGCCTTGTTATGCTGATTGGCAGGATGTAAATTGCCAGCAGCCACCCTGGAGAAGTGTATGGTGTTTCCTGAAACACGTAAGAAAAAAAGCAACACAGCCTATGGCACTTCCACTTATGGTCCTATAGCTTACGGAAATTAAAATCAAAAAGAGACAGCCACCCCAATATTTGGGACGGCTGTGTTCACAAGAAGCTCGTCTACAGTATCAGGTAAATATCCCAGAAAGCAAAAAATGGATAAAGAAGTTGTGGCACGTACGTACAATGCAATATCACTCAGCAATGAAATCTGTGTCATCAGGCCCGTAGCGGCATAGTGAGTGGATGCAGGTACGGTGATTCTACGTGAACTACGTCACACAGAAAAAGAAACATCATAAGATATCACTAATACACGGAATGTAAACTTGACTACACATGAACTGAATTACAAAACAGAACAGGGTCTCAAATTTAGAAAACCAACTAGTGCTTGCTTTTGGGGAAAGGTGCCTTGGGGTGCTGCATAAAACCAGAGACTGAAATTAGCACAGATAACTTTCCATAAGCCAAATATGTAATAGACAAGACCTACTCCTTGCTCAACGAAATGGACCCAACACCACATATTCAACGCCTAGGAATATACCAGACTAGGAAGAATCTTAAAACCCATGGATATATATGTCTCCGTAACAGAATCAAACGTGTGTACAGCGGCCGAAACGCAGCAGTGAAAATCCGATAAATCCCATTATCAAAATAAATTTCGAAAACAAATCACAAAGACAGTGAAATAGAGAGCAATTCTTAAATAATTCACTCAGGGATTGTGATGCAACGGTGATTTAACACATCTACACCCAGAGCTGGTTGAGACTTAAGGCTGGACACTTCAGGCTGATAGCATTGGTGAGTTTCGGTGAGCAAATGCAGACTCTTTGATGTCATACTGCATGGTAACCATTCCATGGGTCCCAACTCTCCAGGTTCAAGGCATTCTTCCTCCAGCTAAAACATGCATGGGAAACCCAGAGTATCGGCCACCGTGTGATTGGGAAACGATTTAAAATGCATCTCAGTTTTCGTATCCTGGTCCTCGGGTTCACCATTCCAGATGCTTTACTAACACTCTCCCCGCTTGGAGAGTCAGTGCCTTTAACCTCCTCTTTGGCACAGCTTGCAATTTCTGTGCAAGATGAACAGGAATAGGGAGAACCAATGACAGACTAGCTGTAGGTGTCTGCACGGGCAAATGTAACGCTCATTGCCGACCAGGAAGAGGGATTAAACAAAGGCTCAGTGTGCCCTGCCTGAAACAGATTAGGGCCTGAAGCAATCCTGCGGTTTTGTTCCCAGCTCACAAGAAAGCGAGTTGAAGAAAGGAGCTCAGGGGCACTGTAATTCACAAACCTGCAGAATTATAAATGACAGCTATCCTCCAAAAATATATTGAAGTAAGCCTGCGAAGGGGACTTGAAAGCGGGGCAGAATTTCAGGAAAACGATTGCAGGTGGTAGACTGGAATTGCCCTGAAAGCATAGGAAAAGAGGCAGAACGTCGACAATGATGCACTTGGCCAAATAGGGCGTATGCGTTTTTTCCTGAATATATTCAGGAAAAAACGCATACGCCCTTTTTGGCCAACCAAGCAAGCCTGTAAAGGAAATCTGCACTACAATGAAGTCTCACTGCCCCCCGGGCAAAAGGGCCATCTGAAAAAAGTGTAAAATCCCGAAAGGTAGGACAGGATATGGAGGACAGGGAGCCTTGTTATGCTGATTGGCAGGATGTAAATTGCCAGCAGCCAACCTGGAGAAGTGTATGGTGTCTCCTGAAACACGTAAGAAACAAAGCAACACAGCCTATGGCACTTCCACATATGGTCCTATAGCTTACGGAAATTAAAATTAAAAACAGACAGCCACCCCAATATTTGGGACGGCTGTGTTCACAAGAAGCTCGTCTACAGTATCAGGTAAATATCCCAGAAAGCAAAAAATGGATAAAGAAGTTGTGGCACGTACGTACAATGCAATATCACTCAGCAATGAAATCTGTGTCATCAGGCCCGGAGCGGCATAGTGAGTGGATGCAGGTACGGTGATTCTACGTGAACTACGTCACACAGAAAAAGAAACATCATAAGATATCACTAATACACGGAATGTAAACTTGACTACACATGAACTGAATTACAAAACAGAACAGGGTCTCAAATTTAGAAAACCAACTAGTGCTTGCTTATGGGGAAAGGTGCCTTGGGGTGCTGCATAAAACCAGAGACTGAAATTAGCACAGATAACTTTCCATAAGCCAAATATGTAATAGACAAGACCTACTCCTTGCTCAACGAAATGGACCCAACACCACATATTCAACGCCTAGGAATATACCTGACTTGGAAGAATCTTAAAACCCATGGATATATATGTCTCCATATGAGAATCAAGCGTGTGTACAGCGGCCGAAACGCAGCAGTAAAAATCCGATAAATCCCATTATCAAAATAAATTTCGAAAACAAAACACAAAGATAGTGAAATAGAGAGCAATTCTTAAATAATTCACTCAGGGCATGTGATGCAACCGGGAATGACCACATCTACACCCAGAGCTGGTTGAGACATAAGGCTGGACACTTCAGGCTGATAGCATTGGTGAGTTTCGGTGAGCAAATGCAGACCCTTTGAAGTCATACTGCATGGTACCTATTCCATGGGTCCCAACTCTTCAGGTTCAAGGGATTTTTCCTCCAGCTAAAACATGCATGGGAAACCCACAGTATGGTCCACCGTGTGATTGGGAAACGATTTAAAATGCATCTCAGTTTTCGTATCCTGGTCCTCGGGTTCACCATTCCAGATACTTTACTAACACTCTCCCCGCTTGGAGAGTCAGTGCCTTTAACCTCCTCTTTGGCACAGCTTGCAATTTCTGTGCAAGATGAACAGGAATAGGGAGAACCAATGAGAGACTAGCTGTAGGTGTCTGCACGGGCAAATGTAACGCTCATTTCCCACCAGGAAGAGGAATTAATCAAAGGAACAGCATGCCCTGCCGGAAACAGATTAGGGCCTGAAGCAATCCTGCGGTTTTGTGCCCAGCTCACAAGAAAGCGAGTTGAAGAAAGGAGCTCAGGGGCACTGTAATTCACAAACCTGCAGAGTTATAAATGACAGCTATCCTCCAAAAATATATTGAAGTAAGCCTGCGAAGGGTACTTGAAATCGGGGCAGAATTTCAGGAAAACGATTGCAGGTGGTAGACTGGAATTGCCCTGAAAGCATAAGAAAAGAGGCACAACGTCGACAATGATGCACTTGGCCAAAAAGGGCGTATGCGTTTTTTCCTGAATATATTCAGGAAAAAACGCATACGCCCTTTTTGGCCAACCAAGCAAGCCTGTAAAGGAAATCTGCACTACAATTAAGTCTCACAGCCCCCCCAGGTAAAAGGGCCAGCTGAAAAAAGTGTAAAATCCAGAAAGGTAGGAAAGGATATGGAGAAGAGGGAGCCTTGTTATGCTGATTGGCAGGATGTAAATTGCCAGCAGCCACCCTGGAGAAGTGTATGGTGTTTCCTGAAACACGTAAGAAACAAAGCAACACAGCCTATGGCACTTCCACTTATGGTCCTATAGCTTACGGAAATTAAAATAAAAAACAGACAGCCACCCCAATATTTGGGACAGCTGTGTTCACAAGAAGCTCGTCTACAGTATCAGGTAAATATCCCAGAAAGCAAAAAATGGATAAAGAAGTTGTGGCACGTACGTACAATGCAATATCACTCAGCAGTGAAATCTGTGTCATCAGGCCCGTAGCGGCATAGTGAGTGGATGCAGGTATGGTGATTCTACGTGAACTACATCACACAGAAAAAGAAACATCATAAGTTATCACTAATACACGGAATGTAAATTTAACTACACATGAATTTAATTACAAAACAGAACAGTGTCTCAAATTTTGAAAACCAACTAGTGCTTGCTTATGGGGAAATGTACGTTGGGATGCTGCATAAAACCAGAGACTGAAATTAGCACAGATAACTTACCATAAGCCAAATATGTAATAGACAAGACCTACTCCTTGCTCAACGAAATGGACTCAACACGACATATTCAACGCCTAGGAATATACCTGACTAGGAAGAATCTTAAAACCCATGGATTTATATGTCTCCTAAGAGAATCAAGTGTGTGTACAGCGGCATAAACGCAGCAGTGAAAATCCGATAAATCCCATTATCAAAATAAATTTCAAAAACAAAACACAAGGACAGTGAAATAGAGAGCAATTCTTAATTCACTCAGGGCATGTGATGCAACCGGGATTGACCACATCTACACCCACAGCTGGTTGAGACATAAGGCTGGACACTTCAGGCTGATAGCATTGGTGAGTTTCGGTGAACAAATGCAGACCCTTTGAAGTCATACTGCATGGTACCCATTCCATGGGTCCCAATTCTCCAGGTTCAAGGGATTCTTCCTCCAGCTAAAACATGCATGGGAAACCCAGAATATCGTCCACCATGTGATTGGGAAACGATTTAAAATGCATCTCAGTTTTCGTATCCTGGTCCTCGGGTTCACCATTCCAGATGCTTTACTAACACTCACCCCGCTTGGAGAGTCAGTGCCTTTAACCTCCTCTTTGGCACAGCTTGCAATTTCTGTTCAAGATGAACAGGAATAGGGAGAACCAATGAGTGACTAGCTGTAGTTGTCTGCACGGGCAAATGTAATGCTCATTTCCCACCAGGAAGAGGAATTAACCAAATGCTCAGCGTGCCCTGCTGGAAAGAGATTAGTGCCTGAAGCAATCCTGCGGTTTTGTGCCCAGCTCACAAGAAAGCGAGTTGAAGAAAGGAGCTCAGGGGCACTGTAATTCACAAACCTGCAGAGTTATAAATGACAGCTATCCTCCAAAAATATATAGAAGTAAGCCTGCAAAGGGGACTTGAAAGCGGGGCAGAAATTCAGGAATACGATTGAAGGGTTAAACTGGAATTGCACTTAAAGAATAGGAAAAGAGGCAGAACGTCGATAATGATGCACTTGTCCAAAAAGTGTGGATGTTTTTTGCCCTAAATGTATTCAGGAAAAAACGCATACGCACTTTTTGGCCAACCAAGCAAGCTTGTAAATAAACCTGCACTACAATGAAGTCTCAGTGCCCCCCAGGGCAAAAGGGCCATTTAAAAAAATTGTAAAATCCAGAAACGGAGGACAGACAATGGAAAACAGGGATCATTATTATGCTGATGCATATGATGTAAATTGCCGACAGCCATTCTGGAGAAGTGTTATGTGTTTCCTGACACACATAAGAAACAAAGCAACACAGCCTATGGCACTTCCACTTATGGTCCTACAGCTTAGGGAAATTAAAATTAAATACACCCAGCCACCTCAAAGTTTGGGACCTCTCTGTTCACAAGAACCTCGTTTACAGTACCAGGTAAATATCTCAGAGAGCAAACAATGATTAAAGAAGTTGTGGTACGTACGTACAATGGAATATCACTCAGCAATGAAATCTGTGTCATCAGGCCCGTAGCGGCATAGTGAGTGGATTCAGGTATGGTGATTCTACGTGAAATAAGTCACACATAAAAAGAAACATCATAAAACATCACTAATACACAGTATGTAAACTTGACTATACATGAACTGAATTACAAAACAGAACAGTCTCAAATTTAGAAAACCAACTTGTGCTTTCTTATGGAGAAAGGTGCGTTGGAGTGCTGCATAAAACCAGAGACTGAAATTAGCACAGATACCGTTCCATAAGCCAAATATGTAATAGACAAGACCTACTCCTTGCTCAACGAAATGGACTCAACACCACATATTCAACGCCTAGGAATATACCTGACTAGGAAGAATCTTAAAACCCGTGGATATTTATGTCTCCGTAAGAGAATCAAGAGTGTGTACAGCGGCATTAACGCAGCAGTGAAAATCCGATAAATCCCAGTGTCAAAAAAAAATTTCAAAAACAAAACACAATGACAGTGAAATAGAGAGCAATTCTTAAATAACTCACACAGGGCATGTGATGCAACCTGGTTTACCACATCTACACCCAGAGCTGGGTGAGAGATAAGGCTGGACCCTTTGGGCTGATAGCATTGGTGAGGTTCAGTGAGCAAATGCAGACCCTTTGATGTCATACTGCCTGGTACCCATTCCATGGTTCCCAACTCTCCAGGTTCAAGGGATTCTTCCTTCTGCTAAAATTTGCATGGGAAACCCAGAGTATGCTCCACCGTGTGACTGGGAAACCTTTTTACATGCATGTCTGTTTTCATCCCCTGGTACTCAGGTTCACCATTCCAGACCCTTTTCTTACACTCTCCCCATTTGGAGAGTCAGTGCCTTTAACCTCCTGTTTGGCACTGTTTGCAATTTCTGCGCAAGATGAACAGGAATACGGAGAACCAATGGGAGACTATCTGTAGGTGTGTGCACGGGCAAATATTTTTTTTAACATCTTTATTGGGGTAAAATTGCTTTACAATGGTGTGTTAGTTTTTGGTTTATAACAAAGTGAATCAGCTATACATATACATATGCTCCCTGTGTCTTCCCTCTTGTGTCTCCCTCCCTCCCTCTCTCCCCCTTCCACCCCTCCAGGCTGTCCCAATGCCCCGAGCTAATATCCCTGTGCCTTGCGGCTGCTTCCCCCTTGCTATCTACCTTACTACATTTGTTAGTGTGTATATGTCCATGACTCTCTCTCGCCCTGTCAGAACTCACCATTCCCCCTCCCCATATCCTCAATTCCGTTCTCCAGTAGGTCTGCGCCTCTATTCCTGTCTTATCCCTAGGTTCTTCATGACATTTTTTTCCTTTAAATTCCATATATATGTGTTAGCATACGCTATTTGTCTTTTTCTTTCTGACTTACTTCACTCTGTATGACAGACTCTAGGTCTATCCATCTCATTACAAATAACTCAGTTTCATTTCTTTTTAAGGCTGAGTAATATTCCATTGTGTATATGTGCCACGTCTTCTTTATCCATTCGTCCGATGATGGGCGCTTAGGTTCTTTCCATCTCCGGGCTATTGTAAATAGAGCTGCAATGAACATTTTGGTACATGACTCTTTTTGAATTTTGGTTTTCTCAGGGTATATGCCCAGTATGCACGGGCAATTTTAACACTCATTTCCCAACAGGAAAAGGAATTAACCAAAGGCTCAGCATGCCGTGCTGGAACAAGATTAGGGCCTGAAGCAATCCTGCGGTTTTGTGGCCAGCTCACAAGAAAGCGAGTTGAGGAAAGGAGCTCAGGGACACTGTCATTCACATACATGCAGACTTATAAATGACAGAAATCGTACAAAAATATATTGAGTTAAGGCTGCGAAGAGGACTTGAAAGTGGGGCAGAATTGCTGGAATCCGATTTCAGGAGGTAGACGTGAATTGCTCTGAAAGCATAAGAGAAGTGGCAGAACCTCGTCAATGAAGCACTTGGCCAAAAAGGGCATATGCATTTTTTCCAGGGCCATCATTAACGGGAGTAGGAGGCTCCCAGCATGCTCCAGTGGCCAACAGAGGGCCCACGTCGCCAAGGCGATGTGAGCTAGCCAGGCAGGAGTGACCTGACATCAGAGGGCCCACCTCACAGAATGGTAGGGAACCCAGCCAGGATCAGACTCTCCCCAGAGGGCCCACATCACCAAGGTGATGGGAACCAGGCAGGAGTGTCCTCACACCCGTGGGGCCACATCATCAAAAGTTGAGGTACCCAGCACATGTGGCCTCAAACCAGAGGACCCACATCACCATTGGTTTCGGAGTGAGGCAGGCAGGATTAACCTCACAACACATGTTCCATTGTATACAAAAGGTGTGGAAACCAGCAGTTGGATCTTCCTAGCAGGTGGCCCAGAGCACTGAGGCTATGAGATCCAGGCCGGCATGAACTCACAACAGAGGGCCCTCATTGTGATTCTGTAAGCAACCCAGCCGTTGTGACCTCAGAGCAGAAGGCCCACATCCCCATGGGGAAGGGAAACAAGCAGGAGTGTCATCGCAAGAGTGGGCACACATGAAAAAATGTGGGGAGCCCAGCAATTAGTGCCTGATGCCAGAGGGCCCTCATCACCGAGGGGCGGTGGCTCCCAGCCAGCTCCGACTGCTACCAGAGGGGCGACGTCGCCAATGCGGAGTGCGACAACCAGGCAGGAGTGACCTCAGAGCAGAGGGTCAACCTCACAGAAGTGTGAAGAACCAAAGAGGATCAGATTCTCACCAGAGGGCCCACATCACCAAGGGAATGGGAACCAGGCAGGAGTGTCCTCACACTAGTGGGGCCACATCACCGAAAAGTGAGGGACCCAGCACACGTGGCCTCAAACCAGAGGACACACATCACAAGGGAGGTGGGATTGAGGCAGGCAGGAGGAGCCTCAAAACAGAGGGACCATAGAATTAAAGAGGTGAAGAATCCCGCAGTTGGAACCTCCCAGCAGGCGGCCAGGAGCAGCGAGACTATGGGATCCAGGCCGGAGTGATCTCACACCAGAGGGCCGTCATCATGAAACTGTGAGCAACCTAGGCGTTGGGATCTCAGAGCAGAAGGCCCACATTCCCATGGGGTTGGGAACCTGTCAGAAGTGTACTCGCACCACAGGGCACACATCAGAGAATTTAGGGAACCCAGGAGTTAGGGCCTGATGCCAGAGGGCCCTCATTACCAAGGGGAGGAGACTCCAATCAGGCACCAACACCCAACTGAGGTCCCACGTCGCCAAGGTGACGTGTGACAGCCAGGTAGGAGTGACCTCACCGCAGAGGGCCTACCTCACAGAAGGGTGAGGAACACAGCCAGGATAAGACTCTCACCAGAGGGCCCACATCACCAAGGTGATCAGAACCAGGCAGGAGAGTCTTCACACCAGTGTGGCCACATCATAGAAAGGTGAGGAACCCAGCACATGTGGCCTAAACCAGAAGACCCACATCTCCAAGGGGCTCGGAATGAGGCAGGCAGGAGTAGCCTCACAACACAGGGCCCATAGAATAAAAAAGCTGAGGAATCCAGCAATGGGAACCTCCCAGCAGGCGGCCAAGAGCACCAAGTCTATGTGATTCAGGCCGCAGTAAACTCACAGCAGAGGGTCCACATCATGAAACTGCGAGCAACCCAGCCATTTGGACCTCAGAGCAGAAGGTCCACATCCCCAAGGTGTTGGGAGCATGGCAGGAGTGTCCTCGCACCACTTAGCACATATCAGAAAATGTGGGTACCCAGCAGTCAGGGCCTGACGCCAGAGGGCCCTCATCACTGAGGGGAGGAGGCTCCCAGCATGTTCCAACTACCACAAGAGGGCCGACGTCGCCAAGGCGGGGTGTGCCAGCCAGGCAGGAGTGACCTCACAGCAGACGGCCCACCTCAAAGAAGTGTGAGGAACCCAACCAGGATCAGACTCTCACCAGAGGGCCCATATCACCAAGGGGACGGGAACCAGGCACGAGTGTCCTCACACCAGTGGGGCCACATCACTAAAAGATGAGGAAACTGGCACATGTGGCCACAAACCAGAGGACCTACATCACCAAGGGGCTGGGAGTGACACAGGCAGGAGGAGCCTCCCAACACAGGGCCCAAAGAATAAAAAAGGTGAGGAACCCAGCAGTTGGAACTTCCCAGCAGGCAGCCCAGAGTACAGAGGCTATGGGATCTAGGAATGAGTGAACTAACACCAGAGAGCTAACATCAGGAAACTGTGAGCAACCCAGTCGTTGGAACCTCAGAGCAGAAGGCCCATATCGCCATGGGGATGGGAACATTTCACGAGTGTCCTGGCATCACTGGGCTCACATTAGAAAACCTGGGGAGCCCAGCAGTTAGAGCCTGACGCCAGAGGGACCTCATCACCGAGGACAGGAGTCTCCAAAAGGATCGAACTGCCACCAGAGGGCCGACATCACCAAGGCAATGGGAGCAAGCCAGGCAGGAGTTACCTCAGAGCAC
This sequence comes from Phocoena phocoena, assembly GCF_963924675.1. Classification (NCBI taxonomy): domain Eukaryota; kingdom Metazoa; phylum Chordata; class Mammalia; order Artiodactyla; family Phocoenidae; genus Phocoena; species Phocoena phocoena. Next base: position 281,299 of record NW_027077666.1, read on the forward strand.
AGGGCCCACCTCACAGAACGGTAAGGAACCCAGCCAGGATCAGACTCTCACCAGAGGGGCCACATCACCAAGGGGCTGGGAAACAGGCACGAGTGTCCTCACACCATTGGGGCCACATCATCAAAAGGTGAGGGACCCAGCACACGTGGCCTCACACCAGAGGACACACATCACAACGGGGCTGGGATTGAGGCAGGCAGGAGGAGCCTCAAAACAGAGGGCCCATAGAATAAAAAAGGTGAGGAATCCCGCAGTTGGAACCTCCCAGCAGGCGCCCAGGAGCAGCAAGCCTATGGGATCTAGGCCGGAATGAACGCACATCAGAGGGCCCTCATCATGAAACTGTGAGCACCCCAGCCGTTGGGACCTCAGAGCAGAAGGCCCAAATTCCCATGGGGTTGGGAACCTGACAGGAGTGTACTCACACCACAGGTCGCACATCTGCAAATTTTGGGAGCCCAGGAGTTAGGGTCTGACGCAAGAGGGCCCTCATTACCGAGGGACGGGGACTCGCAGCAGACACCAACTCCCAACTGAGGGCCCACGTCACCAAGGTGATGTGTGCCAGCCAGGCAGGAGTGACCTCACCGCAGAGGGCCTACCTCACAGAAGGGTGAGGAAACCAGCCAGGATAAGACTCTCACCAGAGGGCCCACATCACCAAGGGGATCGGAACCAGGCAGGAGGGTCCTCACACCAGTGTGGCCACATTATAGAAAGGTGAGGAACCCAGAACATGTGGCCTAAAACAGGGGACCCACATCTCCAAGGGGCTAGGAGTGAGGCAAGCAGGAGTATCCTCACAAAACAGAGCCCACAGAATAAAAGTTGTGAGGAATCCAGCAGTTGGAACCGGCCAGTAGGCCGCCCAGAGCACAGAGTCTATGGGATCCAGGCCACAGCAAACTCACAGCAGAGGTCCCACATCATGAAACTGTGAGCAACCCAGCGGATGGGACCTCAGAGCAGAAGGCCCACATCCCTATGGGGATGGGAACCTGACAGGAGTGTCCTCGGCCCACTTCCACGAATCAGAAAATGTGGGAACCCAGCAGTTAGGACCTGAGGCCAGAGGACCCTCATCACCGAGGGGAGGAGGCTCCCAGCAGGCTCCAACTGCCACCATAAGGCCGATGTCACCAAGGCGGGGTGTGCCAACCAGGCAGGAGTGACCTCAGAGCAGAAAGCCCACCTCACAGAAGTGTGAGGAACCCAACAAGGATCAGACTGTCACCAGAGGGCCAACATCACCAAGGGAATGGGAACCAGGCAGGAGTGTCCTCACACCAGTGGGGCTACATCACCATAATTTGAGGGACCCAGCACACGTGGCCTCAAACCTGAGGACACACATCACCAAGGGGCTGGGAGTGAGGCAGGCCAGAGGATCCTCAAAACAGAGGGACCATAGAATAAAAAAGGTGAGGAATCCCACAGTTGGAACCTCCGGCAGGCAGCCAGGAGCAGCGAGGCTATGGGATCTAGGCAGGAGTGAACTCACACCAGAGGGCCCTCATCATGAAACTGTGAGCAACACAGCCGTTGGGACCTCAGAGCAGAAGCCTCACATCCCCATGGGGATGGGAACCTGGCAGGAGTGTCCTTGCACCACTTAGCACGAATCAGAAAATGTGGGAACCCAGCAGTTAGGGCCTGAGGCCAGAGGGTCCTCATCACCGAGGGGAGGAGGCTCCCAGCAGACTCCAACTGCCACCATATGGCCGACGTTGCCAAGGCGGGGTGTGCCAGCCAGGCAGGAGTGACCTCAGAGCAGAGGGCCCACCTCACAGAAGGGTGAGGAACCTAACCAGGATCAGACTCTCACCAGAGGGCCAACATCACCAAGGTGATGGGAACCAGGCAAGACTGTCCTAACAGCAGTGGGGCCAACATCACCAAGGGAATGGGAACCAGGCAAGAGTGTCCTCACACCAGTGTGGCCACATTATAGAAAGGTGAGGAACACAGCACATGTGGCCTCAAACAAGGGGACACACATCACGAAGGGGCTGGGAGTGAGGCATGCAGGAGGAGACGCACAACCGAGGGCCCATAGAATAAAAAAGGTGAGGAATCGAGAAGTTGGAAACTCCAAGCTGGAGGCCCAGAGCACTGACACTATGGGATACAGGCCAGAGTGAACACACAGCAAAGGGCCCACATCATGAAACTGTGAGCAACCCAGCAGTTGGGACCACAGAACAGAAGTCCCACATGCCCATGGGGATGGGAACCTGGCAGGAGTGACTCGCACCACTGGGCACACATCAGAAAATGTGTGGAGCCCAGCACTTAGGGCCTGACACCAGAAGGCCCTCATCACTGAGGGGAGGAGGCCCCAGCACGCTCCAACTGCCACCAGAGGATCCACGTCGCCAAGGCGACGTGCGCCAGCCAGGCAGGATTGACCTCACAGCAGAGGGCCCACATCATGAAAGTGTGAGCAACCCAGCCGTTAGGACCTCAGAACAGAAGGCCCACACGCTCATGAGGATGGGAACCTGGCAGGAGTGCCCTCGTACCACTTAGCACGTATCAGAAAATGTGGGAACCCCGCCATTAGGGTCTGACGCCAGAGGGCCTCATCACCGCGGGAAGGAGGCTCCCAGCAGGCTCCAACTGCCACCAGGGTGCCGAAGTCAACAAGGCGGGTTGTGCCAGCCAGGCAGGAGTGACCTCAGAGAAGAGGGCTCACCTCACGGATGTGTGAGGAACCCAACCAGGATCAGAGTCTCACCAGAGGGCCCACATCACCAAGGGGATGGGAACCAGGCAGGAGTGTCCACACACCAGTGGGGCCACATCATCAAAAGATGAGGAACCCATCACATATGGCCTCAAACCTGAAGACATACATCACCATGTGGCTGGGAGTGAGGCAGGTATCTGGAGGGGCACATTTAACTCTAATTTCCCACCAGGAAGAGGAATTAACCAAAGGCTCAGAGTGCCGTGCCGGACCCTGATTATGGCCTGAAGCAAACCTGCAGTTTTGTGGCCAGCTTACAAGGAAGCGAGTTAAGAAAGGAGCTCAGGGGCACTGTAATTCACAAACCTGCAGAGATAAATGACAGCTATTGGCAAAAATATATCGAAGTAAGTCTGCAAAGAGGACTTGAAAACGAGGCAGAATTGCAGGAATCATATTTCAAGAGGTAGATTGGAATTGCATTTAAAGCATATGAAAAGCGGCAGATCTTTGACAGTGATGCACATGGACAAAAAGTGCGTATACATTTTTCCTGAATATATTCAGGAAAAAACGCATATGAACATTTTGGCCAACCAAGCACTCCAGCAATGGAAATCCACACTACAATGAAGTCACATTTCCCATTCGTCAAAAAGGCCATCTGAATATAGTGTAAAAACCAGAAACACAGGTCAGGCCATGGAGAACAGGGAGCCGTGTTATGCTGATGGGCGGGATGTAAATTGCCAACAGACACTCTGGAGATGTTCATGGTGTATCCTGAAACATCTAAAAAACAAAGCTACAGAGCCTAGGGCACTTCCACTTTTGGCCCTATAGCTTAGGAAAATTAAAATCAACAAGACACAGCCAACACAAAATTTAGGGCTGCTGTGTTTACAAGAACCTCGAGTCCAGTACAAATTAAGTATCCCAGAAAGAAAAAAATGGATAAAGAAGTTGTGCTACTTACGTACAACGGAATATCACTCAGCAGTGAAATCAATGTCATCAGGCCTGTAGCAGCAAATTGAGTGGATTTAATTATGATGATTCTAAGAGAAATATGTCACACAAAGAAAGATAATTATCATAAGATATCACTAATAGAGGGAGTGTAAACTTGGCTACACATAAACTGAATTACAAAACCGAACAGAGTCTCACATTTAGATAAAAACCTTATGCTTGCTTAAGGGGAAAGTTGAGTTGGGCTGCTGTATAAAAACAGATTGAAATTAGCACACATACCATTCCATAAGCCAAATACGTAATAAACAAGACCTACTCTTTGCTCAACGAAATAGACTCATCCATGGTGTATCACCTCACACCTATTAGAATGGGCATCATCAGAAAATCTACAAACAACAAATGCTGGAAACGGTGTGGAGATAAGGAATCCTCTTCCACTATTGTTGGGAACGTAAATTGATACAGTCACTGTGGAGAACATTATGGAGTTTCTTATAAAACTAAGAATAGAATTACCATATGATACAGCAATCCCTCTACTGGGCATATACCCAGACAAAACCATAAATCAAAAAGAGACATTCACCACAATGTTCATTGCATCATTATTTACACTATCCAGGAAATGGAAGCAACCTAAATGCCCACAGACAGACGAATGCATAAAGATGTGGTACATATATAAAATGGAATATTACTAAGCCATAAAAAGGAATGAAATTGGGACATTTGTAGAGACGTTGATGGATCTAGAGACTGTCATACAGACTGAAGTAAGTCAGAAAGAGAAAAACAAATCTTGTATATTAATGCATATATGTGGAACCTAGAAAAATTGTACAGATGAACCGTTTTGCAAGGCAGAAATAGAGCAATACATGTATACAACAAACGTATGGACAACAAGGGGGGAAAGCTGTTGGGGATGGTGGTGGGAGGAGTTGAGATATTGGGATTGGTATGTATACATTTATATGTATAAAGTAGATAACCAAAAACAACCTGCTGTATAAAAATATAAAATTAAATTCAAAATAAAAAAATAAAATTAAAAAAAGTAAAACAGAAAAAATATTCTTCCCTTCACATACATGTATTTATATGAATAAATTATTTCCATGCTTATATCTGTAAATACACAAAAGAGGAATAAAATCTACCTTGAACCAAAAACGAAAAAAAGATAAAAAAGAACAGAACCCACCAGTTACACAGAGGAAAACCGTTTCAGGGCACTTGCTCCAATTGCAAACAATTCTGAAGTTGGTCAGTGGTGGGGAATCATCTCCCACTCAGCCAGCATGCTCCTCGCAACAAGCGTCCTCACTGCAAAGCTGGGGGACCGTGCCGAGGTATCTGTGAGTAAACGTGGGCCGAGCCCCAGGCCAGCTGCTGCTGAAATGTTCCCACCCTTCCAAGGCTAAACACCTGAATATGTACAAGGACTTGAAAACCTAGAGGAAGGGCCATGGAGCCACATGAGGGACAGCATGCCAGCCGACTTGGTGCCTGCAGGCCAGCCAGGATGGTCCTGGCCCTGGGTGCTCTTCTGGAAGCTCTCCATTTCCCTGCCTGAGATACCCCTGCTGTCCCGGCCCCCACTGCTTTCTTCCTTCCTCACCTGTGCCCAGGGAGAAATTCCAGCGGCAGGTGTGGGTGACACATCCTCTTCTTTAGCAGGTAGCATCTTGGCAACTGCTGCAGAAAGTCCAGCAGAGCCCCACTCACACTGGGACACCCACAAAGCCGTGGCCTCTCACTCCCTCCCACCAGCCCAGCCCCGAGACTGCTGACAGGGCAGAGAAAATGGCGTCAGGCACAGCTGCAGGGGCTCTTGCTGCCTGGAGCGGTGTTTATATTGATCTCAACCCAGGCACACCTGGGGAGGGCTGGCCGGCACGGTCAGGCTTCCCAAGCCAGCCAATAATCACCCCTCAGGGGCTCACAGTTGCTGAAAATGGAACTTGCTGAATTGGCCAGGTCCAAGGAACAGGTGTGGGCTCCTGAGAGTCAGGATAGACAAGGGGCTGCAGCTCTGGCTTGTTTTCTAATTATATTATCTGGCCCATGAGTGGGAGACAACTTCAAGAAAACCCTCTCCTAATGAGAGGAACCCAGGAGTCAGGGAGAGGAGGGGTGGGTGGTGGTTGGAGACAGAGGCCTGGTGCCCCGGGTGCAGTGGAAGTCTCTGGAAGACCAGGTGGAGGAGGCCGCACAGAGTGATGCCCAGGGTCACAGACCTGTCAGAGCTGCTGTTTGTTAGTTCAAGTCCTGCTCTGAGGTGCTCTGTGTCAGATCTGAGCGACAGGTGAGCTGGGAGTGCTCTGCAATGAGGGCTATGTGCACGGTTCCTGTGTGCCCAGCCCTGCCAAGGTACCTGCAAGGGTAGCTCTGTATCCTGGGAGGGGCCTGACCACGGGAGCCCCATGGACTGCAGAGGACCTGCCCAGGGAATCCCATATCCTGGGAGGGGCCTGAACACGAGAGCCCCGTGGGCTGGGGTGGGGGTAGGGTACCTGCCCAGGTGAGCTCCATATCCTGGGATTGGCCTGACCTCGAGAGCCCCATGGGCTGCTGGAGTCCTGGTAAAGGATGTCAGGACAGTCAGTGAAGCCACTGAGGATATACCTCCAGTAGTTCCTAAATCCTACACCCTGCTGGTCATTCTACCAACCACCAGGACTTGGTATTCTGTATTAGTCTTCACTGATGCCTTCTTTTGTATTCCATTAGTCCCAGAGTCACAAGAAATTTTGGCTTGTGAGTGACAGGACTCAACATACAACTAAAACAATACTTCCAGGCTGTCTTGCCCCAAGGGTTCAAAAATTCCCACACCATCTTTGGGGAAAGCTCAGCTAAAGACCTAAAAGTTCTACCTCTGGAAAAGGAAACACTCCTTCAATATTCAGACGACATTCTGATCTCCAGCCCTACTAAGGAGGCCTCAGAACTACCAAGCCAATAAAGGATAGAAGTTGTCCACGAAAAAGCTCAAGTATCACAGACTACGGTGACCTGCCTGGGCTTCATTCTCACAGAAGGTCGGAGAAGCCCATCCCAGGAAAGGGAAGAAACAATTTACAGCCTTACCCCTTTCTGAAACTAGAAGACAGCTTAGGGGTTCCTGGGGAAGCCAGGGTTTCCTGCCTCTGGATCCCTAACTACAGTCTACTAGCTGGGCCTCTATATGAAACACTGAAAGGAAAAGATGATGATCCTTTTGAATAGAATCCAGAAGTGGCCTTTCAAGAATGGAAAGAGCAGTCAATTCAGACCCTTGCCCTGGGACTCCCTAATTTAGCTAAACCCTTTGACCTTTACATTCCTGGTGAAAGGTGAATCGCCATTGGAGTATTAGTGCAAAAACTGGGACCACTTGAAATGGAACAATGCAAGAATGCCATCCAGGTAGGATAAACTATGGTCACCAAGGGGCTTGGCCCACCGCCACATCTGGCCAAGATACTGGTGGTATCTGAAAACCTGGAAATCAGCAGCCCAAAAGGCCACCTCCCTTCTAAGGGAAACGGACCCCACGTGGTGATCCTAACCCCCAACCATGCCCTGAAGTTGCAGGCTTTGCTCCGTGGGCACACTGACCTCGATTGAGGAGGCCCTCCAACTCCAACCTCCAGAGAGATAACCGGGGGCAACGGGGCACCATGACGACCCGTGTGACCATCACTTGACCTGGAGTTTCTCTCATAAAACAACAAGAGTGTGTCCCAAAAGAGTAGACTACTGCTTGCAGTACTTACTGTACCCAGAGGGGAGCTAATAATCTTGGCGGGGGAACCGTATATCATGCTGTCACCATAGAAAAGCCTACAGACACCCTGATGATGGTGGCCAATAAGACCGGCTGGACTCCTGTTTACTTCCAAAGGCTCTTGACTCAGTGACCATCATGATCCTTCATCACCACTGACCCTGGACTGTCTGGGAGCTGAGCGGGCAGGATCCTGACACCTGGTGCTGTTTTTACGTTAATTCAGGGGCCTAATGGAAGAAAGCGCAGACTGTTGGTCAGAGCATCTAGGCTGGCAGAAACGGTCAGTCAGAGCATCTAGGCTGGCAGAAACGGTCAGCCTAAGGTGGCCGAACAAATGTGGGGCGGAGTGAAACTGGACCTCACAGCGCCACTGCACATCTCCTTTCTGGACCCTTAAAGGTCATTAGAATCTATAACACTTCCAATACTGGTGCTCAGGTGGACGAGCAGGGAGGCAGGAGGCCTGGGGACAATCAACGTCACCTGGAGGCTGCTGGGGAGAAGTTCTGACCCTCGCCCACGGGTATGAAGCCTCCTAACTCAGCACTCAGCAGTTACAGAAGAAGGGTCTGCACCCGCAGCACTCCAAGAATGAGGAAAGGGACAAAAGGCAGAAGAGAAGTTTGTCCCAGGCAAAGCCCCTTAAAAATGCCTGGGAGATAAAAATAGAATCTGGGCAATAAAATAAAGTCTAACCATTTTTATCCTTTGTGCTTTGTCTAATTTCAGGTGCTCCTAGTGTCCCGCATACAGAGGTTCCACACCCGGCACTTCAGACCAGATTTCCTAGAGCAGAATGGCTCGATGACACTTCAGCTCCTGGGGCCCAGTTCAGACTCCGTGACATAGAGCCTGAGCTGCAGCCAACCAGGTCCTCGAGAGCTCAGCCCCCTCCCTCCCAGTGACTCTGACAGGATCTCTACACAGCAGCCCAGCCCACAGCCCACAGGGTAGCACCTCTCCATTCTCTGATCAAAATATAAAGTTTCCTTTGCTTTTGAACCAAACTCAGTCTCGATCTATTGGCTCCAATGACACTGGGCAGGGGGACACTTGTTGGCGTCCACTCTGGAGGATCAGTAACAGAAATTGAGAACATTGTAACTTCAATGAACAGATGTGTGAGCCAAACTGTAATTAACATAGAACAGTGTATAAGGCTCGGGTAAAATAAGATGTTTCTAACACTTCCATTTGATATTTCCATCACTTTCTTATAAGCAAGTTCAGTGAAAAGGTTTGTCTTCTTTGTCAGGTCAATATTAGAGAAACAAAGTGATTTCTTTCCAAGGATGTACATCTAATAATCTTGGTTAAAGCTTCAATCTTGTTTTAAATGCTTTTGCATTTAAAATGATACCTCTCTTTCAGCTCCCCCATTTCTGAGAAGCATAAAATCTTATAATTTATTATTACCAAAGGGAAATGGTAGGAGGAGGGATAAATTAACAGTTTGGGATTAACACATACACACTGCTATGTATGAAATCATCAGCAAGGAACTACTGTATAGCACAGGGAACTACACTCAATATTTTGCAATAACCTATAAGGGGAAATGATCTGAAAAAGAATAGATATTTTTATTGACATCATCCATCAATGACAGTAAAAATGGAATCTAAGGGAAGACAGTGGTGAGTGCTTCTGACCCTGAAGACTTCAATCATCTAAAGTTTGGACTCTGCCTACTTCCCAAGGCCCTTAATGAACATATGTGTAGCCATAGCTTAAAAAATTCCCCAGTTTGGGTTGCGGAGAGACACTGATATTTAAAATCCCCTGGTGTTCTCCTCACATGAATGGGACCCTTCCTACAGCTAAAACATGCCTGTCACACACAGAGGATGGTATACCGTCTGATCGGGAAAAGTTTGGAAAAGGCATCTCATCTCCTCATCTCTTGGTGCTAGGGTTCACCACTCCAGCGTCTTTACTAACAGTCTCCCCACTTGGAGATGTCAGCACTGTCAACATCCTGTTGCATACAGTTTGGAATTTGTCCAGAGGATGAAGCAGAAGGAGGAGGAACAATGAGAGACAAGTCCTAGGTGTTCGGACAGGCACATGCCACTCTAATTTCCAATCAGGAAGACGAATTGACCAAAGGCTAGGGTTGCCCATGGAAACAGAATAGGGCTTGAGGAATCCTGATGCTTTGTGGCCAGTTCCCATAAACACAAGTTGGAAAATGGAAATCAGGGGCACTATAATTCACGAAACTGCAGAATTGAAAATATCTATCACTGAAAAATGTCTTGAGGAAAGTCAGAGAAAAGGACTTGTAAGCAACGGAGAATGGCAGGAAAGGGATTGGAAGAGGTAGAAAGGACTCGCCATTAAGCACAAGAAAAGGGGCTGAACATTGCCAACATTGCAGTTGGCCAAAAAGGGTGTATGCGTCTTTTTCTGTATATATTCAAGAAAAGGGCATACACTATTTTAGCCAACCAAACAGGTGGGCACTGGAAATCAATACTACAAAACATATCACTTTGCATCAGTCAGAAGAGCCGTCCTCATAAAGTGTAAACACCAGAAATGCAGGACAGGGCAAGGAGAAAAGGGAGCCCTGTGAGTCTTATAGTGGGAATGTATATTGCCAACGGTCACTCTGGATAAGTCTATAGTGTTTACTAAAGCATCTAAAAAATGAGCTACCGAGCACAGGGCACTTGCACTCATGGACGTATATCTTGGGAAAAACAAAAATCGAGAGGACACAGGCACCCCAATGTTTACCACCTCTCTGTTTAAAAGATCCTCGACTAGGATATAACTTAAATGTATCTGCAGAGAAAAAACGGACAGAGATGTGGTGCTTATGTAGAGTGGAATATTACTCAGCCTGGAAATCAATGAAATACGGCCAGTTATAACAACTCCAGAGGAGTTACGTGTGATCATTCGAAGTCACATAATTCAAAAAGAAAAAGACATAAGATATCACTAACACATGGAATGTTAACATGGCTACACATGAATTGAATTACAAAAGAGAAGAGGGTTTCAAATTAAGAAAACCAACTTATGCTTCCTTAAGGGGAAAGGTGAGTTGGGGTGCTGCATAAAACCAGAGATTGAAATTAGCACAGATACCCTTCCATAAGCCAAATATGTAGTAGTCAAGACCTATTCCTTGCTCAACGAAATGGACTCAACACGCCATATTCAATGCCTAAGAATATACCGGATTAGTAAAAATCTTAAAACCCATGGACTTATATGTCTCCGTAAGAGAATCAAGCGCATGTACAGCGGCATAAATGAAGCAGTGAAAATCCGATAAATCCCATTATTAAAATAAATTTCAAAAACAAAACACAATGACAGTGAAATAGGTAGCAATTCTTAAATAATTCACTCAGGGCATGTGATGCAACCTGGATTTACCACATCTACACCCAGAGCTGGTTGAGACATAAGGCTGGACACTTCAGGCTGATAGCATTGGTGAGTTTCGGTGAACAAATGCAGATCCTTTGAAGTCATACTGCATGGTACCCATTCCAAGGGTCCCAACTCTCCAGGTTCAAGGGATTCTTTCCTCAGCTAAAACATGCGAGGGAAACGCCGAGTATGGTCCACCGTGTGATTAGGAAACGATTTAAAATGCATCTCAGTTTTCGTATCCTGGTCCTCGGGTTCACCATTCCAGACGGTTTACTAACACTCTCCCCGCTTGGAGAGTCAGTGCCTTTAACCTCCTCTTTGGCACAGCTTGCAATTTCTGCGCAAGATGAACAGGAATAGGGAGAACCAATGAGAGACTAGCTATAGGTGTCTGCACGGGCAAATGTAAGGCTCATTTCCCACCAGGAAGAGGAATTAACCAAAGGCTCAGCGTGCCCTGCCGGAAACAGATTAGGGCCTGAAGCAATCCTGCGGTTTTGTGCCCAGCTCACAAGAAAGCAAGTTGAAGAAACGAGCTCAGGGGCACTGTAATTCACAAACCTGCAGAGTTATAAATGACAGCTATCCTCCAAAAATATATTGAAGTAAGCCTGCGAAGGGGACTTGAAAGCGGGGCAGAATTTCAGGAAAACGATTGCAGGGGGTAGACTAGAATTGCCTTGAAAGCATAGGAAAAGAGGCAGAACGTCGACAATGATGCACTTGGCCAAAAAGGGCGTATGCGTTTTTTCCTGAATATATTCAGGAAAAAACGCATATGCCCTTTTTGGCCAACCAAGCAAGCCTGTAAAGGAAATCTGCACTACAATGAAATCTCACTGCCCCCCGGGCAAAAGGGCCATCTGAAAAAAGTGTAAAATCCAGAAAGGTAGGACAGGATATGGAGAACAGGGAGCCTTGTTATGCTGATTGGCAGGATGTAAATTGCCAGCAGCCACCCTGGAGAAGTGTATGGTGTTTCCTGAAACACGTAAGAAATAAAGCAACACAGCCTATGGCAATTGCACTTATGGTCCTATTGCTTAGGGAAATTAAAATGAAAAACAGAGAGCCACCCCAAAGTTTGGGACGGCTGTGTTCCCAAGAAGCTCGTCTAGAGTACCAGGTAAATATCCCAGAAAGCAAAAAATGGATAAAGAAGTTGTGGCACGTACGCTCAATGCAATATCACTCAGCAATGAAATCTGTGTCATCAGGCCCGTAGCGGCATAGTGAGTGGATGCAGGTACGGTGATTCTACGTGAACTACGTCACACAGAAAAAGAAACATCATAAGATATCAGTAATACACGGAATGTAAACTTGACTACACATGAACTGAGTTACAAAACAGAACAGGGTCTCAAATTTAGAAAACCAACTAGTGCTTGCTTATAGGGAAAGGTGCCTTGGGGTGCTGCATAAAACCAGAGACTGAAATTAGCACAGATAACTTTCCATAAGCCAAATATGTAATAGACAAGACCTACTCCTTGTTCAACGAAATGGACACAACACCACATATTCAACGCCTAGGAATATACCTAACTGGAAGAATCTTAAAACCCATGGATATATATGTCTCCGTAAGAGAATCAAGGGTGTGTACAGCGGCCGAAACGCAGCAGTAAATATCCGATAAATCCCATTATCAAAATAAATTTCGAAAACAAAACACAAAGACAGTGAAATAGAGAGCAATTCTTAAATAATTCACTCAGGGCATGTGATGCAACCGGGATTGACCACATCTACACCCAGAGATGGTTGAGACATAAGGCTGGACACTTCAGGCTGATAGCATTGGTGAGTTTCGGTGAGCAAATACAGACCCTTTGAAGTCATACAGCATGGTACCTATTCCATGGGTCCCAACTCTTCAGGTTCAAGGGATTCTTCCTCCAGCTAAAACATGCATGGGAAACCCAGAGTATCGTCCACCGTGTGATTGGGAAACGATTTAAAATGCATCTCAGTTTTCGTATCCCGGTCCTCGGGTTCACCATTCCAGATGCTTTACTAACACTCTCCCCGCTTGGAGAGTCAGTGCCTTTAACCTCCTCTTTGGCACAGCTTGCAATTTCTGTGTAAGATGAACAGGAATAGGGAGAACCAATGAGAGACTAGCTGTAGGTGTCTGCACGGTCAAATGTAACGCTCATTGCCCACCAGGAAGAGGAATTAAACAAAGGCTCAGAGTGCCCTGCTGGAAACATATTAGGGCCTGAAGCAATCCTGCAGTTTTGTGCCCAGCTCACAAGAAAGCGAGTTGAAGAAAGGAGCTCAGGGGCACTGTAATTCACAAACCTGCAGAGTTATAAATGAGAGCTATCTTCCAAAAGTATATTGAAGTAAGCCTGCGAAGGGGACTTGAAAGCGGGGCAGAATTTCAGGAAAACGATTGCAGGGGGTAGACTGGAATTGCCCTGAAAGCATAGGAAAAGAGGCAGAACGTCGACAATGATGCACTTGGCCAAAAAGGGCGTATGCGTTTTTTCCTGAACATATTCAGGAAAAAACGCATATGCCCTTTTGGCCAACCAAGCAAGCCTGTACAGGAAATCTGCACTACAATGAAATCTCACTGCCCCCCGGGCAAAAGGGCCATCTGAAAAAAGTGTAAAATCCAGAAAGGTTGGACAGGATATGGAGAACAGGGAGCCTTGTTATGCTGATTGGCAGGATGTTAATTGCCAGCAGCCACCCTGGAGAAGTGTATGGTGTTTCCTGAAACACGTAAGAAACAAAGCAACACAGCCTATGGCACTTCCACTTATGGTCCTATAGCTTACGGAAATTAAAATCAAAAACAGACAGCCACGCCAATATTTGGGACGGCTGTGTTCACAAGAAGCTCGTCTACAATATCAGGTAAATATCCCAGAAAGCAAAAAATGGATAAAGAAGTTGTGGCACGTACGTACAATCCAATATCACTCAGCAATGAAATCTGTGTCATCAGGCCCGTAGCGGCATAGTGAGTGGATGCAGGTACGGTGATTCTACGTGAACTACGTCACACAGAAAAAGAAACATCATAAGATATCACTAATACATGGAATGAAAACTTGACTACACATGAACTGAACTACAAAACAGAACAGGGTCTCAAATTAAGAAAACCAACTAGTGCTTGCTTATGGGGAAAGGTGCCTTGGGGTGCTGCATAAAACCAGAGACTGAAATTAGCACAGATAACTTTTCATAAGCCAAATATGTAATAGACAAGACCTACTCCTTGCTCAACGAAATGGACTCAACACCACATATTCAACGCCTAGTTATATACCTGACTAAAAAGAATCTTAAAACCCATGGATATATATGTCTCCGTAAGAGAATCAAGCGTGTGTACAGCGGCCGAAACGCAGCAGTGAAAATCCGATAAATCCCATTATCAAAATAAATTTCGAACACAAAACACAAAGACAGTGAAATAGAGAGCAATTCTTAAATAATTCACTCAGGGCATGTGATGCAACCGGGATTGACCACATCTACACCCAGAGCTGGTTGAGACATAAGGCTGGACACTTCAGGCTGATAGCATTGGTGAGTTTCGGTGAGCAAATGCAGACCGTTTGAATTCATACTGCATGGTACCCATTCCATGGGTCCCAACTGTCCAGGTTCAAGGGATTCTTCCTCCAGCTAAAACATGCATGGGAAACCCAGAGTATCGTCCACCGTGTGATTGGGAAACGATTTAAAATGCATCTCAGTTTTCGTATCCTGGTCCTCGGGTTCACCATTCCAGATGCTTTACTAACACTCTCCCCGCTTGGAGAGTCAGTGCCTTTAACCTGCTGTTTGGCACAGCTTGCAATTTCTGCGCAAGATGAACAGGAATATGGAGAACCAATGAGAGACTAGCTATAGGTGTCTGCACGGGCAAATGTAAGGCTCATTTCCCACCAGGAAGAGGATGTAACCAAAGGCTAAGCGTGCCCAGCCGGAAACAGATTAGGGCCTGAAGCAATCCTGCGGTTTTGTGCCCAGCTCACAAGAAAGCGAGTTGAAGAAAGGAGCTCAGGGGCACTGTAATTCACAAACCTGCAGAGTTATAAATGACAGCTATCCTCCAAAAATATATTGAAGTAAGCCTGCGAAGGGGACTAGAAAGCGGGGCAGAATTTCAGGAAAACGATTGCAGGGGGTAGACTGGAATTGCCCAGAAAGCATAGGAAAAGAGGCAGAACGTCGACAATGGTGCACTTGGCCAAAAAGTGCGTATGCATTTTTTCCTGAATATATTCAGGAAAAAACGCATACGCCCTTTTTCCCAAACCAAGCAAGCCTGTAAAGGAAATCTACACTACAATGAAGTCTCACTGCCCCCTGGGCAAAAGGGCCATCTGAAAAATGTTTAAAATCCAGAAAGTTAGGACAGGATATGGAGAACAGGGAGCCTTGTTATGCTGATTGGCAGGATGTAAATTGCCAGCAGCCACCCTGGAGAAGTGTATGGTGTTTCCTGAAACACGTAAGAAACAAAGCAACACAGCCTATGGCACTTCCACTTATGGTCCTATAGCTTACGGAAATTAAAATCAAAAACAGACAGCCACCCCAATATTTGGGACGGCTGTGTTCACAAGAAGCTCGTCTACAGTATCAGGTAAATATCCCAGAAAGCAAAAAATGGATAAAGAAGTTGTGGGACGTACGTACAATGCAATATCGCTCAGCAATGAAATCTGTGTCAGGCCCGTAGCGGCATAGTGAGTGGATGCAGGTACAGTGATTCTACGTGAACTACGTCACACAGAAAAAGAAACATCATAAGATATCACTAATACACGGAATGTAAACTTGACTACACATGGACTGAATTACAAAACAGAACAGGGTCTCAAATTTAGAAAACCAACTCGTGCTTGCTTATGGGGAAAGGTGCCTTGGGGTGCTGCATAAAACCAGAGACTGAAATTAGCACAGATAACTTTCCATAAGCCAAATATGTAATAGACAAGACCTACTCCTTGCTCAACGAAATGGACACAACACCATATATTCAACGCCTAGGAATATACCTGACTAGGAAGAATCTTAAAACCCATGGATATATATGTCTCCGTAAGAGAATCAAGCGTGTGTACAGCGGCCGAAACACAGCAGTGAAAATCCGATAAATCCCATAATCAAAATAAATTTCGAAAACAAAACACAAAACAGTGAAATAGAGAGCAATTCTTAAATAATTCACTCAGAGCATGTGATGCAACCGGGATTGACCACATCTACACCCAGAGCTGGTTGAGACATAAGGCTGGACACTTCAGGCTGATAGCATTGGTGAGTTTCGGTGAGCAAATGCAGACCCTTTGAAGTCATACTGCATGGTACCCATTCCATGGGTCCCAACTCTCCAGGTTCAAGGGATTCTTCCTCCAGCTAAAACATGCATGGGAAACCCAGAGTATCGTCCACCGTGTGATTGGGAAACAATTTAAAATGCATCTCAGTTTTCGTATCCTGGTCCTCGGGTTCACCATTCCAGATGCTTTACTAACACTCTCCCCGCCTGGAGAGTCAGTGCCTTTAACCTCCTCTTTGGCACAGCTTGCAATTTCTGTGCAAGATGAACAGGAATAGGGAGAACCAATGAGAGACTAGCTGTAGGTGTCTGCACGGGCACATGTAACGCTCATTGCCCACCAGGAAGAGGAATTAAACAAAGGCTCAGTGTGCCCTGCTGGAAACAGATTAGGGCCTGAAGCAATCCTGCGGTTTTGTGCCCAGCTCACAAGAAAGCGAGTTGAAGAAAGGAGCTCAGGGGCACTGTAATTCACAAACCTGCAGAGTTATAAATGACAGCTATCCTCCAAAAATATATTGAAGTAAGCCTGCGAAGGGGACTTGAAAGCGGGGCAGAATTTCAGGAAAACGATTGCAGGGGGTAGACTGGAATTGCCCTGAAAGCATAGGAAAAGAGGCACAACGTCGACAATGATGCACTTGGCCAAAAAATGCGTATGCGTTTTTTCCAGAATATATAAAGGAAAAAACACATCCGCCCTTTTTGGCCAACCAAGCAAGCCTGAATAGGGAAATCTGCACTACAATGAAGTCTCACTGCCCCCCAGGCAAATGGGCCATCTGAAAAAAGTGTAAAATCCAGAAAGGTAGGACAGGATATGGAGAACAGGGAGCCTTGTTATGCTGATTGGCAGGATGTAAATTGCCAGCAGCCACCCTGGAGAAGTGTATGGTGTTTCCTGAAACACGGAAGAAACAAAGCAACACAGTCTATGGCACTTCCACTTATGGTCCTATAGCTTACGGAAATTAAAATCAAAAACAGACAGCCACCCCAATATTTGGGACGGCTGTGTTCACAAGAAGCTCGTCTACAGTATCAGGTAAATATCCCAGAAAGCAAAATATGGATAAAGAAGTTGTGGCACGTATGTACAATGCAATATCACTCAGCAATGAAATCTGTGTCATCAGGCCCGTAGCGGCATAGTGAGTGGATGCAGGTACGGTGATTCTACGTGAACTACGTCACACAGAAAAAGAAACATGATAAGATATCACTAATACACGGAATGTAAACTTGACTACACATGAACTGAATTACAAAACAGAACAGGGTCTCAAATTTAGAAAACCAACCAGTGCTTGCTTATGGGGAAAGGTGCCTTGGGGTGCTGCATAAAACCAGAGACTGAAATTAGCACAGATAACTTTCCATAAGCCAAATATGTAATAGACAAGACCTACTCCTTGCTCAACGAAATGGACCCAACACCACATATTCAACGCCTAGGAATATACCTGACTAGGAAGAATCTTAAAACCCATGGATATATATGTCTCCGTAAGAGAAACAAGCGTGTGTACAGCGGCCGAAACGCAGCAGTAAAAATCCGATAAATCCCATTATCAAAATAAATTTTGAAAACAAAACACAAAGACAGTGAAATAGAGAGCAATTCTTAAATAATTCACTCAGGGCATGTGATGCAACCGGGATTGACCACATCTACACCCAGAGCTGGTTGAGACATAAGGCTGGACACTTCAGGCTGATAGCATTGGTGAGTTTCAGTGAGCAAATGCAGACCCTTTGAAGTCATACTGCATGGTACCTATTCCATGGGTCCCAACTCTTCCGGTTCAAGGGATTCTTCCTCCAGCTAAAACATGCAAGGGAAACCCACAGTATGGTCCACCGTGTGATTGGGAAACGATTTAAAATGCATCTCAGTTTTCGTATCCTGGTCCTCGGGTTCACCATTCCAGATGCTTTACTAACACTCTCCCCGCCTGGAGAGTCAGTGCCTTTAACCTCCTGTTTGGCACAGCTTGCAATTTCTGTGCAAGATGAATAGGAATAGGGAGAACCAATGAGAGACTAGCTATAGGTGTCTGCACGGGCAAATGTAAGGCTCATTTCCCACCAGGAAGAGGATGTAACCAAAGGCTAAGCGTGCCCAGCCGGAAACAGATTAGGGCCTGAAGCAATCCTGCGGTTTTGTGCCCAGCTCACAAGAAAGCGAGTTGAAGAAAGGAGCTCAGGGGCACTGTAATTCACAAACCTGCAGAGTTATAAATGACATCTATCCTCCAAAAATATATTGAAGTAAGCCTGCGAAGGGGACTAGAAAGCGGGGCAGAATTTCAGGAAAACGATTGCAGGGGGTAGACTGGAATTGCCCAGAAAGCATAGGAAAAGAGGCAGAACGTCGACAATGGTGCACTTGGCCAAAAAGTGCGTATGCATTTTTTCCTGAATATATTCAGGAAAAAACGCATACGCCCTTTTTCCCAAACCAAGCAAGCCTGTAAAGGAAATCTACACTACAATGAAGTCTCACTGCCCCCTGGGCAAAAGGGCCATCTGAAAAATGTTTAAAATCCAGAAAGTTAGGACAGGATATGGAGAACAGGGAGCCTTGTTATGCTGATTGGCAGGATGTAAATTGCCAGCAGCCACCCTGGAGAAGTGTATGGTGTTTCCTGAAACACGTAAGAAACAAAGCAACACAGCCTATGGCACTTCCACTTATGGTCCTATAGCTTACGGAAATTAAAATCAAAAACAGACAGCCACCCCAATATTTGGGACGGCTGTGTTCACAAGAAGCTCGTCTACAGTATCAGGTAAATATCCCAGAAAGCAAAAAATGGATAAAGAAGTTGTGGGACGTACGTACAATGCAATATCGCTCAGCAATAAAATCTGTGTCAGGCCCGTAGCGGCATAGTGAGTGGATGCAGGTACAGTGATTCTACGTGAACTACGTCACACAGAAAAAGAAACATCATAAGATATCACTAATACACGGAATGTAAACTTGACTACACATGGACTGAATTACAAAACAGAACAGGGTCTCAAATTTAGAAAACCAACTCGTGCTTGCTTATGGGGAAAGGTGCCTTGGGGTGCTGCATAAAACCAGAGACTGAAATTAGCACAGATAACTTTCCATAAGCCAAATATGTAATAGACAAGACCTACTCCTTGCTCAACGAAATGGACCCAACACCATATATTCAACGCCTAGGAATATACCTGACTAGGAAGAATCTTAAAACCCATGGATATATATGTCTCCGTAAGAGAATCAAGCGTGTGTACAGCGGCCGAAACACAGCAGTGAAAATCCGATAAATCCCATAATCAAAATAAATTTCGAAAACAAAACACAAAACAGTGAAATAGAGAGCAATTCTTAAATAATTCACTCAGAGCATGTGATGCAACCGGGATTGACCACATCTACACCCAGAGCTGGTTGAGACATAAGGCTGGACACTTCAGGCTGATAGCATTGGTGAGTTTCGGTGAGCAAATGCAGACCCTTTGAAGTCATACTGCATGGTACCCATTCCATGGGTCCCAACTCTCCAGGTTCAAGGGATTCTTCCTCCAGCTAAAACATGCATGGGAAACCCAGAGTATCGTCCACCGTGTGATTGGGAAACAATTTAAAATGCATCTCAGTTTTCGTATCCTGGTCCTCGGGTTCACCATTCCAGATGCTTTACTAACACTCTCCCCGCCTGGAGAGTCAGTGCCTTTAACCTCCTCTTTGGCACAGCTTGCAATTTCTGTGCAAGATGAACAGGAATAGGGAGAACCAATGAGAGACTAGCTGTAGGTGTCTGCACGGGCAAATGTAACGCTCATTTCCCACCAGGAAGAGGAATTAACCAAAGGAACAGCATGCCCTGCCGGAAACAGATTAGGGCCTGAAGCAATCCTGCGGTTTTGTGCCCAGCTCACAAGAAAGCGAGTTGAAGAAAGGAGCTCAGGGTCACTGTAATTCACAAACCTGCACAGTTATAAATGACAGCTATCCTCCAAAAATATATTGAAGTAAGCCTGCGAAGGGGACTTGAAAGCGGGGCAGAATTTCAGGAAAATTATTTCAGGGGGTAGACTGGAATTGCCCTGAAAGCATAGGAAAAGAGGCAGAACGTCGACAATGATGCACTTGGCCAAAAAGGGCGTATGCGTTTTTTCCTGAATATATTCAGGAAAAAACGCATACGCCCTTTTTGGCCAACCAAGCAAGCCTGTAAAGGAAATCTGCACTGCAATGAAGTCTCACTGCCCCCCGGGCAAAAGGGCCATCTGAAAAAAGTGTAAAATCCAGAAAGGTAGGACATGATATGGAGAACAGGGAGCCTTGTTATGCTGATTGGCAGGATGTAAATTGCCAGCTGCCACCCTGGAGAAGTGTATGGTGTTTCCTGAAACACGTAAGAAACAAAGCAACACAGCCTATGGCACTTCCACATATGGTCCTATAGCTTACGGAAATTAAAATCAAAAACAGACAGCCACCCCAATATTTGGGACGGCTGTGTTCCCAAGAAGCTCGTCTACAGTACCAGGTAAATATCCCAGAAAGCAAAAAATGGATAAAGAAGTTGTGGCACGTACGTGCAATGCAATATCACTCAGCAATGAAATCTGTGTCATCAGGCCCGTAGCGGCATAGTGAGTGGATGCAGGTACGGTGATTCTAAGTGAACTACGTCACACAGAAAAAGAAACATCATAAGATATCACTAATACACGGAATGTAAACTTGACGACACATGAACTGAATTACAAAACAGAACAGGGTCTCAAATTTAGAAAACCAACCAGTGCTTGCTTATGGGGAAAGGTGCCTTGGGATGCTGCATAAAACCAGAGACTGAAATTAGCACAGATAACTTTCATTAAGCCAAATATGTAATAGACAAGACCTACTCCTTGCTCAACGAAATGGACCCAACACCACATATTCAACGCCTAGGAATATACCTGACTAGGAAGAATCTTAAAACCCATGGATATATATGTCTCCGTAAGATAATCAAGCGTGTGTACAGCGGCCGAAACGCAGCAGTGGAAATCCGATAAATCCCATTATCAAAATAAATTTCGAAAACAAAACACAAAGACAGTGAAATAGAGAGCAATTCTTAAATAATTCACTCAGGGCATGTGATGCAACCGGGATTGACCACATATACACCCAGAGCTGGTTGAGACATAAGGCTGGACACTTCAGGCTGATAGCATTGGTGAGTTTCGGTGAGCAAATGCAGACCCTTTGAAGTCATACTGCATGGTACCCATTCCATGGGTCCCAACTCTCCAGGTTCAAGGCATTCTTCCTCCAGCTAAAACATGCATGGGAAACCCAGAGTATCGTCCACCGTGTGATTGGGAAACGATTTAAAATGCATCTCAGTTTTCGTATCTTGGTCCTCGGGTTCACCATTCCAGATGCTTTACTAACACACTCCCCGCTTGGAGAGTCAGTGCCTTTAACCTCCTGTTTGGCACAGCTTGCAATTTCTGTGCAAGATGAACAGGAATAGGGAGAACCAATGAGAGACTAGCTGTAGGTGTCTGCACGGGCAAATGTAACGCTCATTGCCGACCAGGAAGAGGAATTAAGCAAAGGCTCAGCGTGCCATGCTGAAAACAGATTAGGGCCTGAAGCAATCCTGCGGTTTTGTGCCCAGCTCACAAGAAAGCGAGTTGAAGAAAGGAGGTCAGGGGCACTGTAATTCACAAACCTGCAGAGTTATAAATGACAGCTATCCTCTTAAAATATATTGAAGTAAACCTGCGAAGGGGATTTCAAAGCGGGGCAGAATTTCAGGAAAACGATTGCAGGGGGTAGACTGGAATTGCCCTGAAAGCATAGGAAAAGAGGCAGAACGTCGACAATGATGCACTTGGCCAAAAAGGGCTTATGCCTTTTTTCCTGAATACATTCAGGAAAAAACGCATATTCCCTTTTTGGCCAACCAAGCAAGCCTGTAAAGGAAATCTGCACTACAATGAAGTCTCACTGTCCCCCGGGCAAAAGGGCCATCTGAAAAAAGTGTAATATCCAGAAAGGTAGGACAGGATATGGAGAACAGGGAGCCTTGTTATGCTGATTGGCAGGATGTAAATTGCCAGCAGCCACCCTGGAGAAGTGTATGGTGTTTCCTGAAACACGTAAGAAACAAAGCAACACAGCCTATGGCACTTCCACTTATGGTCCTATAGCTTACGGAAATTAAAATCAAAAACAGACAGCCACCCCAATATTTGGGACGGCTGTGTTAACAAGAAGCTCGTCTACAGTATCAGGTAAATATCCCAGAAAGCAAAAAATGGATAAAGAAGTTGTGGCACGTACGTACAATGCAATATCACTCAGCAATGAAATCTGTGTCATCAGGCGCGTAGCGGCATAGTCAGTGGATGCAGATACGGTGATTCTACGTGAACTACGTCACACAGAGAAAGAAACATCCTAAGATATAACTAATACACGGAATGTAAACTTGACTACACATGAACTGAATTACAAAACAGAACAGGGTCTCAAATTTAGAAAACCAACTAGTGCTTGCTTATGGGGAAAGGTGCGTTGGGGTGCTGCATAAAACCAGAGACTGAAATTAGCACAGATAATTTTCCATAAGCCAAATATGTAATAGACAAGACCTACTCCTTGCTCAACGAAATGGACCCAACACCACATATTCAACGCCTAGGAATATGCCTGACTAGGAAGAATCTTAAAACCCATGGATATATATGTCTCCGTAAGAGAATCAAGCGTGTGTACAGCGGCCGAAACACAGCAGTGAAAATCCGATAAATCCCATTATCAAAATAAATTTCGAAAACAAAACACAAAGACAGTGAAATAGAGAGCAATTCTTAAATAATTCACTCAGGGCATGTGATGCAACCGGGATTGACCACATCTACACCCAGAGCTGGTTGAGACATAAGGCTGGACACTTCAGGCTGATAGCATTGGTGAGTTTCTGTGAGCAAATGTAGACCCTTTGAAGTCATACTGCATGGTACCCATTCCATGGGTCCCAACTCTCCAGGTTCAAGGGATTCTTCCTGCAGCTAAAATATGCATGGGAAACACAGAGTATGGTACACCGTGAGATTGGGAAACGATTTAAAATGGATCTCAGTTTTCGTATCTTTTCCTTGGGTTCACCATTCCAGACGCATTACTAACACTCTCCCCGCTTGGAGAGTCAGTGCCTTTAACCTCCTGTTTGGCACAGCTTGCAATTTCTGTGGAAGATGAACAGGAATAGGGAGAACCAATGAGAGACTAGCTGTAGGTGTCTGCACAGGCAAATGTAACGCTCATTGCCCACCAGGAAGAGGAATTAAAAAAAGGCTCAGGGTGCCCTGCTGGAAACAGATTAGGGCCTGAAGCAATCCTGCGGTTTTGTGCCCAGCTCACAAGAAAGCGAGTTGAGGAAAGGAGCTCAGGGGCACTGTAATTCACAAACCTGCAAAATTATAAATGACAGCTATCCTCCAAAAATATATTGAAGTAAGCCTGCGAAGGGGACTTGAAAGCGGGGCAGAGTTTCAGGAAAACCATTGCAGGGGGTAGACTGGAATTGCCCTGAAAGCATAGGAAAAGAGGCACAACGTCGACAATGTTGCACTTGGCCAAAAAGGGCGTATGCGTTTTTTCCTGAATATATTCAGGAAAAAACGCATACGCACTTTAGGCAAACCAAGCAAGCCTGTAAAGGACATCTGCACTACAATGAAGTCTCACTGCCCCCCGGGCAAAAGGGCCATCTGAAAAAAGTGTAAAATCCAGAAAGGTAGGACAGGATATGGAGAAGAGAGTGCCTTGTTATGCTGATTGGCAGGATGTATATTGCCAGCAGCCACCCTGGAGAAGTGTATGGTGTTTCCTGAAACACGTAAGAAACAAAGCAACACAGCCTATGGCACTTCCACTTATGGTCCTAAAGCTTAAGGAAATTAAAATCAAAAACAGAGAGCCACCCTAATATTTGGGACGGCTGTGTTCACAAGAAGCTCGTCTACAGTACCAGGTAAATATCCCAGAAAGCAAAAAATGGATAAAGAAGTTGTGGCACGTAGGTACAATGCAATAACACTCAGCAATGAATCTGTGTCATCAGGCCCGTAGAGGCATAGTGAGTGGATGCAGGTACGGTGATTCTACGTGAACTACGTCACACAGAAAAAGAAACATCATAAGATATCACTAATACACGGAATGTAAACTTGACTACACATGAACTGAATTACAAAACAGAACAGGGTCTCAAATTTAGAAAACCAACTAGTGCTTGCTTATGGGGAAAGGTGCCTTGGGGTGCTGCATAAAACCAGAGACTGAAATTAGCACAGATAACATTCCATAAGCCAAATATGTAATAGACAAGACCTACTCCTTGCTCAACAAAATGGACTCAACACCACATATTCAACGCCTAGGAATATACCTGACTAGGAAGAATCTTAAAACCCATGGATATATATGTCTCCGTAAGAGAATCAAGCGTGTGTACAGCGGCCGAAACGCAGCAGTGAAAATCCGATAAATCCCATTATCAAAATAAATTTCGAAAACAAAACACAAAGACAGTGAAATAGAGAGCAATTCTTAAATAATTCACTCAGGGCATGTGATGCAACCGGGATTTAACACATCTACACCCAGAGCTGGTTGAGACATAAGGCTGGACACTTCAGGCTGATAGCATTGGTGAGTTTCGGTGAGCAAATGCAGACCCTTTGAAGTCATACTGCATGGTACTCATTCCATGGTTCCCAACTCTCCAGGTTCAAGGGATTCTTCCTCCAGCTAAAACATGCATGGGAAACCCACATTATGGTCCACCATGTGATTGGGAAACGATTTAAAATGCATCTCAGTTTTCGTATCCTGGTCCTCAGGTTCACCATTCCAGATTCTTTACTAACACTCTCCCTGCTTGGAGAGTCAGTGACTTTAACCTCCTGTTTGGCACAGCTTGCAATTTCTGTGCAAGATGAACAGGAATAGGGAGAACCAATGAGAGACTAGCTGTAGGTGTCTGCACGGGCAAATGTAACGCTCATTTCCCACCAGGAAGAGGAATTAACCAAAGGGTCAGCATGCCCTGCCGGAAACAGATTAGGGCCTGAAGCAATCCTGCGGTTTTGTGCCCAGCTCACAAGAAAGCGAGTTGAAGAAAGGAGCTCAGGGGCACTGTAATTCACAAACCTGCAGAGTTATAAATGACAGCTATCCTCCAAAAATATATTGAAGTAAGCCTGCGAAGGGGACTTGAAAGCGGGGCAGAATTTTAGGAAAACGATTGCAGGGGGTAGACTGGAATTGCCCTGAAAGCATAGGAAAAGAGGCAGAACGTCGACAATGATGCACTTGGCCAAAAAGGGCGTATGCGTTTTTTCCTGAATATATTCAGGAAAAAACGCATATGCCCTTTTTGGCCAACCAAGCAAGCCTGTAAAGGAAATCTGCACTACAATGAAGTCTCACTGCCCCCTGGCAAAAGGGCAATCTGAAAAAATTGTTAAATCCAGAAAGTTAGGACAGGATATGGAGAACAGGGAGCCTTGTTATGCTGATTGGCAGGATGTAAATTGCCAACAGCCACCCTGGAGAAGTGTATGGTGTTTCCTGAAACACGTAAGAAATAAAGCAACACAGCCTATGGCAATTGCACTTATGGTCCTATTCCTTAGGGAAATTAAAATCAAAAACAGAGAGCCACCCCAAAATTTGGGACGGCTGTGTTCCCAAGAAGCTCGTCTACAGTACCAGGTAAATATCCCAGAAAGCAAAAAACGGATAAAGAAGTTGTGGCACGTACGTGCAATGCAGTAGCACTCAGCAATGATATCTGTGTCATCAGGCCCGTAGCGGCATAGTGAGTGGATGCAGGTACGGTGATTCTACGTGAACTACGTCACACAGAAAAAGAAACATCATAAGATATCACTAATACACGGAATGTAAACTTGACTACACATGAACTGAATAACAAAACAGAACAGGGTCTCAAATTTAGAAAAGCAACTAGTGCTTGCTTATGGGGAAAGGTGCCTTGGGGTGCTGCATAAAACCAGAGACTGAAATTAGCACTGATAACATTCCATAAGCCAAATATGTAATAGACAAGACCTACTCCTTGCTCAACGAAATGGACCCAACACCACATATTCAACGCCTAGTAATATACCTGACTAGGAAGAATCTTAAAACCCATGGATATATATGTCTCCGTAAGAGAATCAAGCATGTGTACAGCGGCCGAAACGCAGCAGTGAAAATCCGATAAATCCCATTATCAAAATAAATTTCGAACACAAAACACAAAGACAGTGAAATAGAGAGCAATTCTTAAATAATTCACTCAGGGCATGTGATGCAACCGGGATTGACCACATCTACACCCAGAGCTGGTTGAGACATAAGGCTGGACACTTCAGGTTGATAGCATTGGTGAGTTTCGGTGAGCAAATGCAGACCCTTTCAAGTCATTCTGCATGGTACCTATTCCATGGGACCCAACTCTTCAGGTTGAAGGGATTCTTCCTCCAGCTAAACATGCATGGGAAACCCACAGTAGGGTCCACCGTTTGACTGGGAAACGATTTAAAATGCATCTCAGTTTTCGTATCCTGGTCCTCAGTTTCACCATTCCAGATGCTTTACTAACACTCTCCCTGCTTGGAGAGTCAGTGCCTTTAACCTCCTTTTAAGCACAGCTTGCAATTTCTGTGCAAGATGAACAGGAATAGGGAGAACCAATGAGAGACTAGCTGTAGGTGTCTGCACGGGAAAATGTAACGCACATTTCCCACCAGGAAGAGGAATTAACCAAAGGCTCAGCATGCCCTGCCGGAAACAGATTAGGGCCTGAAGCAATCCTGCGGTTTTGTGCCCAGCTCACAAGAAAGCGAGTTGAAGAAAGGAGCTCAGGGGCACTGTAATTCACAAACCTGCAGAGTTATAAATGGCAGCTATCCTCCAAAAATATATTGAAGTAAGCCTGCGAAGGGGACTTGAAAGCGGGGCAGAATTTCAGGAAAACGATTGCAGGGGGTAGACTGGAATTGCCCTGAAAGCATATGAAAAGAGGCACAATGTCGACAATGATGCACTTGGCCAAAAAGGGCGTATGCGTTTTTTCCTGAATATATTCAGGAAAAAACGCATCCGCCCTTTTTGGCCAACCAAGCAAGCCTGTAAAGGAAATCTGCACTACAATGAAGTCTGACTGCCCCCCGGGCAAAAGGGCCATCTGAAAAAAGTGTAAAATCCAGAAAGGTAGGACAGGATATGGAGAACGGGGAGCCTTGTTATGCTGATTGGCAGGATGTCAATTGCCAGCAGCCACCCTGGAGAAGTGTATGGTGTTTCCTGAAACACGTAAGAAACCCAGCAACACGGCCTATGGCACTTCCACTTATGGTCCTATAGCTTACGGAAATTAAAATCAAAAACAGACAGCCACCCCAATATTTGGGACGGCTGTGTTCACAAGAAGCTCGTCTACAGTATCAGGTAAATATCCCAGAAAGCAAAAAATGGATAAAGAAGTTGTGGCACGTACGTACAATGCAATATCACTCAGCAATGAAATCTGTGTCATCAGGCCCGTAGCGGCCTACTGAGTGGATGCAGGTACGGTGATTCTACGTGAACTACGTCACACAGAAAAAGAAACATCATAAGATATCACTAATACACGGAATGTAAACTTGACTACACATGAACTGAATTACAAAACAGAACAGGGTCTCAAATTTAGAAAACCAACTAGTGCTTGCTTATGGGAAAAGGTGCCTTGGGGTGCTGCATAAAACCAGAGACTGAAATTAGCACAGATAACTTTCCATAAGCCAAATATGTAATAGACAAGACCTACTCCTTGCTCAACGAAATGGACCCAACACCACATATTCAACACCTAGGAATATACCTGACTAGGAAGAAACTTAAAACCCATGCATATATATGTCTCTGTAAGAGAATCAAGCGTGTGTACAGCGGCCGAAACGCAGCAGTGAAAATCCGATAAATCCCATTATCAAAATAAATTTCGAAAACAAAACACAAAGACAGTGAAATAGAGAGCAATTCTTAAATAATTCACTCAGGGCATGTGATTCAACCGGGATTGACCACATCTACACCCAGAGCTGGTTGAGACATAAGGCTGGACACTTCTGGCTGATAGCATTGGTGAGTTTCGGTGAGCAAATGCAGACCCTTTGAAGTCATACTGCATGGTACCCATTCCATGGGTCCCAACTCTCCAGGTTCAAGGGATTCTTCCTCCAGCTAAAACATGCATGGGAAACCCAGAGTATCGTCCACCGTGTGATTGGGAAACGATTTAAAATGCATCTCAGTTTTCGTATCCTGGTCCTCGGGTTCACCATTCCAGATTCTTTACTAACACTCTCCCCGCTTGGAGAGTCAGTGCCTTTAACCTCCTCTTTGTCACAGCTTGCAAATTCTGCGCAAGATGAACAGGAATAGGGAGAACCAATGAGAGACTAGCTGTAGGTGTCTACACGGGCAAATGTAACGCTCATTGCACACCAGGAAGAGGAATTAAACAAAGGCTCAGTGTGCCCTGCGGGAAACAGATTAGGGCCTGAAGCAATCCTGCGGTTTTGTGCCCAGCTCACAAGAAAGCGAGTTGTAGAAAGGAGCTCAGGGGCACTGTAATTCAAAAACCTGCAGAGTTATAATTGACAGCTATCCTCCAAAAATATATTGAAGTAAGCCTGCGAAGGGGACTTGAAAGCGGGGCAGAATTTCAGGAAAACGATTGCAGGGGGTAGACTGGAATTGCCCTGAAAGCATAGGAAAAGAGGCACAACGTCGACAGTGATGCACTTGGCCAAAAAGGGCGTACGCGTTTTTTCCTGAATATATTCAGGAAAAAACGCATATGCCCTTTTTGGCCAACCAAGCAAGCCTGTAAAGGAAATCTGCACTACAATGAAGTCTCACTGCCCCCCAGACAAAAGGGCCATCTGAAAAAAGTGTAAAATCCAGAAAGGTAGGACAGGATATGGAGATTAGGGTGCCTTGTTATGCTGATTGGCAGGATGTAAATTGCCAGCAGCCACCCTGGAGAAGTGTATGGTGTTTCCTGAAACACGTAAGAAACAAAGCAACACAGCCTATGGCACTTCCACTTATGGTCCTAAAGCTTAAGGAAATTAAAATCAAAAACAGAGAGCCACCCCAATATTTGGGACGGCTGTGTTCACAAGAAGCTCGTCTACAGTATCAGGTAAATATCCCAGAAAGCAAAAAATGGATAAAGAAGTTGTGGCACGTACGTACAATGCAATAACACTCAGCAATGTATCTGTGTCATCAGGCCCGTAGCGGCATAGTGAGTGGATGCAGGTACGGTGATTCTACGTGAACTACGTCACACAGAAAAAGAAACATCATAAGATATCACTAATACACGGAATGTAAACTTGACTACACATGAACTGAATTACAAAACAGAACAGGGTCTCAAATTTAGAAAACCAACTAGTGCTTGCTTATGGCGAAAGGTGCCTTGGGGTGCTGCATAAAACCAGAGACTGAAATTAGCACAGATAACTTTCCATAAGCCAAATATGTAATAGACAAGTCCTACTCCTTGCTCAACGAAATGGACCCAACACCACATATTCAACGCCTAGGAATATACCTGACTAGGAAGAATCTTAAAACCCATGGATATATATGTCTCCGTAAGAGAATCAAGCATGTGTACAGCGGCCGAAACGCAGCAGTGAACATCCGATAAATCCCATTATCAAATTAAATTTCGAAAACAAAATACAAAGACAGTGAAACTGAGAGCAATTCTTAAATAATACACTCAGGGCATGTGATGCAACCGGGATTTACCACATCTACACCCAGAGCTGGTTGAGACATAAGGCTGGACACTTCAGGCTGATAGCATTGGTGAGTTTCGGTGAGCAAATGCAGACCCTTTGAAGTCATACTGCATGGTACCCATTCCATGGGTCCCAAATCTCCAGGTTCAAGGCATTCTTCCTCCAGCTAAAACATGCATGGGAAACCCAGAGTGTCGTCCACCGTGTGATTGGGAAACGATTTAAAATGCATCTCAGTTTTCGTATCCTGGTCCTCGGGTTCACCATTCCAGATGCTTTACTAACACTCTCCCCGATTGGAGAGTCAGTGCCTTTAACCTCCTCTTTGGCACAGCTTGCAATTTCTGTGCAAGATGAACAGGAATAGGGAGAACCAATGAGAGACTTGCTGTAGGTGTCTGCACGGGCAAATGTAACGCTCATTTCCCACCAGGAAGAGGAATTAAACAAAGGCTCAGCGTTGCCTGCTGAAAACAGATTAGGGCCTGAAGCAATCCTGCGGTTTTGTGCCCAGCTCACAAGAAAGCGAGTTGAAGAAAGGAGCTCAGGGGCACTGTAATTCACAAACCTGCAGAGTTATAAATGACAGCTATCCTCCAAAAATATATTGAAGTAAGCCTGCGAAGGGGACTTGAAAGCGGGGCAGAATTTCAGGAAAACGATTGCAGTGGGTAGACTGGAATTGCCCTGAAAGCATAGGAAAAGAGGCACAACGTCGACAATGATGCACTTGGCCAAAAAGGGCGTATGCGTTTTTTCCTGAATATATTCAGGAAAAAACGCATATGCCCTTTTTGGCCAAATAAGCAAGCCTGTAAAGGAAATCTGCACTACAATGAAGTCTCACTGCCCCCCGGGCAAGAGGGCCATCTGAAAAAAGTGTAAAATCCAGAAAGGTAAGACAGGATATGGAGAACAGGGAGCCTTGTTATGCTGATTGGCAGGATGTAAATTGCCAGCAGCCACCATGGAGAAGTGTATGGTGTTTCCTGAAACACGTAACAAACAAAGCAACACAGCCTATGGCACTTCCACTTATGGTCCTATAGCTTACGGAAATTAAAATCAAAACAGACAGCCACCCCAATATTTGGGACGGCTGTGTTCACAAGAAGCTCGTCAACAGTATCAGGTAAATATCCCAGAAAGCAAAAAATGGATAAAGAATTTGTGGCACGTACGTACAATGCAATATCACTCAGCAATGAAATCTGTGTCATCAGGCCCGTGGCGGCATAGTGATTGGATACAGGTACGGTGATTCTACATGAACTACGTCACACAGAAAAAGAAACATCATAAGATATCACTAATACACGGAATGTAAACTTGACTACCCATGAACTGAATTACAAAACAGAACAGGGTCTCAAATTTAGAAAACCAACTAGTGCTTGCTTATGGGGAAAGGTGCGTTGGGGTGCTGCATATAACCAGAGACTGAAATTAGCACAGATAACTTTCCATAGGCCAAATATGTAATAGACAAGACCTACTCCTTGCTAAGCGAAATGTACCCAAAACCACATATTCAACGCCTAGGAATATACCTGACTAGGAATAATCTTAAAACCCATGGATATATATGTCTCCGTAACAGAATCAAGCGTGTGTACAGCGGCCGATACGCAGCAGTGAAAATCCGATAAATCCCATTATCAAAATAAATTTCGAAAACAAAACACAAAGACAGTGAAATAGAGAGCAATTCTTAAATAATTCACTCAGGGCATGTGATGCAACCGGGATTGACCACATCTACACCCAGAGCTGTTTGAGACATAAGGCTGGACTCTTCAGGCTGATAGCATTGGTGAGTTTCGGTGAGCCAATGCAGACCCTTTGAAGTCATACTGCATGTTACCTATTCCATGGGTCCCAACTCTTCCGGTTCAAGGGATTCTTCCTCCAGCTAAAACATGCATGGGAAACCCACAGTATGGTCCACCGTGTGATTGGGAAACGATTTAAAATGCATCTCAGTTTTCGTATCCTGGTCCTCGGGTTCACCATTCCAGATGCTTTACTAACACTCTCCCTGCTTGGAGAGTCAGTGCCTTTAACCTCCTGTTTGGCACAGCTTGCAATTTCTGTGCAAGATGAACAGGAATAGGGAGAACCAATGAGAGCCTAGCTGTAGGTGTCTTCACGGGCAAATGTAACGCTCATTTCCCACCAGGAAGAGGAATTAAACAAAGGCTCAGCGTGCCTTGCCGGAAACAGATTAGGGCCTGAAGCAATCCTGCGGTTTTGTGCCCAGCTCACAAGAAAGCGAGTTGAAGAAAGGAGCTCAGGGGCACTGTAATTCACAAACCTGCAGAGTTATAAATGACAGCTATCCTCCAAAAATATATTGAAGTAAGCCTGCGAAGGGGAGTTGAAAGCGGGGCAGAATTTCAGGAAAACGATTGCAGGGGGTAGACTGGAATTGCCCTGAAAGCATAGGAAAAGAGGCACAACGTCGACAATGATGCACTTGGCCAAAAAGGGCGTATGCGTTTTTTCCTGAATATATTCAGGAAAAAACGCATATGCCCTTTTTGGCCAACCAAGCAAGCCTGTAAAGGAAATCTGCACTACAATGAAGTCTCACTGCCCCCCGGGCAAAAGGGCCATCTGAAAAAAGTGTAAAATCCAGAAAGGTAGGACAGGATATGGAGAACAGGGAGCCTTGTTATGCTGATTGGCAGGATGTAAATTGCCAACAGCCACCCTGGAGAAGTGTATGGTGTTTCCTGAAACACTTAAGAAACAAAGCAACACAGCCTATGGCACTTCCACTTATGGTCCTATAGCTTACGGAAATAAAAATCAAATACAGACAGCCACCCCAATATTTGGGACGGCTGTGTTCCCAAGAAGCTCGTCTACAGTACCAGGTAAATATCCCAGAAAGCAAAAAATGGATAAAGAAGTTGTGGCACGTACGTGCAATGCAATATCACTCAGCAATGAAATCTGTGTCATCAGGCCCATAGCGGCATAGTGAGTGGATGCAGGTACGGTGATTCTACGTGAACTACGTCACACAGAAAAAGAAACATCATAATATATCACTAATTCACGGAATGTAAACTTGACTACACATGAACTGAAATACAAAACAGAACAGGGTCTCAAATTTAGAAATCCGACTAGTGCTTGCTTATGGGGAAATGTGCATTGGGATGCTGCATAAAACCAGAGACTGAAATTAGCACAGATAACTTTCCATAAGCCAAATATGTAATAGACAAGACCTACTCCTTGCTCAACGAAATGGACCCAACACCACATATTAAACGCCTAGGAATATACCTGACTAGGAAGAATCTTAAAACCCATGGATTTATATGTCTCCGTAAGAGAATCAAGCGTGTGTACAGCGGCATAAACGCAACAGTGAATATCCGATAAATCCCATTATCAAAATAAATTTCAAAAACAGAACACAAAGACAGTGAAATAGAG
This sequence comes from Phocoena phocoena, assembly GCF_963924675.1. NCBI lineage: Eukaryota > Metazoa > Chordata > Mammalia > Artiodactyla > Phocoenidae > Phocoena > Phocoena phocoena. The sequence continues at coordinate 314,779 of NW_027077666.1, forward strand.
AGCAATTCTTAAACAATTCACTCAGGGCATGTGATGCAACCGGGATTGACCACATCTACACCCACAGCTGGTTGAGTCATAAGGCTGGACACTTCAGGCTGATAGAATTGGTGAGTTTCGGTGAGCAAATGCAGACCCTTTGAAGTCATACTGCATGGTACCCATTCCATGGGTCCCAACTCTCCAGGTTCAAGGGATTCTTCCTCCAGCTAAAACATGCATGGGAAACCCAGAGTATCGTCCACTGTGTGATTGGGAAATGATTTAAAATGCATCTCAGATTTCGTATCCTGGTCCTCGGGTTCAACATTCCAGAATCTTTACTAACACTCTCCCCGCTTCGACAGTCAGTGCCTTTAACCTATTCTTTGGCACAGCTTGCAATTTCTGTGCAAGATGAACAGGAAGAGGGAGAACCATTGAGAGACTAGCTGTAGGTGTCTGCACAGGCAAATGTAACGCTCATTACACACCAGGAAGAGGAATTAAACAAAGGCTCATTGTGCCCTGCTGGAAACAGATTAGGGCCTGAAGCAATCCTGCAGTTTTGTGCCCATCTCACAAGAAAGCGAGTTGAAGAAAGGAGCTCAGGGGCACTGTAATTCACAAACCTGCAGAGTTATAAATGACAGCTATCCTCCAAAAATATATTGAAGTAAGCCTGCGAAGGGGACTTGAAAGCGGGGCAGAGTTTCAGGAAAACGATTGCAGGGGATAGACTGGAATTGCCCTGAAAGCATAGGAAAAGAGGCACAACGTCGACAATGATGCACTTGCCCAAAAAGGGCGTATGCGTTTTTTCCTGAATATATTCAGGAAAAAAAGCATACGCCCTTTTTGGCCAAATAAGCAAGCCTGAAAAGGAAATCTGCACTACAATGAAGTCTCACTGCCCCCCGGGCAAGAGGGCCATCTGAAAAAAGTGTAAAATCCAGAAAGGTTGGACAGGATATGGAGAACAGGGAGCCTTGTTATGCTGATTGGCAGGATGTAAATTGCCAGCAGCCACCCTAGAGAAGTGTATGGTGTTTCCTGAAACACGTAAGAAACAAAGCAACACAGCCTATGGCACTTCCACTTATGGTCCTATAGCTTACGGAAATTAAAATCAAAAACAGACAGCCACCCCAATATTTGGGACGGCTGTGTTCACAAGAAGCTCGTCTACAGTATCAGGTAAATATCCCAGAAAGCAAAAAATGGATAAAGAAGTTGTGGCACGTACGTACAATGAAATATCACTCAGCAATGAAATCTGTGTCATCAGGCCCGTAGCGGCATAATGAGTGGATGCAGGTACAGTGATTCTACGTGAACTATGTCACACAGAAAAAGAAACATCATAAGATATCACTAATACACGGAATGTAAACTTGACTACACATGAACTGAATTACAAAACAGAACAGGGTCTCAAATTTAGAAAAACAACTAGAGCTTGCTTATGGGGAAAGGTGCCTTGGGGTGCTGCATAAAACCAGAGACTGAAATTAGCACAGATAACATTCCATAAGCCAAATATGTAATAGACAAGACCTACTCCTTGCTCAACGAAATGGACTCAACACCACATATTCAACGTCTAGGAATATACCTGACTAGGAAGAATCTTAAAACCCATGGATTTATATGTCTCCATAAGAGAATCAAGCGTGTGTACAGCGGCATAAACGCAGCAGTGAAAATCCGATAAATCCCATTATCAAAATAAACTTCAAAAACAAAACGCAAAGACAGTGAAATAGCAATTCTTAAATAATTCACTCAGGGCATGTGATGCAACCGGGATTGACCACATCTACACCCAGAGCTGGTTGAGACATAAGGCTGGACACGTCAGGCTGATAGCATTGGTGAGTTTCGGAGAGCAAATGCAGACCCTTTGAAGTCATATTGCATGGTACCCATTCCATGGGTCCCAACTCTCCAAGTTCAAGGGATTCTTCCTCCAGCTAAAACATGCATGGGAAACCCAGAGTATCGTCCACCGTGTGATTGGGAAACGATTTAAAATGCATCTCAGTTTTCGTATCCTGGTCCTCGGGTTCACCATTCCAGAATCTTTACAAACACTCTCCCCGCTTGGAGAATCAGTGCCTTTAACCTCCTCTTTGGAACAGCTTGCAATTTCTGTGCAAGATGAACGGGAATAGGAGAAGCAATGAGAGACTAGATATAGGTGTCTGCACGGGCAAATGTAACGCTCATTTCCCACCAGGAAGAGGAATTAACCAAAGGCTCAGCGTGCCCTGCCGGGAACAGAGTAGGGCCTGAAGGAATCCTGCGGTTTTGGGCTCAGCTCACAAGAAAGTGAGTTGAAGAAAGGAGCTCAGGGGCACTGTAATTCACAAACCTGCAGAGTTATAAATGACAGCTATCCTCCAAAAATATATTGAAGTAAGCCTGCAAAGGGGACTAGAAAGCGGGGAAGAATTTCAGGAAAACGATTGCAGGGGGTAGACTGGAATTGCCGAGAAAGCATAGGAAAAGAGGCACAACGTCGACAATGATGCACTTGGCCAAAAAGTGCGTATGCGTTTTTTCCTGAATATATTCAGGAAAAAACGCATACGCCCTTTTTGGCCAACCAAGCAAGCCTGTAAAGGAAATCTGCAATACAATGAAGTCTCACTGCCCCCCGGGCAAAAGGGCCATCTGAAAAAAGTGTAAAATCCAGAAAGGTAGGACAGGATATGGAGAACAGGGAGCCTTGTTATGCTGATTGGCAGGATGTGAATTGCCAGCAGCCACCCTGGAGAAGTGTATGGTGTTTCCTGAAACACGTAAGAAACAAAGCAACACAGCCTATGGCACTTCCACTTATGGTCCTATAGTTTACGGAAATTAAAATCAAAAACAGACAGCCACCCCAATATTTGGGACGGCTGTGTTCCCAAGAAGCTCGTCTACAGTACCAGGTAAATATCCCAGAAAGTAAAAATGGATAAATAAGTTGTGGCACGTACGTGCAATGCAATATCACTCAGCAATGAAATCTGTGTCATCAGGCCCGTAGCGGCATAGTGAGTGGATGTAAGTACGGTGATTCTACGTGAACTGCGTCACACAGAAAAAGAAACATCATAAGATATCACTAATACACGGAATGTAAACTTGACTACACATGAAGTGAATTACAAAACAGAACAGGGTCTCAAATTTAGAAAACCAACTAGTGCTTGCTTATGGGGAAAGGTGCGTTGGGGTGCTGCTTAAAACCAGAGACTGAAATTAGCACAGATAACTTTCCATAAGCCAAATATGTAATAGACAAGACCTACTCCTTGCTCAACGAAATGGACCCAACACCACATATTCAACGCCTAGGAATATACCTGACTAGGAAGAATCTTAAAACCCATGGATATATATGTCTCCGTAAGAGAATCAAGCGTGTGTACTGCGGCCGAAACGCAGCAGTGAAAATCCGATAAATCCCATTATCAAAATAAATTTCGAAAACAAAACACAAAGACAGTGAAATAGAGAGCAATTCTTAAATAATTCACTCAGGGCATGTGATGCAACCGGGATTGACCACATCTACACCCAGAGCTGGTTGAGACATAAGGCTGGACACTTCAGGCTGATAGCATTGGTGAGTTTCGGTGAGCAAATGCAGACCCTTTGAAGTCATACTGCATGGTACCCATTCCATGGGTCCCAACTCTCCAGGTTCAAGGGATTCTTCCTCCAGCTAAAACATGCATGGGAAACCCAGAGTATCGTCCACCATGTGATGGGGAAACGATTTAAAATGCATCTCAGTTTTCGTATCCTGGTCCTCGGGTTCACCATTCCAGATGCTTTACTAACACTCTCCCCGCTTGGAGAGTCAGTGCCCTTAACCTCCTGTTTGGCACAGCTTGCAATTTCTGTGCAAGATGAACAGGAATAGGGAGAACCAATGAGAGACTAGCTGTAGATGTCTGCACGGGCAAATGTAACGCTCATTTCCCACCAGGAAGAGGAATTAACCAAAGGCTCAGCATGCCCTGCCGGAAACAGATTAGGGCCTGAAGCAATCCTGCGGTTTTGTGCCCAGCTCACAAGAAAGCGAGTTGAAGAAAGGAGCTCAGGGGCACTGTAATTCACAAACCTGCAGAGTTATAAATGACAGCTATCCTCCAAAAATATATTGAAGTAAGCCTGCGAAGGGGACTTGAAAGCGGGGCAGAATTTCAGGAAAACGATTGCAGGGGGTAGACAGGAATTGCCCTGAAAGCATAGGAAAAGAGGCAGAACGTCGACAATGATGCACTTGGCCAAAAAGGGCGTATGCGTTTTTTCCTGAATATATTCAGGAAAAAACGCATGCGCACTTTTTGGCCAACCAAGCAAGCCTGTAAAGGAAATCTGCACTACAATGAAGTCTCACTGCCCCCCGGGCAAAAGGGCCATCTGATAAAAGTATAAAATCCAGAAAGGTAGGACAGGATATGGAGAACAGGGAGCCTTGTTATGCTGATTGGCAGGATGTAAATTGCCAACAGCCACCCTGGAGAAGTGTATGGTGGTTCCTGAAACACGTAAGAAATAAAGCAACACAGCCTATGGCAATTGAACTTATGGTCCTATTCCTTAGGGAAATTAAAATCAAAAACAGAGAGCCACCCCAAAGTTTGGGACGGCTGTGTTCCCAAGAAGCTCGTCTACAGTACCAGGTAAATACCCCAGAAAGCAAAAAATGGATAAAGAAGTTGTGGCACGTACGTGCAATGCAGTAGCACTCAGCAATGAAATCTGTGTCATCAGGCCCGTAGCGGCATAGTGAGTGGATGCAGGTACGGTGATTCTACGTGAACTACGTCACACAGAAAAAGAAACATCATAAGATATGACTAATACACGGAATGTAAACTTGACTACACATGAACTGAATTACAAAACAGAACAGGGTCTCAAATTTAGAAAACCAACTAGTGCTTGCTTATGGGGAAAGGTGCCTTGGGGTGCTGCATAAAACCAGAGACTGAAATTAGCACAGATAACATTCCATAAGCCAAATATGTAATAGACAAGACCTACTCCTTGCTCAACGAAATGGACTCAACACCACATATTCAACGCCTAGGAATATACCTGACTAGGAAGAATCTTAAAACCCATGGATATATATGTCTCCGTAAGAGAATCAAGCATGTGTACAGCGGCCGAAACGCAGCAGTGAAAATCTGATAAATCCCATTATCAAAATAAATTTCGAAAACAAAACACAAAGACAGTGAAATAGACAGCAATTCTTAAATAATTCACTCAGGGCATGGGATGCAACCGGGATTGACCACATCTACACCCAGAGCTGGTTGAGACATAAGGCTGGACACTTCAGGTTGATAGCATTGGTGAGTTTCGCTGAGCAAATACAGACCCTTTGAAGTCATACTGCATGGTACCTATTCCAAGGGTCCCAACTCTTCAGGTTCAAGGGGTTCTTCCTCCAGCTAAAACATGCATGGGAAACCCACATTATGGTCCACCATGTGATTGGGAAACGATTTAAAATGCATCTCAGTTTTCGTATCCTGGTCCTCGGGTTCACCATTCCAGATTCTTTACTAACACTCTCCCTGCTTGGAGAGTCAGTGACTTTAACCTCCTGTTTGGCACAGCTTGCAATTTCTGTGCAAGATGAACAGGAATAGGGAGAACCAATGAGAGACTAGCTGTAGGTGTCTGCACGGGCAAATGTAACGCTCATTTCCCACCAGGAAGAGGAATTAACCAAAGGGTCAGCATGCCCTGCCGGAAACAGATTAGGGCCTGAAGCAATCCTGCGGTTTTGTGCCCAGCTCACAAGAAAGCGAGTTGAAGAAAGGAGCTCAGGGGCACTGTAATTCACAAACCTGCAGAGTTATAAATGGCAGCTATCCTCCAAAAATATATTGAAGTAAGCCTGCGAAGGGGACTTGAAAGCGGGGCAGAATTTCAGGAAAACGATTGCAGGGGGTAGACTGGAATTGCCCTGAAAGCATATGAAAAGAGGCACAACGTCGACAATGATGCACTTGGCCAAAAAGGGCGTATGCGTTTTTTCCTGAATATATTCAGGAAAAAACGCATCCGCACTTTTTGGCCAACCAAGCAAGCCTGTAAAGGAAATCTGCACTACAATGAAGTCTGACTGCCCCCCGGGCAAAAGGGCCATCTGAAAAAAGTGTAAAATCCAGAAAGGTAGGACAGGATATGGAGAACGGGGAGCCTTGTTATGCTGATTGGCAGGATGTCAATTGCCAGCAGCCACCCTGGAGAAGTGTATGGTGTTTCCTGAAACACGTAAGAAACCCAGCAACACAGCCTATGGCACTTCCACTTATGGTCCTATAGCTTACGGAAATTAAAATCAAAAACAGACAGCCACCCCAATATTTGGGACGGCTGTGTTCACAAGAAGCTCGTCTACAGTATCAGGTAAATATCCCAGAAAGCAAAAAATGGATAAAGAAGTTGTGGCACGTACGTACAATGCAATATCACTCAGCAATGAAATCTGTGTCATCAGGCCCGTAGCGGCCTACTGAGTGGATGCAGGTACGGTGATTCTACGTGAACTACGTCACACAGAAAAAGAAACATCATAAGATATCACTAATACACGGAATGTAAACTTGACTACACATGAACTGAATTACAAAACAGAACAGGGTCTCAAATTTAGAAAACCAACTAGTGCTTGCTTATGGGAAAAGGTGCCTTGGGGTGCTGCATAAAACCAGAGACTGAAATTAGCACAGATAACTTTCCATAAGCCAAATATGTAATAGACAAGACCTACTCCTTGCTCAACGAAATGGACCCAACACCACATATTCAACACCTAGGAATATACCTGACTAGGAAGAAACTTAAAACCCATGCATATATATGTCTCTGTAAGAGAATCAAGCGTGTGTACAGCGGCCGAAACGCAGCAGTGAAAATCCGATAAATCCCATTATCAAAATAAATTTCGAAAACAAAACACAAAGACAGTGAAATAGAGAGCAATTCTTAAATAATTCACTCAGGGCATGTGATTCAACCGGGATTGACCACATCTACACCCAGAGCTGGTTGAGACATAAGGCTGGACACTTCTGGCTGATAGCATTGGTGAGTTTCGGTGAGCAAATGCAGACCCTTTGAAGTCATACTGCATGGTACCCATTCCATGGGTCCCAACTCTCCAGGTTCAAGGGATTCTTCCTCCAGCTAAAACATGCATGGGAAACCCAGAGTATCGTCCACCGTGTGATTGGGAAACGATTTAAAATGCATCTCAGTTTTCGTATCCTGGTCCTCGGGTTCACCATTCCAGATTCTTTACTAACACTCTCCCTGCTTGGAGAGTCACTGCCTTTAACCTCCTGTTTGGCACAGCTTGCAATTTCTGTGCAAGATGAACAGGAATAGGGAGAACCAATGAGAGACTAGCTGTAGATGTCTGCACGGGCAAATGTAACGCTCATTTCCCACCGGGAAGAGGAATTAACCAAAGGCTCAGCATGCCCTGCCGGAAACAGATTAGGGCCTGAAGCAATCCTGCGGTTTTGTGCCCAGCTCACAAGAAAGCGAGTTGAAGAAAGGAGCTCAGGGGCACTGTAATTCACAAACCTGCAGAGTTATAAATGACAGCTATCCTCCAAAAATATATTGAAGTAAGCCTGCGAAGGGGACTTGAAAGCGGGGCAGAATTTCAGGAAAACGATTGCAGGGGGTAGACAGGAATTGCCCTGAAAGCATAGGAAAAGAGGCAGAACGTCGACAATGATGCACTTGGCCAAAAAGGGCGTATGCGTTTTTTCCTGAATATATTCAGGAAAAAACGCATGCGCCCTTTTTGGCCAACCAAGCAAGCCTGTAAAGGAAATCTGCACTACAATGAAGTCTCACTGCCCCCCAGGCAAAAGGGCCATCTGATAAAAGTGTAAAATCCAGAAAGGTAGGACAGGATATGGAGAACAGGGAGCCTTGTTTTGCTGATTGGCAGGATGTAAATTGCCAACAGCCACCCTGGAGAAGTGTATGGTGTTTCCTGAAACACGTAAGAAATAAAGCAACACAGCCTATGGCAATTGCACTTATGGTCCTTTTCCTTAGGGAAATTAAAATCAAAAACAGAGAGCCACCCCAAAGTTTGGGACGGCTGTGTTCCCAAGAAGCTCGTCTACAGTACCAGGTAAATATCCCAGAAAGCAAAAAATGGATAAAGAAGTTGTGGCACGTACGTGCAATGCAGTAGCACTCAGCAATGAAATCTGTGTCATCAGGCCCGTAGCGGCATAGTGAGTGGATGCAGGTACGGTGATTCTACGTGAACTACGTCACACAGAAAAAGAAACATCATAAGATATCACTAATACACGGAATGTAAACTTGACTACACATGACCTGAATTACAAAACAGAACAGGGTCTCAAATTTAGAAAACCAACTAGTGCTTGCTTATGGGGAAAGGTGCCTTGGGGTGCTGCATAAAACCAGAGACTGAAATTAGCACAGATAACTTTCCATAAGCCAAATATGTAATAGACAAGACCTACTCCTTGTTCAACGAAATGGACCCAACACCACATATTCAACGCCTAGGTATATACCTAACTAGGAAGAATCTTAAAACCCATGGATATATGTGTCTCCGTAAGAGAATCAAGCGTGTGTACAGCGGCCGAAACGCAGCAGTGAACATCCGATAAATCCCATTATCAAATTAAATTTCGAAAACAAAATACAAAGACAGTGAAATTGAGAGCAATTCTTAAATAATACACTCAGGGCATGTGATGCAACCGGGATTTACCACATCTACACCCAGAGCTGGTTGAGACATAAGGCTGGACACTTCAGGCTGATAGCATTGGTGAGTTTCGGTGAGCAAATGCAGACCCTTTGAAGTCATACTGCATGGTACCCATTCCATGGGTCCCAAATCTCCAGGTTCAAGGCATTCTTCCTCCAGCTAAAACATGCATGGGAAACCCAGAGTGTCGTCCACCGTGTGATTGGGAAACGATTTAAAATGCATCTCAGTTTTCGTATCCTGGTCCTCGGGTTCACCATTCCAGATGCTTTACTAACACTCTCCCCGATTGGAGAGTCAGTGCCTTTAACCTCCTCTTTGGCACAGCTTGCAATTTCTGTGCAAGATGAACAGGAATAGGGAGAACCAATGAGAGACTTGCTGTAGGTGTCTGCACGGGCAAATGTAACGCTCATTTCCCACCAGGAAGAGGAATTAAACAAAGGCTCAGCGTTGCCTGCTGAAAACAGATTAGGGCCTGAAGCAATCCTGCGGTTTTGTGCCCAGCTCACAAGAAAGCGAGTTGAAGAAAGGAGCTCAGGGGCACTGTAATTCACAAACCTGCAGAGTTATAAATGACAGCTATCCTCCAAAAATATATTGAAGTAAGCCTGCGAAGGGGACTTGAAAGCGGGGCAGAATTTCAGGAAAACGATTGCAGTGGGTAGACTGGAATTGCCCTGAAAGCATAGGAAAAGAGGCACAACGTCGACAATGATGCACTTGGCCAAAAAGGGCGTATGCGTTTTTTCCTGAATATATTCAGGAAAAAACGCATACGCCCTTTTTGGCCAACCAAGCAAGCCTGTAAAGGAAATCTGCACTACAATGAAGTCTCACTGCCCCCCGGGCAAGAGGGCCATCTGAAAAAAGTGTAAAATCCAGAAAGGTAAGACAGGATATGGAGAACAGGGAGCCTTGTTATGCTGATTGGCAGGATGTAAATTGCCAGCAGCCACCCTGGAGAAGTGTATGGTGTTTCCTGAAACACGTAAGAAACAAAGCAACACAGCCTATGGCACTTCCACTTATGGTCCTATAGCTTACGGAAATTAAAATCAAAACAGACAGCCACCCCAATATTTGGGACGGCTGTGTTCACAAGAAGCTCGTCAACAGTATCAGGTAAATATCCCAGAAAGCAAAAAATGGATAAAGAATTTGTGGCACGTACGTACAATGCAATATCACTCAGCAATGAAATCTGTGTCATCAGGCCCGTGGCGGCATAGTGATTGGATGCAGGTACGGTGATTCTACATGAACTACGTCACACAGAAAAAGAAACATCATAAGATATCACTAATACACGGAATGTAAACTTGACTACCCATGAACTGAATTACAAAACAGAACAGGGTCTCAAATTTAGAAAACCAACTAGTGCTTGCTTATGGGGAAAGGTGCGTTGGGGTGCTGCATATAACCAGAGACTGAAATTAGCACAGATAACTTTCCATAGGCCAAATATGTAATAGACAAGACCTACTCCTTGCTAAGCGAAATGTACCCAAAACCACATATTCAACGCCTAGGAATATACCTGACTAGGAATAATCTTAAAACCCATGGATATATATGTCTCCGTAACAGAATCAAGCGTGTGTACAGCGGCCGATACGCAGCAGTGAAAATCCGATAAATCCCATTATCAAAATAAATTTCGAAAACAAAACACAAAGACAGTGAAATAGAGAGCAATTCTTAAATAATTCACTCAGGGCATGTGATGCAACCGGGATTGACCACATCTACACCCAGAGCTGTTTGAGACATAAGGCTGGACTCTTCAGGCTGATAGCATTGGTGAGTTTCGGTGAGCCAATGCAGACCCTTTGAAGTCATACTGCATGTTACCTATTCCATGGGTCCCAACTCTTCCGGTTCAAGGGATTCTTCCTCCAGCTAAAACATGCATGGGAAACCCACAGTATGGTCCACCGTGTGATTGGGAAACGATTTAAAATGCATCTCAGTTTTCGTATCCTGGTCCTCGGGTTCACCATTCCAGATGCTTTACTAACACTCTCCCCGCTTGGAGAGTCAGTGCCTTTAACCTCCTCTTTGGCACAGCTTGCAATATCTGTGCAAGATGAACAGGAATAGGGAGAACCAATGACAGACTAGCTGTAGGTGTCTGCACGGGCAAATGTAACGCTCATTTCCCACCAGGAAGAGGAATTAAACAAAGGCTCATTGTGCCCTGCTGGAAACAGATTAGGGCCTGAAGCAATCCTGCGGTTTTGTGCCCAGCTCACAAGAAAGCGTGTTGAAGAAAGGAGCTCAGGGGCACTGTAATTCACAAACCTGCAGAGTTATAAATGACAGCTATCCTCCAAAAATATATTGAAGTAAGCCTGCGAAGGGGACTTGAAAGCGGGGCAGAATATCAGGAAAACGATTGCAGGGGGTAGACTGGAATTGCCCTTAAAGCATAGGAAAAGAGGCAGAACGTCGACAATGATGCACTTGGCCAAAAAGGGCGTATGCGTTTTTTCCTGAATATATTCAGGAAAAAACGCATACGCCCTTTTTGGCCAACCAAGCAAGCCTGTAAAGGAAATCTGCACTACAATGAAGTCTCACTGCCCCCCGGGCAAAAGGGCCATCTGAAAAAAGTGTAAAATCCAGAAAGGTAGGACAGGATATGGAGAACAGGGAGCCTTGTTATGCTGATTGGCAGGATGTAAATTGTGAACAGCCACCCTGGAGAAGTGTATGGTGTTTCCTGAAACACGTAAGAAATAAAGCAACACAGCCTATGGCAATTGCACTTATGGTCCTATTGCTTAGGGAAATTAAAATCAAAAACAGAGAGCCACCCGAAAATTTGGGACGGCTGTGTTCCCAAGAAGCTCGTCTACAGTACCAGGTAAATATCCCAGAAAGCAAAAAATGGATAAAGAAGTTGTGGCACGTACGTGCAATGCAATATCTCTCAGCAATGAAATCTGTGTCATCAGGCCCGTAGCGGCATAGTGAGTGGATGCAGGTACGGTGATTCTACGTGAACTACGTCACACAGAAAAAGAAACATCATAAGATATCACTAATACACGGAATGTAAACTTGACTACACATGAACTGAATTACAAAACAGAACAGGGTCTCAAATTTAGAAAACCAACTAGTGCTTGCTTATGGGTAAAGGTGCGTTGGGGTGCTGCATAAAATCAGAGACTGAAATTAGCACAGACAACTTTGCATAAGCCAAATATGTAATAGACAAGACCTACTCCTTGCTCCACGAAATGGAACCAACACCACATATTCAACGCCTAGGAATATACCTGACTAGGAAGAATCTTAAAACCCATGGATATATATGTCTCCGTAAGAGAATCAAGCGTGTGTACGGCGGCTGAAATGCAGCAGTGAAAATCCGATAAATCCCATTATCAAAATAAATTTCGAAAACAAAACACAAAGACAGTGAAATAGAGAGCAAATCTTAAATAATTCACTCAGGGCATGTGATGCAACCGGGATTGACCACATCTACACCCAGAGCTGGTTGAGATATAAGGCTGGACACTTCAGGCTGATAGCATTGGTGAGTTTCGGTGAGCAAATGCAGACCCTTTGAAGTCATACTGCATGGTACCCATTCCATGGGTCCCAACTCTCCAGGTTCAAGGGATTCTTCCTCCAGCTAAAACATGCATGGGAAACCCAGAGTATCGTCCACCGTGTGATTGGGAAATGATTTAAAATGCATCTCAGTTTTCGTATCCTGGTCCTCGGGTTCACCATTCCAGATGCTTTACTAACACTCTCCCCACTTGGAGAGTCAGTGCCTTTAACCTCCTCTTTGGCACAGCTTGCAATTTCTGTGCAAGATGAACAGGAATAGGGAGAACCAATGACAGACTAGCTGTAGGTTTCTGCACGGGCAAATGTAACGCTCATTTCCCACCAGGAAGAAAAATTAAACAAAATCTCAGCGTGCCCTACCAGAAACAGATTAGGCCCTGAAGCAATCCTGCGATTTTGTGCCCGCTCACAAAAAAGCGAGTTGAAGAAAGGAGTTCAGGGACACTGTAATTCACAAACCTGCAGAGTTTTAAATGACAGCTATCCTCCAAAAATATATTGAAGTAAGCCTGCGAAGGGGACTTGAAAGCGGGGCAGAATTTCAGGAAAACGATTGCAGGGGGTAGACTGGAATTGCCCTGAAACCATAGGAAAAGAGGCAGAACGTCGACAATGATGCACTTGGCCAAAAAGGGTGTATGCATTTTTTCCTGAATATATTCAGGAAAAAACGCATATGCTCTTTTTGGCCAACCAAGCAAGCATGTAAAGGAAATCTGCACTACAATGAAGTCTCACTGCCCCCCGTTCAAAAGGGCCATCTTGAAAAAGAGTAAAATCCAGAAAGGCACGACAGGGCATGGAGAACAGAGAGCCTTGTTATGATGATGGGTGTGATGTAAATTGCCAACAGACACTCTGGAGAAATATATGGTGTTTCCTGAATACCTAAAAAACAAAGCAACAGAGCCAATGCACTTCCACTTATTGTCCTATAGGTTAGGAAAATTAAGATCAAAAACACACATCCACCCCAAAGTTTCGGACGGCTCTGTTTCCAAGCACCTCGTCTACGCTACAAGTTATATATGCCAAAAGGCGAAAAATAGACAAAGATATTGCAGTACGTACGTACAATGGAATATCACCCAGCAAAGAAATCTATGTCATCAGGCCCGTCGCGGCATAATGACTGGATTCAGGTACGATGATAATACGTGAAATAAGTCACACAGAAAGAGAAACATCATAAGATGTCACTAATACAAGGAATGTAAACTTGGCTATACATGAACTGAATTACAAAAGAGGAGAGGGTCTCAAATTAAGAAGACCAAGTTATGCTTGCTTAATGGGAAAGGTGAGGTGGGGTTCTGCATAAAACCAGAGATTGAAATTAGCACAGATACCGTTCTAAAACCCAAATATGTAATAGAGAAGACCTATTCCTTGCTCAACGAAATGGACTCAACACCCCATATTCAACGCCGAGGAATATACCTGACTAGGAAAATTCTTAAAACACATGGATTTATATGTCTCTGTAAGAGAATCAAGCGTGTGTACAGCGGCCTAACCTCAGCAGTGAAAATCCGAAAAATCTCATTATCAAAATAAATTTCAAAAACAAACACAATGACAGTGCAGTAGAGAGCAATCCTTAAATAATTCACTCAGGGCTTCTCATGCAACCTGGATTTACCACATCTACACCCAGAGCTGGGTGAGACATAAGGCTGGACACTTCGGGCTGAGAGCATTGGTGACGTTCGGTGCGCAAATGCAGACACTTTGTAGTCATACTGCATAGTACCCATTCCATGGGTCCCAACACTCCAGGTTCAAGGGATACTTCCTTCAGCTAAAACATGAATGAGAAAACCAGAGTATGGTCCACAGTATGACTGGGAAATGTTTTTAAACGCATCTCAGTTTTTATCCCCTGGCACTTGTGTTAACTATTCCAGATGCTTGACTAACACTCTCCCCACTTGGAGAGTCAGTGTCTTTAACCTCCTGTTTGGCAGAGTTCGAAATTTCTGTACAAGATGAACAGTAATAGGGAGAACCAATCAGAGACTAGCCGTAGGTGCCTGCTCGGGCAAATGTAATGCTCATTTCACACCAGGAAGAGGAATTAACCAAAGGCTCAACATGCCATGTCAGAGCCAGAGTAGCACCTGAAGCAATCCTCCAGATTTTCAGCCAGCTGCAAGAAAGCGAGTTGAAGAAAGGAGCTCGGGGGCACTGTAATTCACAAACCTGCAGAGTTATAAATCACAGTTATCATCCAAAAATATACTGAAGTAAGTCTGTGAAGAGGACTTGAAAGCGGGGCAGAATTTCAGGAAAAGGATTTCAGGGCGTAGAGCGCAATTTCATTTAAAGCATAGGAAAAGAGGCACAACGTCGACAATGATGCACTTGGCCAAAAAGGGCGTATGCGTTTTTTCCTGAATATATTCAGGAAAAAACACATACGCCCTCTTTGGCCAACCAAACAAGCCTGTAAAGGAAATTTGCATTTCAATGAAGTCTCACTGCCCCCCGGTCAAAAGAGCCATCTGGAAAAAGTGTAATATCCAGAAAGGCAGGACAGGCCATTGAGAACAGGGAGCCTTGTTATGCTGATGGTCGGGATGTAAATTGCCAACAGCCACTCTGGAGAAGTGTATGGTGTTTCCTGAAATACGTAAGAAACGAAGCAACACAGCCTATGGCACTTAAACTTATGGTCCTATAGCTTAGGGAAATTAAAATGAAAAACACACAGGCACCCCAAGGTTTGGGACGGCTCTTTCTACAAGAACCTTGTCTATGGTACAAGTTAAATATCCCAGAAGGCGAAAAATGGATAAAGAAGTTGTGGTACGTACGTACAATGGAATATCACTCAGCAATGAAATCTATGTCATCAGGCCGTAGTGGCATACTGAGTGGATTCAGGTACGATGATTCTACGTGAAATAAGTCACACAGAAAAAGAAACATCATAAGATATCACTAATACACGGGATATAAACTTGACTACACATGAACTGAATTGCAATAGAGAACAGGGTCTCAACTTTAGAAAACCAACTTGTGCTTGCTTATGGGGAAAGGTGAGTTGCGGTGCTGCATAAAGCCAGAGATTAAAATTAGCACAGATACCGTTCCGTAAGCCAAATATGTTATAGACAAGACCTAATCTTTGCTCAAGGAGATGGACTTAGCACCACATATTCAACGCTTAGGAATACACCTGACTGGGAAGAATCTTAAAACCCATGAATTTATATGTCTCCGTAAGAGAATCAAGTGTGTGTACAGCAGCATAAATGCAGCAGTGAAAATCCGATAAAACCCATTATCAAAATAAATTTCAATAACAAAACACAATGACAGTGAAATAGAGAGCAATTCTTAAATAATTCACTCAGGGCTTGTGATGCAACCTGGATTTACCACATCTACAACCAGAGTTGGGTGAGACATAAGGCTGGACACTTCGGGCTGATAGCATTGGTGAGTTTCGGTGAGCAAATGCAGACCATTTGAAGTCATACTGCATGGTACCCATTCCAAGAGTCCCAACTCTCCAGGTTCAAGGGATTCTTCCTTCAGGTAAAACATGCATGGGAAACACAGAGTATGGTCCACCGTGTGATTGGGAAACGTTTTTAAATGCATCTCAGTTTTCGTCCCCTGTTTTTCGTGTTCACCATTCCAGACGCTTTACTAACACTCTCCACACTTGGAGAGTCAGTTCCTTTAACCTCCTGTTTGGCACAGCTTGCAATTTCTGCGCAAGATGAACAGGAATAGGGAGAACCAATTATAGACTAGCTGTAGGTGTCTGCACGGGTAAATGTAACGCTCATTTCCCACCAGGAAGAGGAATTAACCAAAGGCTCAGCGTGCCCTGCCGTAACCAGATTAGGTTTTGAAGAAATTCTGTGGTGTTTTGCCCAGCTCACAAGATAGTGAGTTGAAGAAAGGAGTTCAAGGTCTCTGTAATTCACAAACCTGCGGAGTTATAAATGACAGCTATCGTCCAAAATTGTATTGAAGTAAGCCTGCGAACAGGACTTGATAGCGGGGCAGAATTTCAGGAAAACAATTTCAGGGGATAGACTGGAATTGCACTTAAAGCATAGGAAAAGAGGCAGAACGTCGACAATGATGTACTTGGCCAAAAAGGACATATGCGTTTTATCGAGAGCCCTCATTAACGAGGGTAGGATGCTCCCAGCATGCTCCAGGGGCCAACAGAGTCCCCACATCGCCAAGGCGACATGAGGCAGTCAGGCAGGATTGACCTCACATAAGAGGGCACACCTCACAGAAGTTTAAGGTACCCAGCCAGGATCAGACTCTCACCAGAGGGCCCACATCACCAAGGGGATGGGAACCAGGTAGCAGTGTCCTCACACCCATGAGGCCACAAAATCGAAGTTGAGGTACCCAGAATATGTGGCCTCAAACCAGAGGACCCACATCACCATGGGTCTCAATGTGAGGCAGGCAGGTTTAACCTTAAAACACATGGCCCATTGTATAAAAAAGGTGAGGAATACAGCAGTTGGAGCTTCCCAGCAGGCAGCCCAGATCACCATGGCTATGGGATCCAGGCCACAGTGAACTCACAGCAGAGGGCCCTCATCATGAAACTGTGAGCAACCCAGGCATTGGGAACTCAGAGCAGAAGGCCCACATTCCCATGGGGTTGAGAAACTTGCAGGAGTGTACTCGCACCACAGGGCGCACATCAAAAAATTTTGGGAGCCCAGGAGTTAAGGCCTGACGCCAGAGAGCCCTCATTACCGAGGGGAGGAGACTCCCAGCAGTCACCAACACCCAGCTGAGGTACAACGTCCCCAAGGTGACGAGTGCCAGTCAGGCAGGAGTGACCTCACAGCAGAGGGCCTACCTCACAGAAGGGTGAGGAGCCTAGCCAGAATAAGACTCTCACCAGAGTGCCCACATGACCAATGGGATACGATCCAGGCAGGAGTGTCCTCACACCAGTGTGGCAACATCATAGAAAGGTGAGGAACCCAGCACATGTGGCCTAAACCAGAGAACCCACATCTCAAATGGGCTCAGAGTGAGGCAGGCAGGAGTAGCCTCACAACTCAGAGCCCATAGAATAAAAAAGTTGAGGAATCCAGGTGGGAACCTCCCAGCAGGCGGCCCAGAGCACCCAATCTATGTGATCCAGGCCTCAGTAAACTCACAGCAGAGGACCCACAACATGAAACTGTGAGCAACCCAGTCTTTGGGACTTCACAGTAGAAGGCCCAAACCCCATGGGGATGGGAACCTGGCAGGAGTGTCATCGCACCAGTGGGCACACATCAGAAAATGTGGGGAGCCCAGTACTTAGGGCCTGACGCAAGGGGACCCTCATCACCGAGGGGAGGAGGCTCCCAGCATGTTCCTCACAGCAGAGGGCCTTCCTCTCAGAAGTGTGATGAATCCAGCCAGGATCTGACTCTCAGCAGAGGGCCCACATCACCAAGGGGATGGGAACCAGGCAGGAGTGTCCTCACACCCATGGGGCCACATCATTGAAAGTTGAGGTACTCAGAACATGTGGCCTCAAACCAGAGGACCCACATCACCATGGGTCTCGGAGTGAGGCAGGCAGGATTAACCTCACAACACATGACCCATTGTATATAAAAGGTGAGGAATCCAGCAGTTGGAACTTCCCAGGAGGCGGCCCAGAGGACCGAGGCTATCGGATCCAGGCCACAGTGAACTCACAGCAGAGGGCCCTCATCGTGATACTGTAAGCAACCCAGCCGTTGTGACCTCAGAGTACAAGGCCCACATCCCCATGGGGAAGGGAACCAAGCAGGAGTGTCATCGCACCAGTGGGCACACATCAAAAAATATGGGGAGCCCAGCAGTTAGAGCCGGACGCCAGAGGACCCTCATCACTGAGGAGAGGAGGCTCCCAGCAGGCTCCAAATGCCACCAGAGGGCCGACGTCACAAAGGCAATGGGAGCAAGCTAGACAGGAGTTACCTCACAGCACAGGGCCCACCTCACAGAAGGGTGAAGAACCCATCCAGGATAAGAATCTCACCAGAGAGCCCACATCACCAAGGGGATCGGAACAACGCAGGAGTACCCTCACACCATTGTGGCCACATTATCAAAAGGTGAGGAACCCAGAACATGTGGCTAAACCAGAAGACCCACAATTCAAAGGGGCTCAGAGTGAGGCAGTCAGGAGAAGCCTCACAACACAAGGCCCATAGAATAAAAAAGCTGAGTAATCCAGCAGTTTGAACCTCCCAACAGGTGGCTCAGAGCACCCAGTCTATGGGATCCAGGCTGCAGTGAACTCACAGCAGAGGGCCCACATCATGAAACTATGAGCAACCCAGATAGTGGGACCTCAGAGCAGAAGGCCCACAACCCCATGGGGATGGGAACCTCGCAGGAGTGTCCTCGCACCACTTAGCATGTATCCGAAAATGTGGGAACCCAGCTGTTAGGGCCTGATGCCACAAGGCCCTCATCACCGAGGGGAGGAGGCTACCAGCAGGCTGCAATTTCCACCAGACGGCCGATGTTGCCAAGGAGGTGTGTGCCAGCCAGGCAGGAATGACCACAGAGCAGACGGCCCACCTCACAGAAGTGTGAGGAACCCAAACAGGATCAGACTCTCACCAGAGGGCACACATCACCAAGGGGATTGAAACCAGGCAGGAGTGTCCTCAAACCAGTGGGGCCACATCAGTGAAAGATGAGGAACACAACACATGTGGCCTCAAACAAGGGGACACACATCACGAAGGGGCTGGGAGTGAGGCATGCAGGAGGAGATTCACAACAGAGGGCCCATAGAATAAAAAAGGTGAGGAATCCAGGAGTTGGAAACTCCAGGCTGGTGGCCCAGAGCACCGACGCTATGGGATACAGAACAGAGTGAATACACAGCAAAGGGCCCACGTCATGAAACTGTGAACAACCTAGCCGTTGGGACCACAGAACAGAAGTCCCACATGCCCATGGGGATGGGAACCTGTGAGGAGTGTCCTCGCACCACTGGGCACACATCAGAAAATGTGTGGAGCCCAGCACTTAGGGCCTGACACCAGAAGGCCCTCATCACTGAGGGGAGGAGGCCCCAGCACGCTCCAACTGCCACCAGAGTGCCCATGTCGCCAAGGCGACGTGTGCCAGCCAGGCAGGATTGACCTCACAGCAGAGGGCGCACATCATGAAAGTGTGAGCAACCCAGCCGTTGGGAGCTCAGAATAGAAGGCCCACATCCCCATGGGGATGGGAACCTGGCAGGAGTGTCATCGCACCACTAGGCGCACATCTGAAAATGTGGGGAGCCCAGAAGTTAGGGCCTGACGCCACTGGGTCCTCATCACCGAGGGGAAGAGGCTCCCAGCACGCTCCATCTGCAACCAGTGGACCCATGTGGCCAAGGCAACGTGTGCCAGCCAGGCAGGAGTGACCTCACAGCAGAGGCCCCACCTCCCTGAAGTTTGAGGAGTTCAGCCAAGGTCAGACTCTCAGCAGAGGGCCCACATCACCAAGGGGATGGGAACCAGGCAGGAGTGTCCTCACACCAGTGGGGCCACATCATCGAAAAGTGAGGGACCCAGCACACGTGGCCTCAAACCAGAGGACACACATCACCATGGGGCTCGGAGTGAGGAAGGCAGGAGGAGTCTCACAACACAGGGCCCATAGAATAAAAAAGGTGAGGAATCCCGCAGTTGGAAACTCCAAGCAGGTGGCACAGAGCACTGAGGCTATGGGATCCATGCCGGAGTGAACTCACAGCAGAGGGCCCACATTCTGACACTGTGAGCAACCCAGCCGTTGGGACCTCAGAGCAGAAAGCCCACATCCCCTTGGGGATGGGAACCTGGCAGGAGTGTTGTCGCACCACAGGGCGCACCTCAGAAAATTTGTGTATCCCAGGACTTAGGGCCTGACAGCAGAGGGCCCTCATCACTGAGGGGAGGAGGTTCCCAGCAGGCTCCAAATGCCACCAGAGACCTGACGTCACCAAGGCAACGCGAGCTAGCCAGGCAGGATTGACGTCACAGCAGAAGGCCCACCTCACAGAATGGTGAGGAACCCAGCCAGGATCAGACTCTCACTGGAGGGCCCACATCACCAAGGGGATGGGAACCAGGAAGGAGTGTCCTCACACCAGTGGGGCCACATTATCGAAAGGTGAGGGACCCAGCACACGAGGATTCAAACCAAAGGATACACATCACCAAGGGGCTGGGTGTGAGGCAGGAAGGAGGAGCCTCAAAACAGGCGTGCATTGAATAAAAAAGGTGAGGAATCCCAGAGTTGGAACCTCCCATCAGGCACCAGGAGCAGCGAGTCTATGGGGTCCAGGCCAGAGTGAACTCACACCAGAGGGCCTTCAACATGAAACTGTGAGCAACCCAGCAGTTGGGACCTCAGAGCAGAAAGCCCACATCCCCATGGGGATGGGACACTGGCAGGAGTGTACTCGCACTACAGGGCGCACATCAGAAACTTCTGGAAGCCCATGAGTTAGGGCCTGATGCCAGAGGGTCCTCATTACCGAGGGGAGGAGACTCCTAACAGGCACCAACTCCCAACTGAGGGCCCACATCGCCAAGGTGACGTGTGCCAGCCAGGCAGGAGTGACCTCACAGCAGCGGGCCCACCTCCCAGAAGTGTGAGGAATGCAGCCAGGATCAGACTCTCAACAGAGGGCCCACATCACCAAGGGGATGGGAACCAGGCAGGAGTGTCCTCACACCAGTGGGGCCACATCAATAAAGGTGAGGAAACTGGCACATGTGGCCTCAAACCAGAGGACCTACATCAAAAAGGGGCTGGGAGTGAGGCAGGCAGGAGGAGCCTGAAAACAGAGGGCCCAAAGAATAAAAAAGGTGGGAATCCAGCAGTTGGAACCTACCAGCAGGCGGCTCAGAGCACAGAGTCTATGGGATCTAGGCCTGAGTGAACTAACACCAGAGAGCCAACGTCATTAAACTGTGAACAACACAGGCGTTGGGACCTTAGAGCAGAAGGCCCACATGCCCATGTGAATGGGAACCTGGCAGGAGTGCCCTCGCACCACTTAGCACATATCAGAAAATGTGGGAACCCAGCAGTTAGGTCCTGACGCCAGAGTGTCTCATCACAGAGGGGACGAGGCTCCCATCAGGCTCCAACTGCCACCAGAGGGCCGAAGTCACCAAAGCGGTGTGTGCCAGCCAGGCAGGAGTGACCTCAGAGAAGAGGGCCCACCTCACAGAAGTGTGAGGAAACCAACCAGGCTCAGACTCTCACCAGAGGGCCCACATCACCAAGGGGCTGGGAGTGAGGCAGATGTCTGGACGGGCACATTTAACTATAATTTCCCACCAGGAAGAGGAATAAACCAAAGGGTCAGAGTGCCGTGCCAGACCCTGATTATGGCCTGAAGGAAACCTGCGGTTTTGTGGCCAGCTTACAAGGAAGTGAGTTAAGAAAGGAAATCACGGGCACTGTAATTCACACAGCTGCAGAGTTATAAATGACAGCTATTGGCAAAAATATATTGAAGTAAGTCTGCGAAGAGGACTTGTAAACGAGGCAGAATTGCAGGAATCATATTTCAGGAGGTAGATCGGATTTGCATTTAAAGCATATGAAATGCGGCAGATCTTTGACAGTGATGCACTTGGACAAAAAGTGCGTATACATTTTTTCCTGATTATATTCAGGAAAAAAACGCATATGCCCTTTTTGGTCAACCAAGCACTCGAGCAATGGAAATCTGCACTAAAATGAAGTCTCATTTCCCATTCGTCAAAAGGGCCATCTGAAAAACGTGTAAAATCCAGAAAGGCAGGACAGGCCATGGAGAACAGGGAGCCTTGTTATGCTGATGGGCGGATTGTAAATTGCCAACAGACACTCTGGAGATGTTTATGGTGTATCCTGAAACATCTAAAAATCAAAGCTACAGAGCCTAGGGCACTTCCATTTATGGCCCTATAGCTTAGGAATATTAAAATCAACAAGACACAACCAACACAAAATTTAAGGCTGCTGTGTTTACAAGAATCTCGAGTCCAGTACAAATTAAGTATCCCCGAAAGAAATAAATGGATAAAGAATTTGTGCTACTTACGTACATCGGAATATCACTCAGCAACGAAATCAATGTCATCAGGCCTGTAGCAGCAAATTGAGTGGATTTAAGTATGATGATTCTAAGAGATATATGTTGCATAGAGAAAGATAATTATCATAAGATATCACTAATAGAGGGCGTGTAAACTTGGCTACACATAAACTGAATTACAAAACCGAACAGTCTCACATTTAGATAAACACTTATGCTTGCTTAAGGGGAAAGTTGAGTTGGGGTGCTGTATAAAACCAGAGATTGAAATTAGCACACATACCGTTCCATAAGCCAAATATGTAATAGACAAGACCTACTCTTTGCTCAACGAAATGGACCCATCCATGGTGTATCATCTCACACCTGTTAGAATGGGCATCATCAGAAAATCTACAAACAACAAATGCTGGAGAGTGTGTGGATATAAGGAACCCTCTTCCACTATTGTTGGGAATGTAAATTGATACAGTCACTGTGGAGAGCATTATGGAGTTTCTTATAAAACTAACGATAGAATTACCATACGATACAGCAATCCCACTACTGGGCATATACCCAGACAAAACCATAAATCAAAAAGAGACATTCACCGCAATGTTCATTGCATCACTATTTACAATATCCAGGTAATGGAAGCAACCTAAATGCCCACAGACAGACGAATGCATAAAGATGTGGTACATATATAAAATGGAATATTACTAAGCCATAAAAAGGAATGAAATTGGGTCATTTGTAGAGACGTTGATGGACCTAGAGACTGTCATACAGAGTGAAGTAAGTCAGAAAGAGAAAAACAAAACAAATCTTGTATATTAATGCATATATGTGGAACGTAAAAAAATTGTACAGATGAACTGTTTTGCAAGGCAGAAATAGAGCAACAGATGTAGACAACAAACGCATGGACACCAAGGGAGGAAAGCTGTTGCGGGGGTGGTGGTGGGAGGAGTTGAGAAATTGGGATTGGCATGTATACATTTATATGTATAAAATAGATAACCAATAAGAACCTGCTCTACAAAAAATAAAATAAAATTAAAAAAAATAAAATTAAAAAAAGTAAAACAGAAAAAATATTCTGCCCTTCACATACATGTATTTATATGAATAAATTATTTCCATGCATATATCTGTAAATACAGAAAAGAGGATTAAAATCTACCTTGAACCAAAAATGATAAAAAGAAAAATGAAAACAGAACCCACCAGTTACACAGAGGAAAATCATATCAGGGCACTTGCTCCAGTTGTAAACAATTCTGAAGTTGGTCAGTGGTGGGGAATCATCTCCCATTCAGCCAGCAGGCCCCACGCAACAAGCGTCCTCATCCAAAGCTAAGGGACCATGCCGAGGCATCTGTGAGTAAACATGGGCCGAGCCCCAGGCCAGCTGCTGCTGCAATGTTCCCACCCTTCCCAGGTAAAACACCTGAATATGTACAAGGAGTTGAAAGCCTAGAGGAAGGGCCATGGAACCACATGAGCGACAGCATGCCAGCCGACTTGGTGCCTGCAGGTCAGCCAGGATGGTCCTGGCCCTGGGTGCTCTTCTGGAAGCTTTCCATTTCCCTGCCTGAGATACCCCTGCTGTCCCGGCCCCCACTGCATTCTTCCTTCCTCACCTCTGCCCAGGGAGAAATTCCAGCAGCAGCTACGGGTGACACATCCTCTTCTTTAGCAGGTGGCATCTTGGCAACTGCTGCAGAAAGTCCAGCAGAGCCCCACTCACACTGGGACACCCACAAAGCCGTGGCCTCTCACTCCCTCCCACCAGCCCAGCCCCGAGACTGCTGACAGGGCAGAGAAAATGGCGTCAGGCACAGCTGCAGGGGCTCTTGCTGCCTGGGGCGGTATTTATATTGATCTGAACCCAGGCACACCTGGGGAGGGCTGGCCGGCACGGTCAGGCTTCCCAGGCCAGCCAATAATCACCCCTCAGGGGCTCACAGTTGCAGAAAATGGAACTTGCTGAATCGGCCAGCTCCAAGGAACAGGTGTGGGCTCCTGAGAGTCAGGATAGACAAGGGGCTGCAGCTCTGGCTTGTTTTCTAATCATATTATCTGGCCCGTGAGTGGGAGACAACTTCAAGAAAACCCTCTCCTAATGAGAGGAACCCAGGTGTCAGGGAGAGGATGGGTGGGTGGTGGGTGGAGACAGAGGCCTGGTGCCCCGGGTGCAGTGGAAGTCTCTGGAAGACCAGGTGGAGGAGGCCGCACAGAGTGATGCCCAGGGTCACAGACCTGTTGGAGCTGCTGTTTGTTAGTTCAAGTCCTGCTCTGAGGTGCTCTGTGTCAGATCTGAGCGACAGGTGAGCTGGGAGTGCTCTGCAATGAGGCTATGTGCACGGTTCCTGTGTGCCCAGCCCTGCCAAGGTACCTGCAAGGGTAGCTCTGTATCCTGGGAGGGGCCTGACCACGAGAGCCCCATGGGCTGCAGGGGACTTGCCCAGGGAACCCCATGTCCTGGGAGGGACCTGACCACGAGAGCCCCGTGGGCTGCAGTGGGGGTGGGGTACCTGCTCGGGTGAGCTCCATATCCTGCGATTGGCCTGACCTCGATAGCCCCATGGGCTGCTGGAGTCCTGGTAAAAGATGTAAGGACAGTCGGTGAAGCCACCGAGGATATACCTCCAGTAGTTCCTAAATCCTACAGCCTGCTGGTCATTTTACCAACCACCAGGACTTGGTATTCTGTATTAGTGTTCAATGATGCCTTCTTCTGTATTCCATTAGTCCCAGAGTCACAAGACATTTTGGCTTGTGAGTGGCAGGACTCAACATACAACTAAAACAATACTTCCGGGCCATCTTGCACCAAGGGTTCAAAAATTCCCACACCATCTTTGGGGAAAGCTCAGCTAAAGACCTAAAAGTTCTACTTCTGGAAAAGGAAACACTCCTTCAATATGCAGACGACATTCTGATCATCAGCCCTACTAAGGAGGCCTCTGAACTACCAAGCCAATAAAGGATAGAAGTTGTCCAAGAAGAAGCTCAGATAGCACAGACTACAGTGACCTGCCTGGGCTTAATTCTCACAGAAGGTTGGAGAAGCCCATCCCAGGAAAGGGAAGAAACAATTTACAGCCTTACCCCTTTCTAAAACTAGAAGACAGCTTAGGGGTTCCTGGGGAGGCCAGGGTTTGCTGCTTCTGGATCCCTAACTACAGTATACTAGCTGGGCCTCTATATGAAACACTGAAAGGAAAAGTTGATGATTCTTTTGAATAGAATCCAGAAGTGGCCTTTCAAGAATGGAAAGAGCAGTCAATTCAGACCCTTTCCCTGGAACTCCCTAATTTAGCTAAACCCTTTGACCTTTACATTCCTGGTGAAAGGTGAATCGCCATTGGAGTATTAGTGTAAAAACTGGGACCACTTGAAATGGAACAATGCAAGAATGCCATCCAGGTAGGATAAACTACGGTCACCAAGGGACTTGGCCCACCGCCACATCTGGCCAAGATACTGGCAGTATCTAAAAACCTGGAAATCAGCAGCCCAAAAGGCCACCTCACTCCTAAGGGTAAAGGACCCCACGTGGTGATCCTAACCCCCAACCATGCCCTGAAGTTGCAGGGTTTGCTCCATGGGCACACTGACCTCGAGTGTGGAGGCCCTCCAACTCCAACCTCCAGAGAGATAACCGGGAGCAACGGGGCACCATGACAACTCGTGTGATCATCATTTGACCTGGAGTTTCTCTCATAAAACAACAAAAGTGTGTCTCAAAAGAGTAGACTACTGCTTGCAGGACTTACTGCACCCGGAGGGGAGCTAATAGTCTTGGCGGGGGAACCGTATATCACGCTGTCACCATAGAAAAGCATACAGACACCGTGATGATGGTGGCCAATAAGACCGGCTGGACTCCTGTTTACTTCAAAAGGCTGTTGACTCAGTGGCCATCATGATCCTTCATCACCACTGACCCTGGACTGTCTGGGAGTTGAGCGGGCAGGGTCCTGACACCTGGTGCTGTTTTTACGTTAATTCAGGGGCCTAATTGAAGAAAGTGCAGACTACTGGTCAGAGCATCTAGGCTGGCAGAAACGGTCAGCCTAAGGTGGCCCAACAAATGTGGGGTGGGGTGAAACTGGACCTCACAGCGTCACTGCACATCTCCTTCTTGGACCCTTAAAGATCATTAGAATCTATAACACTTCCAATACTGGTGCTCAGGCGGACGAGCACGGAGGCAGGAGACCTGGGGACAATCAACGTCACCTGGAGACTGCTGGGAAGAAGTTCTGACACTCGCCCACAAGTGTGAGGGCTCCTAACTCAGCACTGAGCAGTTACAGAAGAAAGGTCTGCACCCTCAGCACTCCAAGAATGAGGAAGGGGACAAAAGGCAGAAGAGAGGTTTGTCCCAGGCAAAGCCCCTTAAAAATCCCTGGGAGATAAAAATAGAATCTGGGCAATAAAATAAAGTCTAACCATTTTTATCCTTTGTGCTTTGTCTAATTTCACGTGCTCCTAGGGTCCCGCATACAGAGGTTCCACACCCGGCACTTCAGACCAGATTTCCTAGTGCAGAATGGCTGGGTCGACACATCAGCTCCTGGGGCCCAGTGCAGACTCTGCGATATAGAGCCTGAGCTGTAGCCAACAGGGCCCTCGAGAGTTCCACCGCTTCCCTCCCACTGACTCTGACAGGATCTCTACACAGCAGCCCAGCCCACAGCCCACAGGGTAGCACATGCTCTCACCTCTCCATTCTCTGATCAAAATATAAAGTTTCCTTTGCTTCTGAACCAAACTCAGTCTCAATCTGTTGGCTCCAGTGACACTGGGCAGGGGGACACTTGTTGGGGTACACTCTGGAGGATCAGTAACAGAAATTGAGAACATTGTAACTTTAATGAACAGATGTGTGAGCCATACTGTAATTAACAGAGAACAGTGTATAAGATGTTATACACTGTTAGAAATAAGATGTTTCTAACACTTCCATTTGATATTTCCATCACTTTCTTATAAGCAAGTTCAGTGAAAATGTTTGTCTTATGTGTCAGGTCAATATTAGAGAAACGAAGTGATTTCTTTCCAAGCATGTACATCTAATAATCTTGCTTAAAGCTTCAATCTTGTTTTAAATGCTTTTCCATTGAAAATGATACCTCTCTTTCAGCTTCCCCATTTCTGAGAAGTATAAAATCTTATAATTTATTATTACCAAATGGGAAAGGGTGGGAGGAGGGATAAATTAACAGTTTGGGATTAACACATACACAATGCTATGTATAAAATCGATCATCAACAAGGAACTACTGTATAGCACAGGGAACTACACTCAATATTTTTCAATAACCTATAAGGGGAAATGATCTGAAAAAGAATAGATATTTTTATTGACATCATCTATCAGTGACAGTTAAAATCGAACCTAAGGGAAGCCGGTGGTGAGTGTTTCTGACCCTGAAGACTTCAATCATCTAAAGTTTGGACTCTGCCTACTTCTCAAGGCCCTTAATGAACATATGTGTAGCCATAGCTTAAAAAATCCCCCAGTTTGGGTTGCGGAGAGACACTGATTTTGAAAAAGCCCTGGTGTTCTCCTCACATGAATGGGACCCTTCCTACAGCTAAAACATGCCTGTCACACACAGAGGATGGTATACCGTCTGATCGGGAAGAGTTTGGAAAAGGAATCTCATCTCCTCATCACCTGGTGCTCGGGTTCACCCCTCCAGAGTCTTTACTAACAGTCTCCCCACTTGGAGATGTCAGCACTGTCAACATCCTGTTGTGCACAGTTTGGAATTTGTCCAGAGGATGAATCGGAAGGAGGAGGAACAATGAGAGACAAGTCCTAGGTGTTCAGACAGGCACATGTCACTCTAATTTCCAATCAGGAAGACGAATTAACCAAAGGCTAGGGTTGCCCATGGAAACAGAATAGGGCTTGAGGAAATCCCGCTGCTTTGTGGCCAGTTCCCATAAACACAAGTGGAAAAATGGAACTCAGGGGCACAAAATTCACGAAACTGCAGAGCTCAAAATATCTATCACTGAAAAATGTCTTGAGGAAGGTCAGAAAAAAGGACTAGTAAGCAACAGAGAATGGCAGGAAAGGGATTGGAAGAGGTAGAAAGGACTCGCCATTAAGCACAAGAAAAGGGGCTGAACATTGCCAACATTGCAGTTGGCCAAAAAGGGTGTATGCATCTTTTTCTGTATAAATTCAAGAAAAGGGCATACACATTTTTAGCCAACCAAACAGGTGGGCACTGGAAATCAATACTACAAAACACATCACTTTGCATCAGTCAGAAGAGCCGTCCTCATAAAGCGTAAACACCAGAAATGCAGGACAGGGCAAGGAGAAAAGGGAGCACTGTGAGGCTTATAGTGGAAATGTATGTTGCCAACGTTCACTCTGGATAAGTGTATTGTGTTTACTAAAGCATCTAAAAAATGAGCTACAGAGCACAGGGCACTTGCACTCATGGACGTATATCTTGGGAAAAACAAAAATGGGGAGGACACAGGCACGCCAAAGTTTACTGCCTCTCTGTTTAAAAGATCCTCGACTAGGATATAACATAAATGTCTCTGGAGGGAAAAAATGGATAGAGATGAGGTACTTAGGTAGAGTGGAATATTACTCAGCCCGGAAAATAATGAAATATTGCCATTTGTAACAACTCCAGAGGACTTAAGTATGATCATAAAAAGTCACAAAATACTAAAAGAAAAACACATAAGATATCACTAATACATGGAATATAAACTTGGCTACACATGCACTGAATTACAAAACAGAACAGGGTCTCAAATTAAGGAAACCAACTTATGCTTTCTTATGGAGAAAGGTGAGTTGGGGTGCTGCATAAAACCAGAGATTGAAATTAGCACAGATACCGTTCCAAAAGCCAAATATGTAATAGACAAGACCTACTCCTTGCTCAACGAAGTGGACTCAACACCACATATTCAACACTTAGGAATATACCTGACTGGTAACAACCTTAAAACCCATGGATTTATATGTCTCCATAAGAGAATCAAGCATGTGTACAGCGGCAAAAACGCAGCAGTGAAAATCCGATAAATCCCATTACCAAAATAAATTTTAAACACAAAACAAAATGACAGTGAAATAGACAAGAATTCTTAAATAATTC
Source organism: Phocoena phocoena (assembly GCF_963924675.1). Classification (NCBI taxonomy): domain Eukaryota; kingdom Metazoa; phylum Chordata; class Mammalia; order Artiodactyla; family Phocoenidae; genus Phocoena; species Phocoena phocoena. The sequence goes on from NW_027077666.1 coordinate 344,348, forward strand.
ACTCAGGGCTTGTGATGCAAAATGGATTTCCCACATCGACACCCAGAGCTGGTGAGACATAGGGCTGGACACTTCGGGCTGATAGCACTGGTGAGGATTGGTGAGCAAATGCAGACCGTTTGAAGTCATACTGCACGATACCCATTCCATGGGTCCCAACTCTCCAGGTTTAAGCGAATCTTCCGTCAGTTAAAACATACATGGGAAACACAGAGTATGGTCCACCATGTGATTGAGAAAAGTTTTTAAATGCATCTCAGTTTTTGTCCCCTGGTATTCAGGTTCACCATTCCAGACGCTTTACTAACACTCTCCCCACTTGGAGAGTCAGTGCCTTTAACCTCCTCTTCGGCACAGTTTGCGATTTCTGCACAAGATGAACAGGAATAGGGAGAACCAAAGAGAGACTAGCTGTAGGTGTCTGCACAGGCAAATGGAATGCTCATTTCCCACAAGGAAGAAGAATTAGCCAAAGGCTCATCATGCCTGCCGGAACCAGATTAGGGCCTGAAGCAATCCGGTGGTTTTGCTGCCAGCTCACAAGAAAGCTAGCTGAAGAAAGGAGCTCAGGGGCACTGTAAATCACAAACTTACAGAGTTGTAAATGACAGCTATCTTCCAGAAATATATTGAAGTAAGCCTGCAAAGAGGACTTGAAAGCGGGGCAGAATTTCAGGAAAGCTATTTCAGGGGATAGACTGGTATTGCACTTAAAGCATAGGAAAAGAGGCAGATCGTCGACAATGATGCACTCGGCCAAAAAGTGCGTATGCGTTTTTTCCTGAATATATTCAGGAAAAAACGTATACGCACTTTTTGGCCAACCAAGCAAGCCTATGAAGGAAATCTGCACTACAATGAAGTCTCACTGCCCCCCGGTCAAAATGGCCATCTGAAAAAAGTGTAAAATCCAGAAAGGCAGGACAGGCCATGGAGAACAGGGAGCCTTGTTATGCTGATGGATGGGATGTAAATTGCCAACAGCTGCTCTGGAGACGTGTATGGTGTTTCCTGAAACATGTAAGAAACGAAGCAACACAGCCTATGGCACTTACACTTATGGTCCTATAGCTTAGGGAAATTAAAATCAAAAACACACAGCCACCCCAAGGTTTGCGACGGCTCTGTTTACAAGAACCTCGTCTACGGTACAAGTTAAATATCCCAGAAAGCGAAAAATGGATAAAGAAGTTGTGGTATGTACGTAAAATGGAATATCACTGAGCAATGAAATCTATGTCATCAGGCCCGTAGCGGCATAGTGGCTGGATTCGGGTACGGTGATTCTATGTGAAATAAGTCACACAGAAAGAGAAACATCATTAGGTATGACTAATACACGGGATGTAAACTTGACTACACATGAACTGAATTACAATAGAGAACAGGGTCTCAAATTTAGAAATACAACTTGCGCTTGCTTATGGGGAAAGGTGAGTTGGGGTGCCGGATGAAACCAGAGATTTAAATTAGCACAGATAACGTTCCATAAGCCAAATTTCTAATACACAAGACCTACCCCTTGCTTAAAGAAATGGACTCAACACCACATATTCAACGCCTAGGAATATATCTGAATAGGAAGAAACTTAAAACCCATGGATTTATATGTCTCAGTAAGTGAACCAAATGTGTGTACAGACGGATAAACGCAGCAGTGAAAATCCGATAAATCCCAGTATCAAAATAAATTTCGAAAACAAAACACAATGACAGTGAAATAGAGAGCAATTCTTAAATAATTCAATCAGGGCTTGTGATGCAACCTGGATTTACCACATCTACACACAGAGCTGGGTGAAACATAAAGATGGATACTTCGGGATGATAGAATTGATGAAGTACAGTGAGCAAATGCAGACCTTTTGGTCATACTGCATGGTACCCATTCCATGGGTCCCAACTCTCCAGGTACAAGGGATTCTTCCTTCAGCTAAAACATGCATGGGAAACCCAGAGCATGGTCCACCGTGTGATTCAGAAACGTTTCTAAATGCATCTCAGTTTTCGTCCCCTGGTATTCGGGTTCACCATTCCAGACGCTTTACTAACTCTCTCCCCACTTGGAGAGTCAGTGCCTTTAACCTCCTGTTTGGCACAGCTTGCAATTTCTGCGCAAGATGAACAGGAATAGGGAGAACCAATAAGAGACTAGCTGTAGGTGTCTGCACTGGTAAATGTAACGCTCATTTCCCACCAGGAAGAGGAATTAACCAAAGGCTCAGCGTGCCCTGCCATAAACACATTAGGCCTTGAAGCAATAATGGGATACGTTGCCCAGCTCACAAGAAAGCGAGTTGAAGAAAGAGCTCAGGGGCACTGTAATTCACAAACCTGCAGAGTTATAAGTGACAGCTAACGTCCAAAAATATATTGAAGTAAGCCTGCGAAGAGGACTTGAAAGCGGGGCAGAATTTCAGGGAAACGATTTCAGGGGGTAGACTGGAATTGCACTTAAAGCATAGGAAAAGAGGCAGAACGTCGACAATGATGCACTTGGCCAAAAAGGGCGTATGCGTTTTTTCCTGAATATATTCAGGAAAAAACGCATACGCCCTTTTTGGCCAACCAAGCAAGCCTGTAAAGGAAATCTGCACTACATTGAACTCTCACTACCCCCCGGTCAAAACGGCCATCTGAAAAAAGTGTAAAATCTAGAAAGGCAGGACAGGCCATGGAGAAGAGGGAGCATTGTTTTGCTGATGGGCGGGATGTAAATTGCCAACAGCCACTCTGGAGAAGTGTATGGTGTTTCCTGAAACACGTAAGAAACGAAGAAACACAGCCTATGGCACTTACACTTATGGTCCTATAGCTTAAAATTAAAATTAAATTAAAATCAAAAACACACAGCCGCCCCAAAGTTTGGGACGGCTCTGTTTACAAGAACCTCGTCTACGGTACAAGTTCAATATCCCAGAAAGCGAAAAATGGATAAAGAACTTGTGGTACGTACGTACAATGGAATATGACTCAGCAATGAAATCTCTGACATCAGGCCCGAAGCGGCATACTGAGTGGCTTCAGGTACGGTGATACTACGTGAAATACGTCACAGAGAAAAAGAAACATCATAAGATATGACTAATACACGAGATGTAAACTTGATTACACATGAACTGAATTACAATAGAGAACAGGGTTTCAAATTTAGAAAAACAACTTTCGCTTGCTTATGGGGAAAGGTGAGTTAGGGTGCCGCATAAAACCAGAGATTGAAATTAGCACAGACTCCGGCCCATATGCCATATATATAATAGAAAAGACATACACTAACCTTTACCCGAAGCCTTAACCTAACCCGTCCCATAATCCTAACCCGTACGCTAACACTAATCCATACCCTAACACGTACGCTCACCCTAAACCGTTGTCGTACCCTAACCTGTCCCCTAAACCGTCCCCGTCCCCGTCCCCTAACCCTAAACCTAACCCTAACCCTTACCCGAAGCCTTACCCTAACCCGTCCCCTAATCCTAAACCGTACGCTAACACTAACCCGTAACCTAACACGTACGCTCACCCTAAACCGTTGTTGTACCATAACCTGTCCCCTAAACCGTCCCCGTCCCCGTCCCCTAAACCTATCCCTAACCCTAAAACTTACCCGAAACCTTGCCCTAACCCGCCCCTAATCCTAACCTGTACGCTACCACTAACCCATACCCTAACACGTACGCACACCCTAAACCGTTGTCCTACCCTAACCTGTGCCCTAAACCGTCCCCATCCCCTAACCCTAACCCTAACCCTAAACCTAAACCTAACCCTTACCCGAAGCCTTACCCTAACTCGTCTCCTAATCCTAACACGTACGCTAACACTAACCCGTACCCTAACACGTACGCTCACCCTAAACCGTTGTTGTACCCTAACCTGTCCCCTAAACCGTCCCCGTCCCCTAACCCTAACCTTAACCCTAACCCTAACCCTAACACTTAACCGAAGCCTTAACCTAAACCGTCCCCTAATCCTAAACCATACGCTAACACAAACCCGTACCCTAACATATACGCTCACCCTAAACCGTTGACATACCCTAACCTATCCCCTAAAACGTCCCCGTCCCCTAACCCTAACCCTAACCCTAACCCTAAGCCTTACCCGAAGGCTTACCCTAACCCGTCCCCTAATCCTAAACCGTAAGCTAACACTAACCCGTACCCTAACACGTACGCTCACCCTAAACCGTTGTTGTACCCTAACCTGTACCCTAAACCGATCCCGTCCCCTAACCCTAACCCTAACCCTAACCCTTACCCGAAGACTTAGCTTAACCTGTCCCCTAATCTTAACCCTTACGCTAACACAAACCCGTACCCTAATACGTACGCTCACCCTAAACCGTTGTCGTACTCTAACCTGTCCCCTAAACCGTCCCCGACCCCTAACTCAAACCCTAACCCTAACCCTAACCCTAACCCTAACCCTTACCCGAAACCTTACCCTATCCCGTCCCCTAATCCTAACCCGTACGCTAAAACTAACCCGTACCCTAACACGTACGCTCACCCTAAACCGTTGTTGTAACCTAACCTCACCCGTAAACTGTCCCCGTCCCCTAAACCTAACCCTAACCCTAACCCTAACCCTAACACTTACCCGAAGCCTTACCCTAACTCGTCCCCTAATCCTAACACGTACACTAACACTAACCCGTACCAAACACGTACGCTCAACCTAAACTGTTGTCGTACCCTAACCTGCCCACTAAATCGTCCCCGTCCCCTAACCCTAACCCTAAACCTAACCCTAACCCTAACCCGAAGCCTTACCCTAACCCGTCCCCTAATCCTAACGCGTAGGCTGACACTAACCCGTACCCTAACACATACGCTCACTCTAAACAGTTGTCGTAACCTAACCTGTCCCCTAAACCGTCCTGGTCCCCTAACCCTAACCCTAACCTTAACCCTAAACCTAACCCTTACCCGAATCCTTACCCTAACCCGTCCCCTAATCCTAACCCGTACGCTAACACTAACCCGTACCCTAACACATACGTTCAACCTAAACCATTGTCGTACACTAACCTGTCCCCTAAACCGTCCCCGTCCCCTAACCCTAACCCTAACCCAAACCCTAACCCTAACGCTTACCCGAAGCCTTACCCTAACCCGACCCTTAATCCTAACACGTACGCTAACACTAACCCATACCCTAATACGTACGATCAACCTAAACCGTTGTTGTACCCTAACCTGTCCCCTAAACCATCCCCGTATCATAACCCTAACCCTAACACTAACCCTAACCCTAACCCTTGCCCGAAGCCTTACCCTAACCCGTCCCCTAATCCTAACCCGTACCCTAACTCTAACCCGTACCCTAACACGTACGCTCAGCCTAAACCATTGTCGTACCCTAACATGTCCCCTAAACTGTCCCCATCCCCTAACCCTAAGCCTAACCCTAACCCTAATCCTTACTCGAAGGCTTACCCTAACCCGTCCCCTAATCCTAACCCGTACGCTAACACTAACCCATACCCTAACACGTACACTCACCCTAAACCGTTGTCGTACCCTAACCTGTGCCCTAAACCATCCCCGTCCCCTAAACCTAACCCTAACCCTAACCCTAACCCTAATCCTTACCCGAAGCCTTTCCCTAACCCCTCCATAATCCTAAGCCGTAACCTAACACTAACACGTACCCTAACACGTACGCTCACCCTAAACCGTTCTCATACCCTAACATGTCCCCTAAACTGTCCCCGTCCCCTAATCCTAACCCTAACCCTAACCCTAACCCTTACCCGAAGCCTTACACTAACCCGTCCCCTAATCCTAACCCGTAAGCTAACACTACCCGTACCCTAACACGTATGCTCACCCTAAACTGTTGTCGTACACTAACCTGTCCCATAAACCGTCCCCGTCCCCTAACCCTAACCCTAACCCTAACCCTAACCTGTCACCTAAATCGTCCCCGTCCCCTAACCCTAACCTTAACCCTAACCCTAAACCTTACCCGAAGCCTTACCCTAACCCGTCCCCTAATCCTAACGGGTAGGCTAACACTAAACCGTACCCTAACAGGTAGGCTCACCCTAAACAGTTGTCGTACCCTAACCTGTTCCCTAAACCGTCCCGGTACCCTAACCCTAACCCTAACGCTAACCCTAATCCTATCCCTTACCCGAATCCTTCGCTTAACCGTCCCCTAATCCTAACCCGTACGCTAACACTAACCCGTACCCTAACACGTACGCTCACCCTAAACTGTTGTCGTAACCTAACCTGTCCCCTAAACCGTCCCCGTCCCCTAACCCTAACCCTAACCCAAACCCTAACCCTAACCTTTACCCGAAGCCTTATCCTAACCCGTCCCCTAATCCTAACCCGTACGGTAACACTAACCCGTACCCTAACACGTACGCTCACCCTAAACCGTTGTCGTACGCTAACCTGTCCCCTAAACCGTCCCCGTCACCTAACCCTAAACCTAAACCTAACCCTAATCCTAACCCTTACCCGAAGCCTTACCCTAACACGTCCCCTAATCCTAACACGTACGCTAACACTAACCCGTACCCTAACACGTACGCTCACCCTAAACCGTTGTTGTACACTAACCTGTCCCCTAAAACATCCCTGTCCCCTAAACCTAACCTTAACCCTAACCCTAAACCTAAACCTTACCCGAAGCCTTAATCTAAACCGTCCCGTAATCCTAACCCATACGCTAACACTAACCCTTACCCTAACACATACGCTCACCCTAAACTGTTGTCGTACACTAACCTGTCCCCTAAAACGTCCCCGTCCCCTAACCCTAACCCTAACCCTAAGCCTTACCCGAAGGCTTACCCTAACCCGTCCCCTTATCCTAACCCGTACGCTAACACTAACCCGTACCCTAACACGTACGCTCACCCTAAACCGTTGTCGTACCCTAACCTGTCCCCTAAACCTAACCCTTGCCCAAAGTCTTACACTAACCCGTCCCCTAATCCTAACCCGTACGCTAACACTAACCCGTACCCTAACACGTATGCTCACCGTAAACAGTTGTCGTACCCTAACCTGACCCCTAAACAGTCCCGGAACCCTAACCCTAACCCTAACCCTAAACCTAAACTTAACCCTTACCCGAAGCCTTACACTAACCCGTCCCCGAATCCTAACCCGTACGCTAACACTAATCCGTACCCTAACACGTACGCTCACCCTAAACCGTTGTCGAACCCTAACCTGTCCCCTAAACCGTCCCCGTCCCCTAACCCTAACCCTAACCCTAACCCTAACCCTTACCCGAAGCCTTACCCTAACCCGTCCCCTAATCCCAACCCATACGCTAACAAAAACCCGTACCCTAGCACGTACGCTCACCCTAAACCGTTGTCGTACCCTAACCTGTACCCTAAACCGACCCCATCACCTGCCCCGTCCCCTAACCCTAACCCTAACCCTAACCCTAACCCTTACCCGAAGCCTTACCCTAAACCGTCCCCTAATCCTAACCCGTACGCTAAAACTAACCCGTACTCTAATATGTACGCTCACCCTAAACCGTTGTTGTACCCTAACCTGTCCCCTAAACCGTCCCCGTCCCCTAACCCAAACTCTAACCCTAACCCTAACCCTAACCCTTACCCGAAGCCTTACCTTAACCCGTCCCCTAATCCTAACCCATACGCTAACACTAACCCGTACCCTAACACGTACGCTCACCCTAAACCGTTGTCGTATCCTAACCTGTCCCCTAAATCGTCCCCGTCCCCTAACCCTAACCCTAACCCTAACCCTAAATCTTACCCGAAGCCTTACCCTAACCCGTCCCCTAATCCTAACACGTACGCTAACACTAACCCGTACCCTAACACGTACGCTCACCTTAAAACGTTGTCGTACCCTAACCTGTCCCCTAAACCCACCCCGTCCCCTAACCCTAACCCTAACCCTAACCCTAACCCTAACCCTTACCCGAAGCCTTACCCTAACCCGTCCCCGGATCCTAAACCGTACGCTACCACTAACCCGTACCCTAACACGTACGCACACCCTAAACGGTTGTCGTAAACTAACCTGTCCCCTAAACCGTCCCCGACCCCTAACACTAACCCTAACCCTAACGCTAACCCTAAACCTTACCCGAAGCCTTACACTAACCCGTCCGCTAATCCTAAACCGTACGCTAACACTAACCCAAACCCTAACACGTACGCTCACCCTAAACTGTTGTCGTACCCTAACCTGTCCCCTAAACCGTCCCCATAACCTAACCCTAAACCTAACCCTAACCCTAACCCTTACCCGAAGCCTTACCCTAAACCGTCCCCTAATCCTAACCCGTACCCTAACACTACCCCATACCCTAACACGTACGCTCACCCTAAACCGTTTTGTACCATAACCTGTCCGCTAAACCATCCCCGTCCCCGTCCCCTAACCCTAACCCTAACTCTAACCCTAACCCTTACCCGAAGCCTTACCCTAACCCGTCCCCAATCCTAACCCGTATGCTAACACTAACCCGTACCCTAACACGTACGCTCACCCTAAACCGTTTTATACCATAACCTGTCCGCTAAACCATCCCCGTCCCCGTCCCCTAACCCTAACCCTAACCCTTACCCGAAGCCTTACACTAACCCGTACCATAATCCTAACACGTACACTAACACTAACCGGTACCCTAACACGTACGCTCACCCTAAACAGTTGTCGTACCCTAACATGTCCCCTAAAATGTCCCCGTCCCGTAACCCTAACCCTAACCCTAACCCTAAACCTTCCCCGAAGCCTTACACAAACCCGTCCCATAATCCTAACCCGTACGCTAACACTAACCCGTACCCAAACACGTATGCTCACCCTAAACAGTTGTCGTACCCTAACCTGTCCCCTAAACAGTCCCTGACCCCTAACCCTTACCCTAACCTTAACCCTAAACCTAACCCTTACCCGAAGCCTTACCCTAACCCGTCCCTTAATCCTAACCCGTACGCTAACACTAATCCGTACCCTAACACGTACGCTCACCCTAAACCTTTGTCGTACCCTAACCAGTCCCCTAAACTGTCTCTGTCCCCTAATCCTAAACTAACCCTAACCCTAACCCTAACCCTTACCCGAAGCCTTACACTAACCCGTCCCGTAATCCTAAACTGTACGCTAACACTAACACGTACCCTAACACGTACACTCACCCTAAACCGTTGTTGTACCCTAACCTGTCCCCTAAACCGTCCCCGTAACCTAACCCTAACCATAACCCTAACACTAGCCCTAACCGTTACCCGAAGCCTTACCCTAACCCGTCCCCTAATGCTAACCAGTACCCTAACACTAACCCGTACGCTAACACGTACGCTCACCCTAAACCATTATCGTACCCTAACATGTCCCCTAAACTGTCCCCGTCACCTAACCCTAACCCTAACCCTAACCCTAACCCTTACCCGAAGCCTTACACTAACCCGTCCCGTAATCCTAAACTGTACGCTAACACTAACACGTACCCTAACACGTACGCTCACCCTAAACCGTTGTCGTATTCTAACCTGTCCCCTAAACAGTCCCCGTCTCCTAACCCTAACCCTAACCCTAACCCTAACCCTAACCCTAACCCTAAACCTTACCCGAAGCCTTAACCTAACCCGTCCCCTAATCCTAAACCGTATGCTAACACTAACCCGTACCCTAACATGTACGCTCACCCTGAACAGTTGTCGTACCCTAACCTGTCCGTTAAACCTTCCCCATCCCCTAACCCTAACCCTAACCCTAACCCTAACCCTAAACCTAATCCTTACCCGAAGCCTTACCCTAACCCGTACCCTAATCCTAATCCGTACGCTAACACTAACCCGTACCCTAACACTTATGCTCACCCTAAACCGTTGTTGTACCCTAACCTGTCCCCTAAACAGTCCCCGTCCCCTAACCCTAACCCTAACCCTAACCCTAACCCTAACCCTTACCCGAAGTCTTACCCTAATCCGTTCCCTAATCCTAACCCGTACGCTAACACTAACACGTACCCTAACACGTACGCTCAACCTAAACGGTTGTCGTACCGTCACCTGTCCCCTAAACCGTCCCCATCCCCTAACCCTAACCCTAACACTTACCCGAAGCCTTACCCTAAGCCGACCCCTAATCCTAACCCGTACGCTAACACTAACCCGTACCCTAACATGTACGCTCACCCTAAACCGTTGTCGTACCCTAACCTGTCCCCTAAACCATCCCAGACACCTAACCCAAACCCTAAGCCTAACCCTAACCCTAACCCTTACCGGAAGCCTTAAACTAACCCGTCCCCTAATCTTAAACAGTACGCTAACACTAACCCGTACCCTAACACGTACGCTCACCCTAAACCGTTGTTCTACCCTAACCTCTCCCCTAAACGGTCCCCATCCCCTAACCCTAACCCTAATCCTAACCCTAACCCTTACCCGAAGCCTTACCCTAACCCGTCCCCTAATCCTAACACGTACGCTAACACTAACCCGTACCCTAACACGTACGCTCACCTTGAAACGTTGTGGTACCCTAACCTGTCCCCTAAACCCACCCCGTCCCCTAACCCTAAACCTAACCCTAACCCTAAACCTAACCCTTACCCGAAGCCTTACCCTAACCCGTCCCCGGATCCTAAACCGTACGCTACCACTAACCCGTACCCTAACACGTACGCACACCCTAAACGGTTGTCGTACCCTATCCTTTCCCCTAAACCGTCCCCGACCCCTAACACTAACCCTAACACTAACCCTAACCCTTACCCGAAGCCTGACACTAACCCGTCCCCTAATCCTAACCCTTACCCTAACACTACACCGTACCCTAACAAGTACGCTCACCCTAAACCGTTGTCGTACCCTAACGTGTCCCCTAAACCGTCCCCGTCCCCTAACCCTAACCCTAACCCTAACCCTAACCCTTACCCGAAGCCTTACCCTAACCCGTCCCCAATCCTAACCCGTATGCTAACACTAACCTGTACCCTAACAAGTACGCTCACCCTAAACCGTTTTCGTACCATAACCTGTCCCCTAAACCGTCCCCGTCCCCGTCCCCTAATCCTAACCCTAACCCTAACATTTACCCGAAGCCTTACACTAACCCGTACCCTAATCCTAACACGTACCCTAACACTAACCGGTACCCTAACACGTACGCTCACCCTAAACCGTTGTCATACCCTAACATGTCCCCTAAAATGTCCCCGTCCCGTAACCCTAACCCTAACCCTAACCCTAAACCTTACCCGAAGCCTTACCCTAACCCGTCCCCTAATCCTAAACCGTACGCTAACACTAACCCGTACCCTAACACGTATGCTCACCCTAAACAGTTGTCATACCCTAACCTGTCCCCTAAACCGTCCCAGTCCCCTAACCCTAACCCTAACCCTTACCCTAAACCTAACGCTTACCCGAAGCCTTACACTAACCCGTCCCCTAATCCTAACCCGTACGCTAACACTAATCCGGACCCTATCACGTACGCTCACCCTAAACCGTTGTCGAACCCTAACCTGTCCCCTAAACCGTCCCCGTCCCCGTCTCCTAACCCTAACCCTAACCCTAACCCTAACACTTACCCGAAGCCTTACCCTAACCCGTCCCCTAATCCTAACCCGTACGCTACCACTAACCCATACCCTAACACGTACGCTCACCCTAAACCGTTGTCCTACCCTAACCTGTCCCCTAAACCTTCCCCGTCCCCTAACCTTAACCCTAACCGTAACCCTAAACCTAACCCTTACCCGAAGCCTTACCCTAACCCGTCCCCTAATCCTAACACGTACGCTAACACTAACCCGTACCCTAACACATACGCTCACCCTAAATCGTTGTCGTACACTAACCTGTCCCCTAAACCTAACCCTAACCCTAACCTAAACCTAACACTTTCCCGAAGGCTTACCCTAACCTATCCCCTAATCCTAAACCGTACACTAACACTAACCCGTACCCTAACATGTACGCTCACCCTAAACCATAGTCGTACCCTAACCTGTCCCCTAAACCGTCCCCGTCCCCGTCCCCTAACCCTAACCCTAACCCTAACCCTACCCGAAGCCTTACCCTAACCCGTCCCGTAAGCCTAACCCGTACGCTAACACTAACCCGTACCGTAATACGTACACTCACCCTAAACCATTGTTGAACCCTAACCTGTCCCCTAAACTGTCCCCGTAACCTAACCCTAAACATAACCCTAACCCGAACCCTAACCCTTACCCGAAGCCTTACCCTAACCCGTCCCCTAATGCTAACCAGTACCCTAACACTAACCCGTACGCTAACACGTACGCTCACCCTAAACCATTGTCGTACCCTAACATGTCCCCTAAACTGTCCCCGTCACCTAACCCTAACCCTAACCCTAACCCTTACCCGAAGCCTTACACTAACCCGTCCCGTAATCCTAAACCGTACGCTAACACTAACCCGTACCCTAACACGTACGCTCACCCTAAACCGTTGTCGTATTCTAACCTGTCCCCTAAACAGTCCCCGTCACCTAACCCTAAACCGAACCCTAACCCTAACCCTAACCCTTACCCGAAGCCTTAACCTAACCCTTCCCCTAATCCTAACCCGTATGCTAACACTAACCCGTACCCTAACACGTACGATCATCCTAAACCGTTGTCGTACACTAACCTGTCCGCTAAACCTTCCCCATCCCCTAACCCTAACCCTAACACTAAACCTAATCCTTACCCGAAGCCTTACCCTAACCCGTACCCTAATCCTAATCCGTACGCTAACACTAACCCGTACGCTAACACTTATGCTCACCCTAAACCGTTGTTGTACCCTAAACTGTCCCCTAAACCGTCCCCGTCCCCTAACCCTAACCCTAACCCTAACCCTAACCCTAACCCTAACCCTTACCCGAAGTCTTACCCTAATCCGTCCCCTAATCCTAAACCGTACGCTAACACTAACACGTACTCTAACACGTACGCTCACCCTAAACCGTTGTCGTACAGTCACCTGTCCCCTAAACCGTCCCCATCCCCTAACCCTAACCCTAACCCTAACCCTAACCCTTACCCGAAGCCTTACCCTAACCCGACCCCTAATCCTAACCCGTACGCTAACACTAACCCGTACCCTAACATGTACGCTCACCCTAAAAAGTTGTCGTACCCTAACCTGTCCCCTAAACCGTCCCAGACCCCTAACACAAACCCTAACCCTAACCCTAACCCTAACCCTTACCCGAAGCCTTAAACTAACCCGTCCCCTAATCCTAAACCGTACGCTAACACTAACCCGTACCCTAACACATACGCTCACCCTAAACCGTTGTTGTACACTAACCTCTCCCCTAAACGGTCCCCGTCCCCTAACCCTAACCCTAACCCTAACCCTAACCCTTACCCGAAGCCTTACCCTAACCCGTCCCCTAATCCTAACCCGTACGCTAACACTAACCCGTATCCTAACATGTACGCTCACCCTAAACAGTTGTCGTACACTAACCTGTCCCGTAAACCGTCCCAGTCCCCTAACCCTAACCCTAACCCTAACCCTAAACCTAACCCTTACCCGAATACTTATCCTAACCCGTCCCCTAATCCTAACCCGTACGCTAACACTAACCCGTACCCTAACACGTACGCTCACCCTAAACCGTTGTCGTACCCTAACCTGTACCCTACAACGTCCCCGTCCCATAACCCTAACCCTAACCCTAACCCTAACCCTTACCTGAAGCCTTAATCTAACGCGTCCCCTAATCTTAACCCGTATGCTAACACTAAACCGTACCCTAACACGTACGATCACCCTAAACCGTTGTCGTACACTAACCTGTCTGCTAAACCTACCCCATCCCCTAACCCTAACCCTAACCCTAACCCTAATCCTTACTCGAAGCCTTACCCTAACCCGTACCCTAATCCTAATCCGTACGCTAACACTAACCCGTACCCTAACACGTATGCTCACCCCAAACCGTTGTTGTACACTAACCTGTCCCCTAAACCGTCCCCGTCCCCTAACCCTAAACCTAACCCTAACCCTAACCCTAACCCTTACCCGAAGCCTTACCCTAACCCGTCCCCTAATCCTAACCCGTACGCTAACACTAACACGTACCCTAACACGTACGCTCACCCTAAACCGTTGTCATACCCTAAGCTGTCCCCAAAACAGTCACCGTCCCCTAACCCTAACCCTAACCCTAACCGTAACCCTAACCCTTACCCGAAGCCTTACTCTAACCAGTCCCCTAATCCTAACCCGTACGCTAACACTAACACATACCCTAACACGTACACTCACCCTAAACCGTTGTCGTACCCTAACCTACCCCTAAACCGTTCCCGTCCCCGTCCCCTACCCCTAACCCTAACCCTAACCGAAACCCTTACCCGAAGCCTTACACTAACCCTTCCCCTAATCCTAACCCGTACGCTAACACTAACCCGTACCCTAACACATACGCTCACCCGAAACAGTTGTCGTACACTAACCTGTCCCCTAAACCGTCTCCGTCCCCTAACCCTAACCCTAACCCTAACCCTTAAGCGAAGCCTTACCCTAACCCGTCCCCTAATCCTAACCCGTACGCTAACACTAAACCGTACCCTAACACGTACGCTCAGCCTAAACCGTTGTCGTACACTAACCGGTTCCCTAAACTGTCCCCGTCCCCGTCCCCTAAACCTAACCCTAACCCTAAACCTTACCGGAAGCCTTACCCTAACCCGTCCCCTTATCCTAACCCGTACACTAACACTAACCCGTATCCTAACACGTACGCTCACCCTAAACGGTTGTTGTACCCTAACCTGTCCCCTAAACCGTCCCCGTCCCCTAACCCTAACCCTAACCCTAACCCTTACCCGAAGCCTTACCCTATCCCGTCCCCTAATCCTAAACCGTACGCTAACACTGACCCTTAGCCTAACACGTACGCTCACCATAAACCGTTGTCGTACCCTAACCTGTCCCCTAAACCGTCCCCGTCCCCGTCCCCTAACCCTAACCCTAACCCTAACCCTTACCCGAAGCCTTACCCTAACCCGTCCCCTAATCCTAACCCGTACGCTAAAACTAAACCGTACCCTAACACATACACACACCCTAAACCGTTGTTGTACAATAACCTGTCCCCTAAACCGTCCCCGTCTCCTAACCCTAACCCTAACCCTAACCCTAACCCTAACCCTTACCCGAAGCCTTACCCTAACACGTTCTTTAATCGTAACCTGTACGCTAACACTAACCCGTACCCTAACATGTACGCTCACCCTAAACCGTTGTCGTACAGTAACGTGTCCGCTAAACCGTCTCCGTTCCCTAACCCTAACACTAACCCTAACCCTAACACTTACCCGAAGCCTTACCCTAACCCGTCCCCTAATCCTAACCCGTATGCTAACTCTAACCCGTACCCTAACACGTACGCTCACCCTAAACCGTTGTCGTACACTAACCTGTCCCCTAAACCGTCCCCGTTCCCTAACCCTAACCCTAACCTTAACCCTAACCCTTATCCGAAGCCTTACCCTAACACGTCCCCTAATCCTAACTTGTACGCTAACACTAACCCGTACCCCAACACGTACGCTCACCCTAAACCGTTGTCGTACTCTAACCTGTCACCTAAACCGTCCCCGTACCCTAACCCTAACACTAACCCTTACCCGAAGCCTTACCCTAACCCGTCCCCTACTCCTAACACTTACCATAACACTAACCCGTACCCTAACACGTACGCTCACCCTAAAATTTTGTCATACACTGAGCTGTCCCCTAAACCGTCCCCGTCCCCGTCCCCTAACCCTAACCTTAACCCTAACCCTAACTCTTACCCGAAGCCTTACACTAACCCGTCCCCCAATCCTAACCCGTACGCTAACACTAACCCATACCCTAACATGTACGCTCACCCTAAACCGTTGTCATACCCTAACCTGTCCCCTAAACCGTCCCCGTCTCCTAACCCTAACCATAACCCTAAGCCTAACCCTTACCCGAAGCCTTACACTAACCCATCCCCTAATCCTAACCCATACGCTAACACTAACCCATAGCCTAACACGTACGCTCACCATAAACCGTTGTCGTACCATAACCTGTCCCCTAAACCGTCCCCATCCCCTAAACCTAACCCGAACCCTATCCCTAACCCTAACCCTTACCCGAAGCCTTACCCTAACCCGTCCCCTAATCCTAAATCGTACGCTAACACTACACCGTACCCTAACACATACGCACACCCTAAACCGTTGTCATACACTAACCTGTCCCCTAAACCGTCCCCGTCTCCTAACCTTAACCCTAACCCTAACACTAACCCTAACCCTGACCCGAAGCCTTACACTAACACGTCCTCTAATCCTAACCCGTACGCTAACACTAACCCATACCCTAACACGTACGCTCACCCTAAACCATTGTCGTACCCTAACCTGTCCCCTAAACCGTCCCCGTCCCCTAACCCTAACCCTAACCCTAACCCTAACCCTTACCCGAAGCCTTACCCTAACCCGTCCCCTAATCCTAATCCGTACGCTAACTCTAACCCGTACCCTAACACGTACGCTCACCCTAAACCATTGTCGTACCCTAACCTGTCCCCTAAACCGTCACCGTCCCCTAAACCTGACCCTAACCCTAACCCGAACCCTTACCCGAAGCCTTACCCTAAACCGTCCCCTAATCCTAACCCGTATGCTAACTCTAACCCGTATCCTAACACGTACGCTCACACTAAACCGTTGTCGTACCCTAACCTGTCCCCTAAACGGTCCCAATGCCCTAACCCTAACCCTAACCCTAACCCTAACCCTAACCCTTACCCGAAGCCTTACCCTAACCCGTCCCCTAATCCTAACCCGTACGCTAACACAAACCCTTACCCAAACACATACGCTCACCCTAAACCGTTGTCGTACCCTAACCTGTCCCCTAAACCGTCCCCGTCCCCTAACCCTAACCCTAACCCTAACCCTAACCCTAACACTAACCCTTACCCGAAGCCTTACCCTAACCCGTCCCCTAATCCTAACCCATACGATAACACTAACCTGTACCCTAACACGTACTCTCAACCTAAACCGTTGTCATACACTATCCTGTCCCCTAAACTGTCCCCGTCCCCTAACCCTAACCCTAACCCTGACCCTAACCCTAAACCTTACCCGAAGCCTTACCCTAACCCGTCCCCTAATCCTAACCCGTACGCTAACACTAACCCGTACCCTAACACGTACGCTCACCCTAAACCATTGTCGTACACTAACTTGTCCCCTAAACCGTCCCCGTCCCCTAACCCTAAACCTAAACCTATCCCTAACCCTAACACTTACCTGAAGCCTTACCGTAATCCGTCCCCTAATCCTAACCCATACGATAACACTAACCCGTACCCTAACACGTACGCTCACCCTAAACCGTTGTCGTACCCTAACCTGTCCCCTAAACCGTCCCCGTCCCCTAACCCTAACCCTAACGCTAACCCTAACCCTTACCCGAAGCCTTACCCTAACCCATCCCCTAATCCTAACCCGTACGCTAACACTAACCCGTAGCCTAACACGTACGCTCACCATAAACCGTTGTCGTACCATAACCTGTCCCCTAAACCGTCCCCGTCCCCTAACCCTAACCCTAACCCTAACCCTAAACCTTACCCGAAGCCTTACCCTAACACGTCCCCTAATCCTAACCCATACGCTAACACTAAACCGTACCCTAACACATACGCACACCCTAAACCGTTGTCATACACTAACCTGTCCCCTAAACCGTCCCCGTCTCCTAACCCTAACCCTAACCCTAACCCTAACCCTAACCCTTACCCGAAGCCTTACTCTAACACGTCCCCTAATCCTAACCCGTACGCTAACACTAAACCATACCATAACACATATGCACACCCTAAACCGTTGTCGTACCCTAACCTGTCTCCTAAACCGTCACCGTCCCCTAAACCTAACCCTAACCCTAACCCTAACCCTAACCCGAACCCTTACCCGAAGC